>NC_135856.1:28710091-29017029 GCF_031162955.1 Sander vitreus | reverse complement strand
AAGTAGAACGTTGTGGATATAGACTATCCTTCTGGCAACAGTTGCAGCTGCGACTGTATCAGCATCATCGGCCTCTGTGTTTTTTTTCTGGATGCGGTTGTCGGGTACATTTCCACGCACGGAAATTGAACCCTGTCGCCAGACAAGAACCTCAGATTCTGCAAAACCCCCATTACTTTCAATGCCAATGTTTTTACAAATCTTGCTTTCTACACTATTTTTGCATGGGAACTATTGTGTTAAGGTTAGATAAAGATTATGTGGTTATGGAACTGTAACAATTATCTTTCCCTAACCCTTATCAAGTAAACCAAATCAAACCAAACCTTAGCCATAGTAGTGGGAAATCAGAAAACAGCCATATGAATGTTTTTTTGTCACAGTCATAAGTAAAGGTTATGGAAGACAATAATAAATTATGTCATCCAGCCAATTGGGTTGTCAGATAAAAAAAATACTCACATGAGTCATTTAGGAAGGCAATGACAAACAACCAATTTCTTTTTGTTTAGTTTTGAGGTCTTGTTGGTATCGTCTCATGCTTTGTTTCCTAACAGCAGAAGCAGGGAATCTCATAGGAAGCATTACTTCAGTTCAATTCAAGAACATTGTTCTTTAGGGATCTCCATGCATATCATTTGTCATTCCCTGTGTACTTGTGCATTAGAACATGCATATAGGAAAAGCCTTTTTGTGTTTTCATTATTTTTGCATGATAATCTGCTAAAGTACTGTGAGGGGTTTCTTTAGATATCTGTTTCTCCACCAATGCTGGCTCATATGATAGTTTCCCTCACTGACTTGTGAGTGCTGTGGATTGCTTCGATGTCTAAATCACGTACTGACCTGTGTGTGTTGTTTCTTGGTGGAGCTTTAATTTGAAAAGATGGCCCTTCCTGTTGGTGAATGTAATGTTTCTCAGGTTGTTTTCTGTCCTGCTGTGAGCTTTGCAGGATGTCAGCCACATCCACAGGATGTCAGCTGTATCTGATAAGGGTGCTACAGACCTAACCTTCAGCTGTTCCAAGAAAAACCCAATCACCTTAATGAGTGTACCATTGAATATTATTTAATCAGCATGCATTGTCCTGTATGTTCTTACTGTATGTGGGTCCTCTAAGACTCTTTGCGCGTAGACTGATCTGACATCTGATGCTCTTAAAAGGTCTGGATATTTCATGGTGTTTTTAGCTTCCCTGAGGCACCAAAGACAATGCTTGACAGCTCAATGACTAAGTTAAAGGGTGACATTGCACACACAGACACAACAAAACACAAAGTAGTATACGTACACACTACTGTGTTGACAAGGCGGTGACGGTTTTGTTGTTTTGAAGGTCAGCGGCCTGCTGTGCAGCGCAGTGTATCGCCCCGGGTTCACTTTATTTTCCTTATACACTCGTGTCTGCCGTGATTTTGAATGCTGCTGTGTGTTTTCTTCAGCTCCCTTGGCTTTTCTTAATGACCCTATACATTATGCATCATTGTCATTATCCTTTGTGGAAATAAGATCCTTCAGAATGAGCCATTTCTATGGATAACTGGCAGTTAAAGATGCCTTACATTTAGTTTTATTGGGACCTACAGTAAATATATGCAGATACAAATAGTATGTAGGTAACAGAAGGATTCTGTTTCACTGAGGCTACTGGCAAAGATTCAGCGTAGAGATGAAATGGAATATACATTTCATATCACGATTATAATGACCAAAATTATCAGGGTTTAACACGGCCTAAAATGTTCAAAAAGTACTGACACACACACTTAAATCATTTCACCAAGTTTTGAATTGAAATGTATGAATATAATATTTTCAACACATGCACTATCCTTTCAGATTTCCTCTAGAATGCTGAAAAATCTTTGGAGCCTTGTCACTCCCTTCCGCCAAACCCACACTGCATGCTGCGCCTGCGTCTGGAAGACTTGCTAAATGTGGTTGATGGTGGACAGTATTTAGTCGTTAGTTTTTTAAAGCGCGGTAATCAACATAGTTTTATTTATGATAGTTAAAATTTTAAACGGTAATACTAATCGTCAGGAATTTAACCGTGGTTTATCATTAAACCGATAATCGTTTCATCCCTAATTCAGTGATGTACATTTTTATAGTAATATCTGTGGTCATGTCATGAAGAGACTGGGGAAGGAAGAGCCAAAGTGATTTGTAAGTGTTACACCTTCTAATATGTTTGTATGTCAGTGGTGGGAATTCTAAGACTGTCATTGAGAGCATTTGCTCCTCTGTCATCCCTTCCTCTTTAACTTGTTAGCTACTTGTCTGACTAGACCGTCCTTGGCATCTTTCACCATAGTGTTTTTAAGACAACAGCAGAAACTTGCAAGGGGATTGGACTTAACATGCATAACAAATTGGAGACAATTCCAGGATCACTTATGAACAGCGTACACCAATACCAAGTAATAAATCCAAACAAATGTTGGGACTTTCTACTCCTTAAATCTACATTAAGCAATATTTCTATATCAATACGTCAATGGGTTGCCCATAATGAGGAACCCACAGAGAATTACCACCCACCTCTGCAGTTCCCCTCAGGTCTACATAGCGTTTAAGCATCTTTCAGCTCATTTGTTTTGGTTTTATGGCTCACAACTTCACTGCTTCGGGTCAGTCTCACAGCTCTCATTACCTTCATTTCCAGCTGCGGAAGACAGATGTTTTCTGTGGAAAAACTCTCTCTTTGTTCATTCATCCGGCACCCAGTTTTAGTTATTTGTATGTATGAAACAATGTAGTCTATATCCACGACGTTCCACTTCTAGGATAGCTCTGGCCGCCAGAAATTCTGTTTTCTTTGTGTTGGAATTTTACACTCCGGTCGTTTTATGAGGACTATTGTTAACTGTGTGTGTATGTGTGTGTGTGTGTGTGTGTGTGTGTGTGTGTGTGTGTGTGTGTGTGTGTGTGTGTGGAACACTTGATTAACTTGGTTAATTGTTTTGTTATTAGTCAAGATTACTGGGATGCGGTTCAAAGCTTTTTAATCAAAGGTTTTTAATTTCCTGTACATGAACAAGCACACACACATACTCCACTTTGCCAAAAACATGCACACAACCAGTATATTATATATGTGCGTCTTGTGTACGCTGCATACTAAAACATGCTCAGACAGTTTTGTAATTGAATGAAGATTCGTCATATCTATTGATAAAAATGGGCCCGTTGTTTGCATGGGTGCTTCCAGGCACGTGTCTTAGTCCTTGCATGCATTTATTGATAATTCATGAGTATTTTATGACATTATGAATTCATGAATTTACCTTGTGGTACAAGTTGAGATATGAACCATATGAAACAGACAGACAGAACTGAATGACAGGCCTGTAGTTTAATTGGGCTTGGTGTAAGCCAAACCAGCCTGTAGTAAAGCAGAGTGATACAGATCCAGAAACGTCAATGTTGCTGTTAATTAAATGGCCACTTTTTTTTTAAGGGGAAGCATGAACAACCGAAATATGGTCAAAACAGGGTAGAAGTTTCTCAATAGGATTTAAAGCAACGCACACTATGGTGTAGTAAGGTCTAAAGCCTCTTCTGTTTATTTTGTTCTTCAAAAACGAAAATTACTCTGTCATTGTTATTGCTATGTTTCCCTCCTGACCTAACTTTTCCTAAATACCTATTCTGCACATTCCTATATCGTCATAATGATAGAATAACGTTCAGAAAATCAAATAGAGGTTTTTTATATTCACAAAACACCCTTCCTTTATTGGCCAGGAGCGGTGCAGATTAACGTATACTCTTCTCTGCTGCTGGAATTGATTACAATGTTTTAGCATTTGTTTCATGTCTTTTAGCTTTCAGGCTGCAGGTAATAACATCTCAAAACAGCATCAGATAGAATCAAATACATGTGTTTTTTGGTTAAAAACTATTTACTTGCAGGAGTTGCTCGGAGATTTTTTGTTGTCTTGGAACGACATACAGCGCAAATGGCCGGACTATTAGCACATTGGGTGGCAGCGTGAAAATATATTTTTTTAAATAGCACATTTTACTGTACACTTTTAAGAGTACACCCGTTTTGTGTGGGATCAAGCTGTTAGATAAGCTATCTGGCTGTGAATAGTGTGTGGGGGCTGTGTGTGTCCTTGTTGCTATAGAGATTAACGCAACGCTATAGGTCAGCGATAACAGAAGGATACAGACGCTGGCGTCGGACTAGGCTATAGGTTATAGTACACCTAAAATGCCTGGCGGTGCTAGTGCTGAATGCAATTTATCCAGTCTCTCAAGCTGATCTATAAGATTATTATTGATTTGTTATGGTAACAGTAAAATACATTTATGGTATTAATTAAAAAAGCATTATTTTCCCCGGGTGCTGTAAATGGCTGCCCACTGCTCCCTTGAGGGATGGGTTAAATGCAGAGAATGAATTTCGCTACGTGTATGTGACAATAAAGTACCTTTACCTTACCTTAAAAACAACTCAGTGAACAAACTTATTAAATTCTGCATCTTTTTGCTTCTGCTGTACTGGCTGATATTTTTTAATGGAGCACAACGATATTCAGATGAAATAAGTATGGTGTGGGTTTCCAAAATACTATATCTCAGCTTTGCTATAATTGTGTTACCTGGAATTCACCAGGATTGTAACACTAGGTGCTTGCTTCACTTTGATTTCAGGAGTCAATACCAGCCATGGGTGTAATTTCTCTTTTTATCTGGAGGGTATCTCCTTTTAGGACAAAGCACTTCACATGCTGCCCAGTGTGACAGTGAAACCTAAGTTGAAAGAGTGCGGTTGTTGTCAGGAGGGTGGCTCAGTGCTAATAAGAGACATTCTAACTATGGACGAGGATTGCTATTGATCTCATCACTTGTACAGCTGAAGAGGGGAGAAGGACACTCTACCTCTCCTGAATAATGAAAGTAATTGGCTGAACTGACCTTGCAGAGATGCAGGAGAGAAAGGGTAGCCAGCCAGAGTCACTGAGACAGAGAGGTGAGAGAGTGAAAGACCTACTGAAAAACAGAAAGGGAATGCTTGATGCACGAATTCTTATAGTAGTGTATTCTATAACTCACCTTAACCCTAATGGGCTCCATACATGGCAGGTAAAGTCACGTCTCCTCTATTTACCTCCAGTGAAATAATGCTCGTGAAAATCTTAAGGCATGTTCACATGAGCATTCAGGCTTGTCATTCAATCTTGCAAAGTACATTTTTCAACTTGTGTTTATTTTTTTCTGACATTGACCAATCGGCAGATAATACATATTGGTGTAACTGACATTTTATTCAATTTTGCAAAACTATTTTATCATTTTTTAAAGAATTATGCACTTATATTGTTAAAATAGGCAATGGTACAGGTACAGTATATAGTTATAATGTATTGTGTTTGATGATTGTTTCAATACATTTTCAACTTGGATATGTGTTGTCTTAATTGCATTTGGATGCCAGATTGTTTCCTTTTTCCACACCTCAGCCTGATTCGTTGTCTGTTACCAGGGAAACCGTCATCCCCCAAGTGTGAATAGAGGAGCGATCCTCTCTGGGCCTGCACTCGTAGCCTTCCGTGTGTCAACACTTACTGTAGCACTAAAACAAGCAAAAGCAAGAAACCAAGGGACCGTAAAATGTCTGTTTTACATAGGGAAAAGAAAGTGAGAGACGAGAGCAGCCCTGGTCATTTATGATTATCTCTACATACACAGAAACCATGAGAGACTTCCTTTACACAAATAAGAACACAAACACATAAAGGTTCACTTTGGTCTCAGCTCAATCATTCATTTCAAAGTATTTGCCCACCAATTTTTCGACTGGCTGGTCTGTGGTCACATTTATTTATTTATTTTTTTAATATATTTTTTTTAAGTTTGAAGAATGTTTTCCTTCCCGTTCTCCCTCTTGAATTTGTCCAGTAAACCGAAGAATCTGGATGAAAAACATTTAAAACCATACACTACATGAAAAGATGTACATAGCTTGTCAGTCTGCATATACACTAACTTTATGGTGAAAAAATAATCATAATTTAAATTGCTGTCAATGTCACATCACATGTCATTGATCATCTTTGAAGTTAAAAAACTGGAGCAGTTGGACTCTCTAAGACTCAAGGTTAGAAATTAAACTATTTGCTTTGAGGCAACAGTAAGATAGAACTTTATCTTTCCCGCTTTACATTTAAAGCCTATTTTGAGTCTTTTATCTATCGAAAACTTTTATCTACCGTAAAGATTTCCACTGTTAGCAATTGCATGTTATTTTCCTCTCTTTATCTGGCTTTCCTTCTCACTACCAAACTCCTTTCCCTTTCCTGTTCTCTATAAACCGTAAAACTTCCACTGTCACAGCTCCCTTGTGTTTGCTGCAGAGGCTTTTCAATTGAATTATTTAATTTGGCAGGCTATATACCTTAGAGCACACCGCTGCAGATGGAGAAAACATTATTTTAACAGAGAAGCATCAGATAGAAATAATGCCCCTTGGCTTTATGTCGGCGACAGAATCAGATCTTCTAATGGACATATCTTAGGTTCCCTCTGGCTATCTTATATAGCTGACATGACGTGCGCTCATTCCATATTCAGGCTCGTAGCTTATATATTATATCCTTGGAGATTTATACTTCCATGTAATGTAGCTAAATTGAATATGAATATGTCTCCTTGGGAGGTGCAAGGTCTCAGACAAGGGTCAGTTCTCGGCCCAACTCTGTTCACCCTCTAATCTCTTCCCCTTGGCAGGGGAATGATAAGTGATGAATCATAAGGGCAGAGCTTGTGACCGGGAAGTTGCCAGTTCAATCCCCAGACCGACAGGATAAAATCTGGGTGGGGAAAGTGAAAGAGCAGTACTTGTCCCTCATTACCACCATTAAGGTGCCCTTGAGCAAAGTCCTTAACCCCACCCGCTCCAGTGGAGCTGCTCAGTGGCCAGCAGATCAGACTGTGGTTGTACTGGGCAGCTTCCAGGTATGAATGTTTAACTGTGTGAATGTGACAGGTCATCGTTGCAAATAAAAATTTGCTCTCAATCGACATACCTGCATAAATACAGGTTAAATTAAATCATCAGACAGCATGGTGTATTTTTTCATTGCTATGCCAATGACACTCAGCTATATATAAAAACCAACTCCATCTCATCTGCAGCCTCAATGTCGTCGTCATCACCATCATCACCATCATCACCATTGTCACCATCCTCCTGCCAAGCTCCTGCCTTGAGGAGATAAAGGCATGGATGAAGGAAAACTTCCAAAACCAAAGCTATTCTAGTTGGCACATCACACCAGGTCCAGTCATCCCCGTAACCCACATCACCTTCTCTGATCAAAACAGTCACCAACCTAGGTGTAAGATTTGACGCTCAGCTCACATTCGACGCCCACATTAAACGTCTGTGCAAGATCTTCTTCTACCACCTCAAGAACATTGCCAAACTACGTCCCACACTCTGTCTGTCAAATGTTGAAAAACTGGTCCAAGCCTTTGTCTCCTCAAGGCTGGACTACTGCAATGCTCTCCTCATCGGGACTCCTAGCACGACCCTTCACAAACTACAACACATCCAAAACAGCGCACCTAGGATCATAATGAAGATACCAAAGTACGACCATCCTTCACTCACTCCGCTGGCTTCCTGTCTCATACAGGATTGAGTTTAAAATCTGCCAACTCACCCATCAGTGCATCCACGGCAATGCCCCTCGATACCTCAAAGAACTACTCACACCACAAACCTCCTCAAGTAACCTCCGCTCAGGGAACAAAGTCCTTCTTCTACCCCCCAGGACCAAGCTCCGCACCATGGCGGACTGGGCTTTCTGCTCAGCTGCTCCTCGCCTGTGGAACCACTGACTCATTCAAGAAGGGCTTAAAAACCTTTCTTTTTAAGCAAGCTTTCGCGAAAAATTTTCATCTTTATTTCTTTGGTTTTCCTTCTGTTTTTACCCTGTTCCTTTTCAATGAAACGTGCTCTACAAATAAAATGTATATGAATTCATGGAGGAAATGCTATATTTTGAGTGTCTCAAAGAAAACTGCTTCCAATACAGTCATCACTCCTGTAATTTTACACAGGTTTACTCCCATGTGTGAGCTGTCTCTGCATTCATCACTGAAGTGTGGGCTGTACATGAGATGAATTAACTACTAACACGGCCCAGACAAACAGCCAGATTCCATTACTATTCCATTATCCCTCGTCTTTTTCCTTAGGGGCAGCGAAGGCATCTCGCACTGCAGGATTATACACCGCGTTGTACTGAAAACCATGCAGATCCAGCATCATGTGGAACCACCTGTGGCTCACCAGGCGCAGGATCTTTCTATCGTTTCCATCAAAAGGCTGCACTAGGCGAAATCGCGTGGAACCATTGTGCTGTCGCAGATGGAGGCTTATCTTGTCTAATCCTCAGAGAGCAGTAAAGAGAGGGAGACGGTAAAGTAAGGAAGACTTTGTGACTCATTGTATGCCCCAGCTCTAATTCACTAATGTGTGCATGCCAGCTCCACAGGCACAATTTCATACACATTTTAATATCGCACTCACGGGTTTTCAGCCTTATTCCTGGCTGCCTTTCTCCAGGTGCATTGTACCCTGGCAGTCTGAAAAGAAAATCACAAATGAAACTGGGGGATACATTTTCTCATGTCATCACAAACCATAAGAGCCAGGGGTTTTTGAGCAGATTTTTCATCTTTCAGTCTTTCTCTGCATCACATTCTATCTCCAATAACTATTTGTTGATAGGATCAGCACTAACACCTGCGGATCAATATATATGTGTGTATAATATAAACACTGTGCATTCAATAAAACATCCATCCAACATCTGTCAACGCAATGACGATGGTGAATCTTTGTCCTCAAACAGTTGATGAGACCTGACCTTTGACCTCTCCCACCCAAGTAATGGATGATTTAAGGCTGAAGGATGAATACCCATTTATCTATTTGAAGAGGTACAACATATTATGGTAAATCAATTAAGAGCAAAGCAAATGGTACAAAACAAATCTGGACACTGGGTGTGTTTTTTTCTTTATAAACATTAAAAAATAAGCCCAGACTTCACAAAACTTCCCCTTGGGAAATTATTAGTCCTTGCGATTAAAGTTTCAAAAGAGGCAATGCCTATCATTAATTTCAACCACTTATCAAAAATGAGCTTTGTCTGACTCCATTGGCAGAGAATCTTTAAAGTGGCAAAACAAAACTGCCAATGCAAGTCCAAATTATCCAAAAAGGAACAACGCAAGAAGAAAAATACTTGCTTCCTTACATTTTGACAATGTTTTTGGGCATTTTAAGCCTTTATTACTGTAGATAGGACAGCTGAAGACAAAAAATGAGGAGCGAGAGGGGGAATTACCTGCAGCAAAGGGCCGCGGGTCGGATTTTACATTTTGACATAATGTTTTATTTCACGTTTCCAACCCAGTTTAATCCATGATAACATAGCTATTCTCCTCAATTTGCTGTTATACTGACAAATCCTCTGTTTGTACATGCTGTCAGTTTGAGTAGCTATGTTGCCCAATTAGCCGTGTTGTCCTGCTGCTTTTATGTTTGGTAATCCCCTTAAAAATATGCTTGATATTCTGAAAGCCTGTCCTTGACTAGTGATTTACGAGAATTATGAACAATCGTTCTTTTTGAACGACTCTTAAAGAGAAACGAGTTAACTTGTTTTGCAAGCGGGAGTGACTCCAAAATCCTGCTTCTGTATGGTCAGTGTTGGGAAGGATACTTTCAAAACGTATTCCGTTACAGAGTACAGAATACATGCCCAAAAAAAACGTATTCCGTTACGTTACTCAATCTGAGTAATGTATTCTGAATACTTGGATTACTTCCACATTGAATTGCATTTTATAAGTAGGAATGCGGCCATCACATACAGCTTATTAAACAGGCCTATTCTGGTGTGTTCTTCTGCTCCAACTGGCTGAATGTGTACCTGAACAAGCAGATAGATTTTTGTATTTGTAGTCCCGAACTGCATACTACAAAATATAACCACAGTCTAATCTACCATGAGCTAATTTTAGCTAACGTTAGCTAACATGTCAAACGGGGCTAGTCTTTCAGCGGCTCTGGGGCTAGTAAATCAGCATGTAGGAGAATGTAAAGTCGCATGTCAACTATAAAATAGCAAGGTGACCAGTAAAACTACAGCAGACGACTACCCTTGGCTAAAAATAACTTACTTTAAGGTGCTTCTTCAGGTTGGAGGTGGAGTAATTTGGACGCTGAAAGGAAGTTGGTTGCTGGCAATTGTATTTTGTTCTCCCTTCTCTTTCTTTAATGTGAAATGCTGTTTGAATTTCCAAGATAGAAACGCAGTCCTGCCCTGGCTCTGTTGTGCCGGTTCCGGCTCCATCTTTACCTCTATCAATGATCATGCAAATAGCAAATTTTTTTCTTTTCATATTGGGGCTTTTGGGAAAATGCATGGAGTTGCGAGAGTGAATAAACCCGTGAAACAGAGACGTATCGTCATGTAATCCATTGATTTCAACAATGTAAATGTATTCTAAATACCAACTATTTAAATTGTAACTGTAACGGCATACAGTTACTCATAATTTGTATTCTGAATACGTAACGCCGGTACGTGTATTCCGTTACTCCCCAACACTGTGTATGGTGCATGCGCAGTTGTGCATAAGAGCCAGGTTAACTTATAAGAGCCACTGCTCCAGACGTTGGAGTCAAGGAACGAGTCATGAGCACACACCCACTAGCCACTGCTGAGCGGCAGACTCTTGTCCAGCGAGCTAACCCAGTAGCACAAAGCACACAACACCCACTAAGCCCGAACGAGTTGCTCACACACAGTACAAACCCACACTGAGCCAAACTTCTGCGTCAGGGTGACGGCTATTTTGCTTGTGGTTATTTATTATTATAGTGATTGTGGCATGTTACAGATGTTTATTTTAAAAAAAACCTTCAGCATGCTAACATGTGTGGCAGACTGCTTTCTGCTCTTGTTGCTCTGCGTTGTGTTGTTAGTGAGTGAGACCCACACCTGAGTTGAGGATCTGTGGGATGTATTCTTTATGAAAAAAAAAGAAACATAGGCATCACACACCATGAGTCATCTGCATCTCTTCACTTTAAGTCCGAGCATACATGCTCACTGAAGCTTTGACATCACTAGAGCCACGCTGCTAGGATGGCTTACAGATATTTATTAGAATTAATAATATTAGAATCATTAGCTGTAAAGTTGTCTGTCTGGTTGTTGTCTTAATCCAAGCATTGTCTAAGTTTAGTTGTCTAAGGATTTAAATTGAGAGCGCGCACGCGCACACACACACACACACACACACACACACACACACACACACACACAGTGCGTTTCACTATCTTTGTGGGGACCCGCCATTGACATAATGCATTCCCTAGCTCCTTACCCTAACCTTAACCATCACAACTAAATGCCTAAACTTACCCCTTACCCTCACCCTAACCATAACCTAATTCTAACCCTAATCCTAAAACCAAGTCTTAACCCTCAAACAGCTCTTTGAAGTTAAGGGGTCCAGCATTTTGGCCCCACAAAGCTGTCCGGACCCCACAAGTATACTGTATTTCCGGTTTTTGGACCCCACGAATATAGTTAAACAAGAACACACACACACACACACACACACACACACACACACACACACACACACACACACACACACACACACACACACACACACACACACACACACAATATATAGGTAGATAGATAAGGGAGTGAATGTCAATGTGTTAATGTGGAGGAATTTGTGTCTCTGCAAGTGTTTGTGTGCAAGTAAGTGTGTGTAAGTATGGGCACTGTCTGTGTGAGTGTGTATGTGTAGCCATTCTAAGATTTTTCCTCAAGAGACTGTCTATATACAGCTGTTTACCCAAGAGTCAAATTAATTAGGGAGATTAACAGGCTAATAAATGCAGATTGCTTCACTTAATGACACACTGCTTTATTGCAAACACTCCGAGGCCCATAACGCAGAGAGGGATTAAATTGCAAAGCATTGCTAATCAAAAGAGATAGATAGGATGATTATTTAGCTTTTTTCCCCCATGCATTAAGCTTAGCCTGTGTCAACTCAAGTTCATCTCTGAAAAAGGAACACAGTAACATCACTATAAAGATTTACAGAGAGCAACGGGTTATTTTTAAATACACAGTTATCTGTCTAAGCACTTCAAAAGGAGTAAACAAAGCAGAGAGAGAGCTCTATATCATACATCTTAGATGTATAATTTCTACAAATGTAGTAAACAGAGCTAACATGCCACAAATTATTAGATTGTTATGGTATTTACGAGTTGGTGTATCTGATTGAACACAGTGTTTGACACTGAGAGATAACAGGAAACTGATAGAACTGGAGATATGTTTGTAATATAACATGGAAGTTGTCTACGCTGTGAAATCAAAGCTCCCCCTGTGAAATAGGCTTTACTATCAATGTTTCAACCATATAAAAGAAATGAGAGGTATAAATAAAAAGCAACCACAAATATCATGATCACCAAATCCCATCGTAAAGTTACCAATGAAGCGGATCTCACAGGGGAGCTTTAATTCCACTGTGAGGACACCTTTATGTCCCTCATTGCTTTAGTCTTTGTGTCCAGCCCCTTTACTTGCTGAGGTTTTTGTGAATATATATGCGACTATCTTTCCTGATGTGCTCATACGAGGCTAGGAAATGCTAATAGGGAAATCATAACGCAGACTATTGTGCTCACATGGCAGTTTCCCTCCCCTGTAAGCTTCAGGGTGGAATAATCAGAATCAGAATCAGAAAAGCTTTATTGCCAAGTACGTTTTTTACACAACTTGTGTAAGGAATTTGTTTTGGTGTTGTAGGTGCATGTCACACATTCTCTAAAATAAGTTAAACAAACAGGTTAAACAGAACAAACAATGTAAGTATAAATATATGTATATATATATACACACACACAGAATGTATTAAAAGTAAGAGAGTAAGAATTAAGTAATGGCAGATTAAATACAAGTGGCATGTAGAGCCAGAGGTGGGGTGTGGAGAAAGTCAGCGTGGTTTCCGGGCCTTGTTAATAAGGCTAATGGCGGAGGGGAAAAAACTGTCCTTGTGACATGAGGTTTTGGTCCTGATGGACCTCAGCCTCCTGCCAGATTTCAGGCTGTAATGACTCTGTCCCGTCTCTAACTTTGTCACTCCTGCTCTCTCAATGGACTTGGCTCTGCATGCTGCAGTTAAGTGGAAAGGGCAACTGGAATGAGGTGATTGTTATTCATTCTATCCTCTGCATAATATTCATGATTCATCTTATTACTGCATTTTTCATGCAGTCTGTTTTGCATACAAAATGTGGTGTTTTATATGTATAATGGTTTATGCCAGCTGGATACCATTATGCCATCCATTTGAGCAGTGTACTAAGGGTTAGAGCTTAGATCTGGCCCAAAAAATCAAGCCCGACCCAACCCGAGCCTGTGCACGTTGTGTCCGAGACCGGCCCAGCCCGACACATTAACTGTAATTATGAGCCCGAACCCGATTTAAACCTGACACTTTTTTAATACGTGGGCCGTTATAACTGACGTTCTCAACTACAATTCAACGCATTTCTCTGTGAGGGCTTGCTTCGCCCTCATGCTTGGAGAAGTAACAAAAGAGGATGTTGGAGGCTGACTATCATCTTTTCTGCCACAGTGAGCCTGCTTCATGTGTCTGTTCATCATCCAAGTCCCCGTTTTATTCGCTGTCATAGGCGAGCAGCGTGCCGCACTTAATGCACTCGACAAAGCCGACACATATGTTGTCACTGCCCATGACTTATTTAAAATGGTTCCATACCTCCGACTTTCCTCCAAACTTGCTCATAGGTAATTCTCCTGTTTTTCTTTTTTTCTTTACATCCTCAAGCTCCATGTTGCACTTAAGCTACACCATACAGCCCAGCAGCCCCGGTGTGATGTGTGCGAGAGGAGGAGACTCCGCGCATGACACGTGTTGCATTTTGTAACTGTAGTCCAACTTGTGTAAGTTTTTGGACACATTTGTTACTTTGGCCTAAATATAGCCTATATAGATAATATATTTAATTATGGCATAGCTTTCTCCCCACCCAATTAGGCTAATAAAGTAATGATTAAAAAAAACACAAATGCTTGATCAAGGGCCCGGCCCAGCCCGCCCAGCCCGGGGATAGTGGTGGAAAATAACGACCCGGCCCTTGGATTGGGCTCGGGCAGAGAATCTAAACTCTACTAAGGGTAGGTCACAGGGCGCAGGCGCCAATCCAATCTACAGTATACTATGTTCCTGCAATGGAGGAAGCTGCAGTTTCAGGATCGTGTTTAGATGGTAACCCGAGATCTGCAAAAGTCTCGCGAGATGGTTAACATTAAGCATTGACCTTAAATTGCTGAGGTTAGGATAGGTCATCGGGCAGCAAGTCTTGCAAGATTCTCAGCGGGTTTTCGCAAATCTAGGGTTACCATCCAGACACGACATAGTCGTAGGGCCGCATTTCTGCGACCCTAGTCACAGAAACGAAACTGGCATTCTACGCTAGTTTTATCACTTAAGTTAGCAGCTAGCTACCTATGAAGGTTGAGTTAGGTTAAAAGACAGGGTTAGGGTTACATCTCGTTACTTAAAAGGTGAGTCAGGTCTTCATGTATCATTAATTATGTAGTAGATCATTGCTGTGTTTGGTCTCATATTTATTCGCTACAATGTTGGTTCAAATAACTGTGTGTTGACACCTGTGCTGTCATGCCAGTTGCGTTATTAAAGTTATCAACATTCCCTTGTAATGTTGTCTTCATAATAATAAGCAAACAGCAAGATATAGCTCAGTAGCAAGGCCAACAGAAAGTGTTACATTATAAGCCAGTTAATTAGCTTTGTTTTAGCCAACAACGTAAATTCATACATTGATGTCTTGCAATGTATTTCATAAATAAAATAGACGTATTACCTGTCTAGGAGGAAGAGGGCCAATTTAGGATTGGTTTTGAATCCTGCAACTCTCTCCATCTGTTGAATGGCCAACCAAGGTTGACTCGTGTTTTCGCCCGTGCTCTATCACTGTCTCTTTCGGTATTTTGTTCTTCAGTCAATTCTTTTCTTTTTAGCTTTGCTGACCCTGCCCCAGTATCAGCCATAATTACAAAATATGACATCAAAAATAAAATTCTCTAAAGAAAAATCTCTTCCTGCTTCCGTTTAACTGGCTAGCGTACGACTCATTGCAGAACTTTGCCTAGGAAAATTTAAACGTAGATTCCTGTCTGCATGCCGTAAATTGTTTTGTCTGAATCAGACCTGGGGACATGCATTAAGAATGACTATATAGAAATAGCCAGTCTTCTCGCTGATGGTCTCGTAAGTCATATGGAGGCATCAGTATTAAATTAAGACTGTTTCATAACCAGTTAAAAACTCCTTGTAGTTTATTTTATGGATTAAATGTAGATTAAATACAACATATTTTCCTCCCTCGTGCCTGTGTGGGATCCCTTGAGTTGAATACTGTCCTGATTACGTTAAGCAGTAATCTCCCAGTCATTTTGCTCAAATGCATAATTTAAACTACATTAAATGTGTGAGACGCCTATCCCTAACCCAATCAATGTTGTGGGTCAGTGAATGGAAACATGGAAGAGGAATGACCACAATACGTGTCCTCAATACAATGAAGATACATTAACACAGTCATTTAGAGACATTATTGTACCATTGAGGAAGGACAACCTGTTTAGCCTTCACTGTGCATATTACATTGTGCACCAACAGAATGTACACTCGAAAATAATAAAAGTGAAAGACGGCTGATCTTTATCTAGTACAAATGGAGTTGAGGCTCTCAGAGTGTATTGATTGTACCCTTATTTACAGGAAGCATCAGGTTTAATTTGCAGAAACCCTTTGGTAAAATGAACTTTTAATGAACACATAATTTGGAGGCTAATGATTTGGGTGGGTAGTCTCATTTGGGTGTGGTAATTATAATTTGCAAATGACGTGTTCTTTAAAAAAAAAAATCCAAATTTAATATCAAGTAAAATGTGACTTTCTATGTGTCAACAGATAAAGATTATGGTAAAAAAAGCACATTATTTTCACTTATCTTCTCCCTCAAAGTCAAGTGTGCATTTAAAAAAAGTTAAGAGAAGATTCTCCCATCAAACCTGCATCATCCCCAATAGACACCCTTCCCTCTGTTTGCTTTGTTCAAAGAAATCCAAGTCACTTTTCATTTCCTGCATAATTTATTGATGACAGATAGAGAGGAATGGTGACGGAGGGGGATGAGATGGATGGATAGAGCAGACCAGAAAGCAGGAACAGGGAATGAACAACTGACCCTCAGGGTGTACGGCTGCTGGATGGGAGCAGCTTAACCAGACATCAGAGCATGAGAAAGACATTCATAAATGAAATACTCGGATGAAATATAGAGCCACGATCATCCCATGATAAAGCTCCTGGCTTTTGACAAAGATAAATACTGTATACTTTATACACAGCTTTTGTCAAAAGAGAAATGTGTCCTTGAACTACCATACATGGATTCTCAAATTTCTTTAGCAATGTTAGCAGCATGGCTCTTTCGATGCAATGTCGGTCTGTTGGTCAGCCGGTCATTCCACCACTTTGGTCCAAACTTAAATATCTCAACGATTATGAGATGGATGGTCATTTTGTACAGACATTTGTGGTTCCCAGTTGATGAATCCTACTGACTTTGGTGATCCTGTTACTCCTCCTGTAGCACCACCATGAGGTTCACTTTTAATAATAATAATAATAATAATAATAATAATACATTTTATTTGGCGGACGCCTTTCCAGATACACAAGGACATCTTACATGTTTAAGAGGGCATAAAAGAAGGAAATACATTAAAATACATTTAGCTTCATAGTAATACATTTTACAAAATAGACAACATCTGAAAAGTGCTAAAAACGTCAGAAATGAATTGACATTTGTAGTTTTGAGTATGATGTCTCATCATCAATTAGATGGACTGGCATGACATTTGGTCCGGATATGTATGTTCTCCTCATATGAATTGTAATAACTACTAGCAGATGTTGAAACTAAGATGGTGACCACGGTGAACATACTGCTGACGTTAGCAATTAGCAAAGTACAGCCTCGCAGACTTAAGCTTTTAGACTCTGAAACAAAAATGCAAGTAAATAAATAATCACCTCTTATTCACTTCCTCCATCAGCCTTTCCCCTCTTTCATAATACCGCTGTTAGTTTGAGTTGCCATACCTTTTCTCTGCACTTTATTTTAGTCCAGAAAATAAAGTTTTAGCCAAATACATTTACTTCTGGCCATGAAGGTGGAAAAGACACCTTGAGTTTTTACATGTCGATTCAATAAAACAGAAGTTTTCCTTTAGTTATGGTTAGTGCATACAACTTTTTGGCTTTAATGCTGGTTGCAGGTTGTGAGTGAGGAGCAGCTTGTGAATGCTGAAGCAATAGGGGGACAATCTATCCGAGGTGACCATCTGGTTAGAAAGTAGAAGGTGTTATTCCTCCGTGAAAAACCCATCGACAACTCCATTGTTAAAATGCAATTCACAGACGACTTCTCTTTTGCCTTAATTTGCATTTAATAAGCATTTAATTAAACCAACGAGCACTGATTCGGCTAAAGAAATGTTGTTAAGAGTGGCTTTATTAGACGGTAAGCCTGATAAAAACCAGTCCTGATGTACCAAAACTAGGACCTGGAAGGGTATTTACTCCAGCCTGTGTGTTTGTGTACTCCACTCCCACTCTATAATGTAAACGAAGCAAAGGCTCACAGAATGGAAGGCTGCTGTCAGACTGAGTAGAAGATATAGATCGACTGACTGGAGAAGACAGAGAAAAAGGGTGAAAAACAGAGGTTGAGATGGCGTGAGCAGTGTGAGACTGATGGCAGATGGTGTGTGAAAGATGGAGTCCTCTGCTTTTCCATTCTTGCTGGGAAGAGAGAAGAGGTACGGAGAAGCCTGAGGAAACAAAAGGACACAGTGATTGATTAGGGAATTATTTTTTTCCCCCTGCAACTGCTTGGCGTCTCTCTTTTGACTTATCTTCTCTCACCGCTGAAACATAATCCGTTCTGGACTTTCTATTGTATTAATCAAATACTTGCGTGTCTAATGTTGTAACAGGGCAGAAACACTGATGGAAAGCATGACAAATGGCATGGTGTACGCTACAAAATCTTTGCTTTAAGATAATAAACATGACATTTAGTGAAATCCATTACAGAGCCCTTTATCTGGCCCTGGCAGACAGACAATAGAGAAAGAGAAGTGACTGTTGGTGTTTTAATTCACTGTCTTAGTTGCACATCTCCCATGCTGATAGCCTTGCACACTTCTAACTGTGTTTTTTAAAGGTTTTCTATAAGAAAAGCAGCTTGAGGTTTTGGACCTGAGAGGGGGAACTGTTCTTACTCTTTAAAACCAAGGGCTGATATGAAATATGCTTTCTTGCCGAGAGTTGGATGAGAAGATGTTAGGTATAAAGCTATAGCCAGGAGTCAGTCTTAGCTTAGTATTAAAACTAAAAGATGGATGTTAACAGCTAGCCTCCAAATGTCAAATTTACACCTACACCTCTAAAGCTCACAAACGTAAAAATGACAAGTTGTAGTTTTAGGTGCTGTAACTATTTCTTGTTTTTTCATCGGTCCAGCGCTGCTGTGCAGCATCTTCACTGTTTGCTTAGCAATTTCACAGTGATGACAAGACTGCTGCTAGTGTAAAGATAAAAGAAAGAGAATAAAGTGTTAATCAATGAGCTTTAGAGAGCCACGTTATCTTTTTCCTTCTGTTTCCAGGCTTGATGCTAAACTGAGCTTCTCCGCTCCTGGCTCCAGCTCCACACTTGATGCGCAGACATTAAAGTGGTATTGATCTTATCACCTGAGATTGGAGATTGATAAGAAACTGTTTTCTCAAAATGTGGAACTATCCCTGTAATGCTGGTAGTTTATTGCAAACGCAGTAGAAGGTCCAGCTTAATTTTCCACAATGTATATTGTATGCCTTCTTTGCAAAATTGGGTTTTTCTGTGGTTGCTTTAAATCCATAACCCTGAGGAAAAGGAAAATGAGGAGGAAGATGAAGGTTACAGGTGGAGGAAATGAAGATGGTTTCAGTGGGTGAGCCGCAGAGGAAAACTGGTGAAGTTAACTGTTATATATCTCAGGGAATTTGGCTTTAAAACCTCTCAGGAGTTACCGCAACATACTGCACAAACATGAAACGCTTTACAATCTGGCCTGTCTTGATTTGCAACTTCCCGCCCACAGAGCACTCAGGCAGATCTGCTGAAATTAGTTACGACGTGTGAAAGAGGCAGAGAAGACGAGGGATTTGGGGAGGTCAGGCTGAGTTGAAGACATCGCCGTTGCCGACAACAGCAGAAGGCAACATGGTTAAGGACTTTAAAGATTTATGGAATGATGCTGTTAAAGCTCAGTTCATAAATATTATTCCACTTTGATCATGTTTTTGTTGAAGTGGTCATGTCTAATCTGAGCAGCAAAATCTTTAAAGTATAGTCAAGCTCTTATGCTCTTAAATAAATAAGGTAAATTAAATGAATATACGCGCTGGTGGTGAAGAAAACATGTATTTAGTTCATCTTCTTTGCCCTTTAATAAGCCCGGGAGCATCTTCAAAGATCTGATTTAAAAGGTGACATGAGGTATGACAGAGTGCATCTCCATTGGTGCATTTTTTAGTATTATCTGAAGGGTTCTGCTTCAGATCTGCAGCAGCAGCGTGAGTTTCCGACCCGCTGAGACAGCAAGCCATAAACACTTTGACGAGGCAGGGGCGGCAATTACAATCCGTTCTGCTTCGTCATGGAGGCGACTTGAGTCAGCTTTTAGGGGATAAATAAATGCATGATGCAGGCAGAGAGAGCAAGGGTGCTTTATATACCTCGTCTGGGTCAGTGGAAAATATTCGCGATTCCTGGTAAACTCATACTAAAATCTGACCTCTAAAAGGATAGGTAGATCTAGTGAGTAGTGCTTCCCAGCACACACTTAAGTGCGTGTACACATACTACATATCAGTAAAAGCTCAGGCAGCTGTCTCCTCTTAATGGATCGACCAGAGTTCTTCATTTCAGAAAGAACAGAAGGATTTTCTGTATTGTAGCAGTTCTCCAGTAATTCGTATCAGTGCTTGTTAGAAGTGGAGACATTTCATGATGAACAACATTGAAACTGGGGCTCTTGATTTAATTTGATGCAACCACGCTGCTTGTTCCTAACCCCCCCATCAGGCTCTGTGAAAGCATCCCTGGGTACTGTATGTAGTGTGGTCAATACACAAAATGGTTACATCTCTGGAGGACATATACATGATGCACTAGCAGAAAAGAAAAGATATTGTTTGCACCTACGATTGGCTGCAGGGTCTCCAGGCTGTCTCTGAACAGGAGAAAATAGTTTCTACTGTGAAAATCAAAGTCTGGGCAGACAATACATGATTTCTGATGTTTTCTGAATCTTTTTTGTGTGATGTGAAAGAAACGAGCAGGGAGAACAAACAATCATACAGAAGCCTTACAAGTCATAGTTTTGAGTCTGATTCTGACTTTGATCACATTAGTGTGTACACCGTAAAGTGTCCGTTCAGCCTGTCTAGGAAGCAGCTCAGCGATGTCATCTGAGTACTTTCTGTTTTGAGCTTCATTTACAAAAGATTCTCACACCTTTGTACAGTCAAATCCAAGCTCTAGTGAATCTAAATCATTAGAAAGAGTGTATTGAACTACAATGTTTTGGTCATAGATTTTCATCGGTCGGGATTATTGTACAATTTAAAACAACAGTTTCGAGGGGGGACGTGACATAACAAGACAACAACCAGTCCATGTTTTCTATTGTATTCTAGGATCTTGAAATGTATTCATTGTCTCATTCTAGGGATGTTTGATTAATTATGGTGTAGTTCAGTGGTCAGCTCAGCTTAAGTACCCATTTATCAGCACCACCCGGCCTTTTTCCAAATTTTCCAAAAGCTGAGCAATGTACTGCTGTGGACGGGGGACGCAGCAAAACATATTTTAGCCACCTTAAAAAACACATCATATACTACATAGTACATTATACTATCATAGCTGGAAGGTTACAAGTTACACTTATTTATTTTAATTGTATTTCAATTAGCTTAGCTACTCCACAATTTAAAAAAAATACAAAATACAGTTTTGATTGGTTGTTGCAGGCTTTAGCGCCACTTGAATTTGAAGCCTGACAAACATCTATGAACAAAACGTTGCAGCTGTGATAAACTCAGTGCTGACATTGTTTGTGAATTCAACACATGATTATGGTTTCCCACATGTCTAGCAGGTGTGTATTAGGCAGCATTTAAAGTCAAACTATAGAAGAACAGTAAGCTAACCTTGAATTTGTATGTCCGGCACTGGAAATATGTTAAAGCGTGAATGTAATTTCCATTTATTTTACATTCTTTGAGTGGATTGACGCTCCCGGGCCTGAACAACAGCAGCTTACAGTGTAATAAATAAAACAACAGTGGCACAAGAGTAAAAAAAAAAAAAAGTACATACAAGAATAAACAGTGATGAAGAATGCAGTCATGCACTCTTTCAATTTTCAAATGACAGTTAGTAATCTCTTTATTTGATCGTATGAATGTGCTCAAAGCATAGAGGTAAACACTTGCTCTTTTAGAAAAGGACAGAGGTTGGTGTCACATGAAAAACTTTGAAAGCGTTGTTCATTATACAAACAATACATTTTTTATCATATTGATACACGTGTGATTATGAGGCACCACATAATAATTCTGTACTTTCTTCAATTATTTACACAAGGGAAGAAGAAAAAAAAAAAGCATTAGCCCTTCTGGCTGTAAATGCTTAAAATGTAAAGATGAAATATTGACTGTATAAGTCGTTTTGTGTGTGTGTGTGTGTGTGTGTGTGTGTGTGTGTGTGTGTGTGTCACCAGACAGAACAGAGTGATAAGGTGTTTTGCTTTTTCTGTAGCCAAGTGCTTTTTCTGGCTGTAAGGTAGAGAAAAGATGTGTGACAGAAAATAGGGTGGTGGAGAATAGAAAGACACTTGACCATAGAAATCAGGCCATTTAAGAAAGCACACACACACACACACACACACACACACACACACACACACACACACACACACACACACACATACAGACAATCACTAACTAGCAGTTTGGATAAAATGCGGTAAACTCTCACTGTTGTACTTTGCCCTGTCTTGCTCTTCCACACACGCACGCACGCACGCACGCACGCACGCACGCACGCACACACGCACACACACACACACAAACACCTCAACAGTGCCTCTGTATTCCATCTTTTTTCTCAGAGGGGAGTGGAAGATGCGAACACATGGCTGGGAGAGTAAATTGCTCGTGATGCCAATCTATTGTACGTGCCACTGTAACCAGAGCCACATGTACATGTACAAGTTCACACACAAAAAAACACACCTCCTGATAAAAAGTTTCCAATGCAGCTCGCAGTTCAGACACTTTTGAGTCCCACACAAACACTTTTTGTTGTTGCTTTTTTTTTTGCTCTTTTTTTTTTAGTGAAACTGTTTTGCTACTGAAACAGTAAGCAAGAAGCCCCTTCGTCCCATTGGTCCTCGTGTTGAGAGAGTGACGTGATAGAAAGGTAGAGAAAAAAGGGGGAGTAAGAGACAGAGAGAGAAGATAGACGCCCCCTATCTAATATCACAAGCAACGGTTGTGTGGAGATTGTCGAGGCCTTCGCATTATATTCAGTGAATGAGGTTGCATTATAAATCAAGTGTGTCTGTAAACCCTTCGCCTCCTGTAAAGTTCATCCAAGTGCAGCCACTGGAAGTCCTAGGTGCTGCGTGCATGCATCACAGGAACTGTTATGAGTAAGTTTAATGTATATCAGTGAAGGGAGAAGAAGTCAATGAGGAGGGGGAAATGAGCCAAAGCCCACATCAGAGTCCAAAAGCTGCCTCCTTGTATTCATACCCATTTTCTGCACTTCAATCTAGTTCAATCATCCCTTCATTTCTAGTGCAATCCCTGAAAGTAACCCCCAGGCCAGCACTTCTTCCCACAGCTCAGAACAGTTTACATTTTTCTGCAGGCTAAAATGTCTATTACAACCCTATTCATGCAGGGAGCATTTAGAAAGAGCGTTTCCATGACTTACAGAGGATCTTCTGGAAGGCTCTGCGGAAGTCCTGGTTGAAGATGGTGTAGATGACTGGGTTTAGCGAGCTGTTACAGTAGCCAATCCAAAAAAAGAACTTAAACAGCGTCTCGGGGATCTTGCACGGCTCCCGGCAGATTCCATACAAGCTGTAGGAGAAAAAGAACGGGAACCAGCAAACGACGAAAACGCCCATGACAACGGCGAGGACGAAGGTGAAGCGCTTCTCCCGAGCGGCGGAGACTTTCTTCCGATTGACGGTGCTCCGGCGTTTACGGCGAGACGAGAACAGCTCCATAGACTTGGAACTGGCACGCGACTTCCTGCTGGAGTATTTAGAGGCGGAGCTGCTTTTCCGGCTGGACTTCCTGTCTTTTATGTCGTCACGGCGATGTTTGGAGGAACTGGAACTCTTCTTAGGTTTCCCGTCTGAAGAGCTGCTGTCGTCGAAGTCGTCGTCGTGGTCTGTCGGTGGGTGTTTAGGCTCGTTGGCCAGAGGGGATCGGACTGCCTGCTCTTTGCAGTGTCCATTCTCGCGGTCCTGCTCTTTCGTGCTCCCGTCCCGGTTGGACTTTAATGACCCTCCTCGGCCTGCTTCGGCTTGGTCCATCCCATTCTCCAGCGGCGAGTCCACGTCCCTCTTCTTCTCTGACATAGTTCTGGTCCTGGTCTTTGCTACTTGGTAGATCCGAATATAGACCAGGATCATGATGACACAGGGGGCAAAGAAAGAGCCAAGACTGGAGTAGAGGATGTACCAGGTCTCATCATTCAGGATACACTGGGGACTGGCCTCGCTGCTGCTCCTGTCCATTGATATCAGCGGTGGAAAAGAGATGACAGCTGAGATCAGCCACACCACCACAATCATCCCTTTCACTCTTTTAGGCGTTCTCTTCAAGTTATACTCGACCGCCTGTGTCACTGACCAGTACCTGTCCAAACTAATAGCGCACAGGTGAACAATAGAAGAGGTGCAGAATAAAACGTCCAGAGCCAGGTAGATGTCACACCAAATTTTGCCAAAAAACCAGTAGCCCATGAGTTCATTTGCCAGAGAAAAGGGCATGACCAGGGTGGCCACCAGTATGTCCGCACTGGCAAGGGAGACGAGAAAAAGATTCTGAGGTGGCTTCAGAGCTCTGCTCGTTAAAACGGCGATAACAACCAAGACGTTCCCGACTATTGTAAACAAAATCAGAAAGCTGACAAGTCCGGCCAGAGCCCAGATAGCGAGCTGGCTGTACTGGCTCTGAGAGGTAGAATTAGAGGAGATATTTTCTGCCTGTATCCCGTCCTCCAGGCTGGAGCTATTCAAGAAATCCATTTTGAGTCTTTTTTTTTTTTTTTTTTTTGTCAAGGTATCTCTTTTAAAAAAAATAAAATGTGCGGAAATAATCTGTAGACATATCCCATTAGGATATCAGCATATATTTAACTACAGAAATCTGCTGCAAATTGCATTTTTCTCCTCTCCTCACCTGCGATCTTCCACCTCCTGCATGCAAGTCTCTTCTTTGGAAAGAGAGAGAGAGACACAGAGGGAGAGGGAGAAGAAGAGAGACAACGCAATATGCATATGCAAAGTCTTTTAAGTCCTTATTCCAAAAACTAGAAGACAGAATGTCCATAGTTAGAGAGCGGGCTGCCTCCTCAACGCGTCCTCTCCCATCCCGAGTGCGCCCGCATCTCTCCACCTCCGCGTCCCCGCTGTGTCCTGAGAGAGGTTTGTAACAACCACGTGTCTTTTTTTTTTACGTTAGCAAAAACTAGCAAGGACCCGCTCCGCCGCTGAGAGCTGATAAATAAGGGCGACTATTGGAGGACAGTCGAAAACGGTAAAATAAGCAAGGAAAATATATGCTACTATATTAAACTGTTATATATAGTTGATCATTTATTTGGTAATAGGATCAGACTGCTGCTGCTGCTGGAGCCGTTGTTTCTTGTCCACTTTATCTGCATTGTCAGATGTATGGGATCAGCGACTCTCTGCTGATTTGACTTTTGAAGGTCTGTCTCAGTATGAAGAGCATGCATCACGTCCATTTTAATAGAAAAAGTCAGCAGCAGGAGCTGTTAAGGGGAGGTCACATTGCTGTCAGAACGCACAGACTAACGGACAGCGGCGGAGTCCCGCACCAAGGAAAACACGCTCTGCTCTGTCCTAATGTGCGCACACTGGGGGTCAGTGTTGTAACAGCCAGCCCCGGAGGGACCCCCCCCCACCCACCCACACACACACACACACACACACACACACACACACACACACACACACACACACACACACACACACACACTCACAAATGTAGGCTAATATATCCACACAGCCATCAGTTGAATAGATATTCCATTATAGAACACGCTAGGTTCTGAATATGGAAATAGTCTGTTTAACCTCGCAGGGGAAACTTTGATCATTTCCCTGCCATTGTCAGTTAGTGTGTTTGTGTTGTGGCAATTGTGTTGATAAGGAGATTAGAGGATTACACTGTGCAGTTGTCATGTTCTGTTGGAGCTGAGAATCAGCTTTTGGGGAAATCGAGGGTGCTAAATCATCTGCATGGAAAGCAATGTGAATGCATACAGAATAGAGTGGGGCATATGAATAATGAGTTCATCTCCTGTGTGGGCTTTATCAGGCAATATGGGGATGAATCATCCATAACTATGACTTCCAGGTCATCTTGTCTCTATTAATTTGTTTTTTTAGTCCCCATGCGGACACGTGTGCATGCACACTTACCTCAAAAACAACGTTTTCGGTCTCACCTTGTGTTCTCCCATCAACCCTCTCTGATCTGGGTGGTGCTGCCGCTTGGAGAAAGCCTGTCTCCCCTTTGGCATACAGCCTGAAGATCCTGGACCAGTGTGCTTATTGACCAGTCTTCAGCCATGCTGAATTAAAGAGCAACCGCTGCCGCAAGAAATGCTCAAGCCCAAATTGATCCTCATCAAGGCTATGAGGTGGAATGAGGAGGACTCAGGGGGTCGTGGTCGATGGGAAACGGAGTCAGCCCGGCGGACAGCCTCTAACTTGTCCCCCCACCCATCCCCAAAACACCCAGCTCCTTCTCATGCTACATGTTTAAATTGAACTAAGGCTAGAGTGATGCTGTAGGTCAGCGTGGATGCACTCTAAGCTGATTTTGAACAGACAGACGAGCCTTATTGTAGTCATTAAGTCGTGTCCCTGGGCAACTGCTATGTCCATATAATTGGGGCACTAGTGAGCGATCTCAGCTATTACCAAGCCCATTTCTTGTTTCCAACATTGTGCTCTACTCTGAAGGGAATAAGTTGTCTCTTCCTGGTTCAGAACTAGCCAGAAGCCAGCTTTTGGGTGTCATGAAGACATGTTCTCATTACTTTTATCTCTGTAAATCAAGGCTTTGTACTTTTTTTGCTCTTTTTAAAACTAGTGGCATACTTAATTTTCCTCCTTTTTGTGCTGTTGCATTCTTTGTCATACTGGTTCACTTACACAAAGCGTGTCCCTTCTTGGCTCCTTGTAAAAAAAGCGGTTGTAAGTTTGCAGTCATCTGCACTTTTATTTAAGGTCTACACTGCAGCATTTGTGGAACTGAAGGACATGCCCAGAGCTTTCTATTAAATGGGGGAAGGGAGAAGTAATTTGATCCTAATATGATTCCCCTAATAGAGCTTTGAAAACTTAATAACACCTGATGTGTTCTCACAAGGTAACGGGACCATGTCTTTTGTGGCCCGTTGAAATCCAATACAGGGACCATTCCGGTTATTACACTTCAACACACAATCAGCTCCTCATAATAGCTACCACCATCTACCTCCTGCTTATGAACTCCTAACATACACATAGTGTGCATGCATGAAGAAAGTGAGCACAGAATATGAAGTCAGCCACATGCTAACGTAGCTTATTCCCCATAGAAATCAAAGCTGTAACCAGTAACTACAGCCACTTCTAATTTTCACAGGAAAGGGAGGTATGGCACCAGCTGTTGAAATTGACAAATGGCAGTGCTACCTGGTCAGACAACTATAGAGCCAGGAACAAATAGTCCAGGGGAGCAACGTCTAGCCCAAGGGAGTGTCTCTCTTGCAAGCATCACAGAACAGAACAGGGCCTTCTTATCTAGTGTCTTTCTGTGACAAATTACCTTGTAGGAAAAACAGTAATATAAGACCAATGCAAATGTTGATTTGATTCCTTAAACTGCTTTAAAATGCAGGAGATTTTCCTATGTTTGTAACCTTCATCCTTAATTTATTTCAATGAAACATAATGTTGGTTTATTACTTAGCTCACCATATCTCTTTTTCTAAAAGAATCTATTATCTTTTCAGCTAATCCAAACTATTATATTATAACAAAACTGAACACATTTCACTATATTTACTCAAAATATTTGCTTTAATTGTTATTTTTTATATTATGTTTGGTTTAGATTATTTGGTTTCACTGTTGAGATTGTTCCATAAACTGTAAACCATAAACTATAAAATTCCTTTCACTGTGATGGAACAATCCCTCAGTTTGGGTCTGTATCTCGGTTTTTTGAATATCTCTGTTCCTTTTAAATTGTAATGACTTTTTCTTTTTTCAAACCTTCTCTGGATGTTGGCTTGGTTAATCTATACATTTTCACACCTTCTATATGTATTGTTCATCAATATTTTTTCCCTTGTTTACTAAATATCATACATTTTTATCATGTGCGAGTGTGGGATTGTCAGCGCTACCAGAGGCCAGAGGGAGCTGTATTTTAAGTCATAACTATCTGACGGATTTGTCTTTCTCAACCTTACACTGCCTCCAGAGTCTTGCCAGCACACCCACAGTGACCTTGGCATATTTGTGAAACAGGCAGCTGGATGTCAAGTAGGATGTATTTTAAACCAAAGAAATAGGAGATTTCTTTGCTTTCTGTTTTAACTTTGGAAAGACATGCGGGTTGAATTTCAATTGTGCCCTCTATATGAACTTGCAAATAATGTGCACAGACTGGACCGACGGCTTAATTGTTTGGGGGTACTAACCTTGTGAATGTTGTGAAGTCTCTCGATGAGTTATTATTTTGCGGTCATTAAAATCTGCCTTTAAGAATGCATTTTTTGCTGAGTTTTGAACGTGCACTCTTTTAATGGAGACATTAGACTCAATAGACAAATAACATGATCTTTTGCTGAGATTATTCTGTTTTGCCAAGATATGTCTTTCAAACACTACATTCATTGTTGTTACATTGTTGTTGTTGCTTTCAATAATAGTCGATACAGAACTCCTTTTGCTCTGTCAAATTCTAAATGAATCTGCCCAAGGCTGCTGAATGTGAAGAGGGATTTTGAGAATCTCTCTGTCGATAGTTTGGCATGCTACTTTGAAAATGTGGCTGATAGCGCAAAAATAATCGTGTGGTTAATGGAGCATGAAAGACAAGTGAAACAGATGGACGAGGCTGTTTAAAGGATCTATTCCTTTCAGTATGTTGTGATCACTTCAGATGAATACAACAGTTCTAATCAAAGTCTTCTCCAGTAAAGCTTATGTATTCTGCATAATTCAAGGTCAGTATCTTTTCCAATGAATCATCAGTGACGTCATCTTTAAAGTGACTATATGTAACTTTTTAATATTTCTGAATCTCTGTTATTTTTCATACAATGGTCTTAAATGAAGTTATCTGTTGTAGTTATGGCTGATACTGGGGCAGGACATCACAGGGAAGAAGGAAATTAAACAAAGAACAACAAAAAGGGAAAGTGAAAGACAACGAGCAATAACGTGAGTCACACTCGGGCTATCAACATATGGAGACAATTACGGGATTGTAAATGATTCAAAACCCACCCTGAATTGGCCCTCAGGTATGTAATATGTCTATTTCATTCATAAAAGAACTTAACAATGTGGTTGCATGTCAGTTGCCTACATTAAATTACGCCCCCCTTCCATTTAGCGTAGACGTTTTATTCCTTTTACTCCATGTTTGTGTTGGCCTACTATTTTCTTTTCCCTTGTCCCCGTGTAACGTTACTTGTGTAAAGTGTCCGTGGGTTTCATGAAATGCGCTACATAAATTGTTGGTTGATAAAAGTAACAAACTCTTAATGCTTTGGCTCGTGACACAGTGAACAGTGGTTGCAAGAGACTGAGGCTCCCACACTCACATCCGTATTTCATTAAAGCGTAACTCTCGCCAAAATGCAACCTAGGGTCTTTTTGTAAATGTACCCGAGTCAAACTTTCGTTTAAAAGCATATTTTGGACAGAATCGCCACTTTTAAGATTTACCGTATTCTTGTTTTTCGGTCAAATGGCCTTTTGAATGGGAGTGCTAGAGGCACTTTTATGCTAGCCTCAAAATAGCTATTTTTAAAACACAAGAAGGCTTGACACAACATGAAACTTGGCTCGAAGTATGAGCTCTACACCTTAACGAAAGCACTGACAACATTGTTTGTGTACACAGAGTTTACTAAAAAGAAAGGTTTTGAGCAACTCACTGTAGCTGTTGTTCCTCTGGTTGCCATCTATCGAGCCAGTCAAAAATAGTCAAGGGAGGAGAGTAAAGATGGAAAGCTCCAAAAGCTTAGTTCCATATAAATGCACGGATAATTCGTTGTTTTGTCGTTAGTGAAACACAATATTGACCTTGTTGTTGAAAAAGGAGCCTCATATAGAAATGACATTTCCTCCTATGGAGTCCGTTCATTCGCATTCGGAGATCGCCTATTTTTGACTGGGAAAATGGCAGATAGCGTAAAGAACTGCTAACATGAGTTGCTCAAAACCTTTCTTTTTAGTAAACTCTGGGTACACAAACAATGTTGTCAATGCTTTTGTTAAGGTGTAGAGCCCCTGGTGATACTTCAAGCAAAGTTTCATGTTGTGTCAAGCCTTCTTAGTGTTTTAAAAATAGCTATTTTGAGGCTAGCATAAAAGTGCCCCTTAGCACTCCCATTCAAAAGGCCATTTGACCAAAAAACGAAAATACAGTAAATCTTAAAAGTGTCGATTCCGTCCTAAATATGCTTTTAAATGAAAGTTTGACTCAGGTACATTCACAAAAAGACCCTAGGTTGCATTTTGGCGAGAGTTACGCTTTAAATAACCATCTATTACCGTCTATTACTTTTTCTTCGACGCCAAACCGTTTTGTCTGTTATCACGGTGACTCAGTAAAACGCCTGCAGGCACAAAAAAGCGGGTCTCGCTGTCGCCTAAACTATTTACTTGTTAAGAGAAATTTGTTAGCATGGCGGCGGCTAATGGAACATTAGCTAATGGAGCAACTGATGTGAACGCGTTCTAACATGGAGGACTTTATTGCTCAGATTTTGGAGAGGCAGCTAAGTGTGCTTGAATCAGTGATCTACAACGCAGTGAAAGGAGTGTTGGTGGAAATTAATGCCTCGCAGCAACACATCGAGGCAGAACCTGAGATGCAGGAAATTATGGTATTTGAGCCGGAGCAATCTGACTGCGTCACATTCACGATACAGCGGCTTCGGGTGCCTGAAGGGACTCAACACAAACTACACGCTGAACGCGACTCAGACTCATTTAGTCGCCTGCCTGCCCTGGGAGCGATCCACGGAGGGAGAGAGTTAGCCTTCGTTGCAGCCGCGGAGCCGGGTGTTTTCTGGCTGGAATTAGAAGTGGAGGTCGCCCCCTCCGAACTTAACAGCTGGTTGAGACCTAGTTCTAAGGTGCTTATAATATTGTTCTTGTTTAAAGAATTCACTAGACCTGTTTCAATTTAACCTGTGACAGTTTTGAGCTGCAGTTTTGCGCAAACTGCATTTGATGTGGTCACGCATCTTACAAATAGGGGAGGGGGTCTGCGGGCTCAGAGCGTTAGTGGATTTATTTAACTTTTTATGTTTTTGTCACACCTTGCTCAGAGCTAACAGTTCACCCTTTGCTACAGATTTGTTGGCAAAATCCGGTAGGGTACTCGAGACACGTATGTGTGTAAATTTTGAAGATGGCTGAGCTCTCAATCCTCTCAGTCAACACTAGGGGGCTAAACGGGCCGATCAAAAAAGCTAAATTCCTGGACTATTTAAGAAGGAAAATCTTAGACGTGGCGCTTATACAGGAGTCACATTTACGTAAAAGAGATGTAAATCGTCTACAAAGTAAATACTTTAAGGTTGCTGCCTCATCTAGTGACGACACCAAAACCAAGGGCTCCATCGTGTTGCTGTCACAGAAATGTGCACTTACTGTAAACAAAAGCAGTAAAGACTTATCAGGCAGGATATCGTATATATGTACCACAATAAGGAGTAGGAAAATATCCTTTGTTACGGTACATGCACTGGCTACATATGGTGAAAGTTTTTTCTCCACGCCTAACCAATGAATTGCTCTCTCTCAACGAATATTCACTAATCATAGGGGGAGACATGAATGCAGTACTTGATTTAAATCAGGATAGATCAGGGGTCAATCACACAAAAGCCCAAAAACGCATATCAGACATGTTTAAAGCAATTGTGGAATCCCTCCATCTTACAGATATATGGAGGATGCACAATCCTACTAGCAAGGATTACACCTTATTTTCCACACGCCACCTCACCCACTCCCGCATTGATTATATGTTGTGCTCCAGTGAGCTTAAGACAATGTTCCACACGATAGCAATAGGACAAGCAATTCTGTCTGATCACAATGCATTGATAACCACATTCCATTGTGATAGGTTAGGAGAAAGATCTAGGAGATGGCAATTTAATAATTCCCTTCTCCAGAACACAGCTTTTGATACAGAATGTAGAACCAAACTGGCTGAATTTATATCAATTAATAAATTCCTTCCTTCGCGGTCAATTTGAAGAGGAAAAGAGAGGCAAGGATAGCGGAGTTGGAAGAACGCTGTAAATTGTTAGAGCAATCTCTTAAGACTTGTTTTTCTAAATCTACGCAAACTCTTGTAGTCAAAAATCAAACAGAGCTGAATGATCTGCTAAGAAGGAGAACTGAGTTCATAATGCACAGAGTGAGGCAAAATTACTATTTTAACAGCTGTAAACCAAGCAAATTGCTTGCTCTGAAATTAAAACAAAGCGAATCCAGCTTCTATCAACAGCATCCGCACAGACCGAGGTATCGCAACAAATCCTAAGGATATCAGCGCCACTTTTCAATCCTTTTACTCAAAGTTGTATGAGTCCTCCTGCAACCCAGATCCGACACAGTGCCAGAAGTTCCTAAAAGAACTAAAACTGCCTCTTCTTTTCTTTTGGCATTTTTGTGAATTTGAGGGGTCTCGTTAGGGAGGAGCTGCTAGCTAGGCTATGTGTCCCATTCAATCCTATTGGAAAAGATCATGTATGTATGAATGATGTATGTAAGAGCATGTATATCACAGCTACCCTAAGGTCTTACAAAGCTTAGCTAACACTTTTGTCCGATTTCAATTTAATGCATTTTTTGCTATCATTGATAGAGCTCCATCCAGCTCACCGATCGTTTGTTTAAATAACTCAACACACATATCCATTATAAGTTTATATATTATATAGTTATATTAACTGGAACCTGTGGTAAGAGATTGCAGGTGTAACAAGCTCACTGACCGCGCTCTCACTCACATACACCGGCCATTTAGCAGGAAGAAGGGAGGGAGAGCAGCGAGCTGCAGGCTCTGGAGCTCTGTCAGGGCAGCGGCGTTTGGTAGTCCAGTCACCCAGAAACTGAATTAAATCTGTAATATCCAGATGAAATCCAGTAGCAGCTCAATATCATTATTTGTAGACAATATTTTGTTGTACATTGCTGATCTTGAGGACTCTATTCGATAGATAAGTATATAGCAGATATAACGAATTTGGTTCAATCTCCGGCTATAAAATTAACTGGAATAAATCTAACCTTCTTTTATTGAACAACAGGCATGTGACATCAGCCATTAGTGTTACAATACCAACCCAAAGCAAAATTACATATTTGGGCATCACCATACATGCATCCCTACAGCGAGTTGTCCAGGACAACTATGAAACTATATTAAATAGTGCTCAAAGGGATCTGGCCAATTGGTCTGCGCTGCCGGCATCACTACGCTCCAGGATTGCTGTTGTTAAAATTAACATAGTTTCTCGTGTGAATTTCTTAAGTACAATGATCCCTGTAAGAGCCATATTGATACTTTAGTTTTAGTAGTTTTCCTTTAAAACAGTTTGTAATGCTCCTTTAAGTATACAGGTGATGACATTACCGCCTCCTGGGCAGACTAGGTTAAGCAGCCCACGGAGCTATACAGTTTTTTGACCATACAATAGAGAAGAATCTTGTAACTTTGTCTTTACTATTTTAGTAAAGTTTTTTCATGAACAGAAGTTACTGCCTCCGAAGATTCTTGTGTGTCGAGCTTAAAAGCCAAGAGGACTGCTTAATAGTGGTGGTAAAGTGCAATGAGAAAAGATTGCCGCTACATGTGAGTCAAAAAACTCAGTTCTCGATGGAAAGAAGAACGGACTAATGTGGATAAAGCCATTTCTGGATGGATGAGGAATTAACGCAAGCCATCATAGCGGAAGAAAGTAAGTCTATGGATGCTTTGCAACACGATTTCAACTGCTAAGTAAGCTAGCACAAGGAAAGCTAACGCACTGGAGTCGGTCAGTCTGCCTTAATTAACTCGTTAAGCACGTGCTTGTTGTATCATGTCGGAGCTGCGCAGCGCAGATGTGGATGCATTTCATTGGGACAGATTTTGGATATCAGCTGTTTGTGAAACTTGATGTGCTTGTGAAAACACAGTTGGACATTGGTTTTTCTTTGGAGGACGCGCTGTTTTGAGCTAAATCTGAGTCGAGTGGTTTGTGCTGTGGTCATGGAAGAGTCTGACCAAAAGAGGGCGCCAAAGCCCACACAACAAGCAATGGATGATAAAATAAGCAGGCTTATTGGATCCAGAAGAGGTAAATTATCTCAACTTACAGGCATGATGAAACACATCGAAAATTTGAAGCTTGATGGTTCAAATGTGGACGTAGTGGAAGAGATGCTTCACAATAGTTTTCACAAAGCATATTGTGAGTTTGAAGATATCAATGCTGCAGTCGTTGCATTAATGGATGAAGACGAAGGACAAGCTGATCAGCATAATGGGTATGAACCAAGAACAGCACCTGTGAAAGACTTTGTTGAAAACACTGAAAACTGGTGTGCTGTAATGCGGAAAAGGTCAACAGATAGAAGTAAGGCTAGTGAAGTTAAAACTATAAGCGAGAACCCAGAAGGCAAGATTTGTCAGGATGACATCCAGGCAGAAGACAGCATATCTGAAGTTGCTAAAAGCAGTCGACATAGTAAAAAGAAAACTTCAGTTACTTAACTTCATCATTAACAACTGGGTCCTCAGCACGGAGGAAAGAAGAGGCAGAGCATGCTGCCTTGTTGGCGCGTTCAGCAGCTTTAAAAAAGAAGCAAGCGCTGGAGATTGAAAAGCTGCAGCTGAAGGCTAAAATGGAACAGCTTGAACTTGATACAGCTATTGCAGAGTCTAACGCAAAGCTTGAGGTGTTTAAGGAATATGAGCGTGTTAAATGAAGTACTCATAATGATGTACCATGGATGCGCCCACAAAGTAGACCTAAAGAAAAGAGTGATGGTGCTTTGCTGACCTCAAATGCTGCTGCTGGAGGACAAGAATCATATGTTCCTGGCTTGTTGGCACAGTCTTCACCAGACACACAACAAAGTGAACCTTGTGGCAATAGACACACACATGTAACAAGCACTGAAAGTTTGAAATCATGCAGAAGCAAAATGCTATTACTGAGATGCTTTTAAAGCAACACACGAGGTCCTATCTCCCTTCTAAAAACATTCCAGTTTTTAAAGGAGACCCTCTCACTTACAAATCCTTCATCAGGGCCTTTGATCATGCCGTGGATAACAAAACTGACAGTTATCAGGACAAGTTGTACTACTTGGAGCAGTATACCAGTGGGGAGCCGCAGGAGCTTGTTTGTAGCTGTGAGCATATGTCACCTGACAGAGGCTACCAGGAGGCCAGAAAGTTACTCCAGAGGCAATATGGTGATGAGTTGAAGATAGCAAATGCTTACATGGATAAAGCTTTGAATGGCCTCAGATTAAACCAGAAGATGGTAAAGCAATGAGCGCCTATGCTCTTTTCCTGATTGGTTGTAGGAATACGATGAATGATATTGAATTCATGGAAGAAATGGATAACCCTACTAATATGCGTGTTGTTATTTCAAAGCTTCCCTATCGGATAAGAGAGAGGTGCAGAACAACTGCATTTGAGGTCCGTGAGGCAGGAAGAGGACGAGCAAGGTTTTCTCACCTAGTCCACTTCATTGATCGGCAAGCCAAAGTAGCTTTGGACCCTCTTTTTGGAGATGTTGTAGAAGGTTCGCAAACCACCAAAGGTAAAGAAAAGGAGACAAAAGAGAAAAATCTCAGGAAGACCGGACGAAGAGAAAACACATTTGCTACAGGTGTACAGGACACAACCATGGAGGCAACAGCAAGAAAAAACAGCCCTGTAAAAGGTGTTGTAACAGCCTTTCACAAACCCTGCCTGTTTTGCCAGAAGAATCATGCTCTTTCTGTCTGCAATACAATTAAAGAGCTGACAAACATGGAACAGATGGAAAATCTAGAGGCCTGTGTTTCGGATGCCTTACCTTTGGGCACCTTAGTAAAACTTGCAAAAAGAGGCTCAAGTGTCAGATTTGTTCCCAGTCTCATCCAGACATACTTCATGTCAAGACAGAGGATAACAGTAGTTCAGAAAAGACGGAAGAAAACAACACAGAGAACGACCTAGTGTCTAGTGCCTATGTGTCGTTGGGTCAAGAGATATGTGGAAACACTGGGGCTGGAGACGTGGAATGTGAACTCGCTGTTGTACCAGTTAAGCTCAAGTCTAGAAAGAGTGAGAGATATGTGGAAACATACACTTTTATAGATCCTGGTAGTACAGCAACATTTTGCACTGAAGACCTTCAAAGGAAACTAAATCTCAAAGGAAAGAGCACCCAGTTCCTTCTTGACACAATGGCTCAAGACGACTCCGATAGTCACAAGTTAATGAAGAGTGTTGTCCTCTCAGATCTTGAGGTGTGTGGTCTTGAAGAAAACACATACATTGAACTCCCAAAGGTGTTTACACACAGCCACATACCAGTGAAAAAAGACAACATTCCACAACAGGAAGATATTGCACAATGGCAGTATCTGAAAGGAGTACGCCTGCCACGCATTAAAGCAGAAGTGGGAATGCTTATTGGTGCCAACGTTCCAAAAGCCATTGAGCCATGGCAAGTCATAAATAGTGATGGAAAGGGGCCATACGCAGTTAAGACCGCCCTGGGATGGGTGATCAATGGAGTGTATCACCCCAAGAAGAAGAAAATGCGAGTGGTCTTTGATTGTACGGCTACATACCAGGGTGTCTCACTAAATAAACAGTTACTCCAAGGACCAGACCTCACTAACAACCTCATTGGTGTCCTATTGAGGTTCAGAGAGCATCCAGTCGCGCTGATGGCGGATGTGGAGTCTATGTTTTACCAGGTGAGGATCCCGAAGGAAGACGCAGATCTACTGCGGTTTCTGTGGTGGCCAACTGGTGACCTTAACCATGACGCAGAAGTGTTCAGGATGAATGTACACCTCTTTGGTGCTATGTCTTCACCCAGTTGCGCCTCCTACGCACTGAGAAAAACTGCAGATGATGCAAAAGAGATTATGAGTGCAGAGGCAGTTGACACTGTGCTAAGACACTTTTATGTTGATGATTGCCTTAAAGCAGTGGAAACAAGTGAGAAAGCAATCAGCCTGGTGCAAGAACTCACAGCCTTATGTGCCAGGGGAGGTTTCCGTCTCACCAAGTGGGTGAGTAACAGTAAGAGGGTCTTGGCATCTATTCCAGTCAACGAAAGAGCACCTGAAGTTAAAGATCTGGACATGAGCCACAATACCCTCCCAATGGAGCGTGCACTTGGTGTGCAATGGTGCACAGAAACTGACGAGTTCAGCTTCCAGATAAACATGCAAAACAAGCCTGTCACCAGACGTGGCATCCTGTCCACAGTGAGTTCTGTCTTTGACCCCCTCGGCTTCTTAGCACCACTCATATTGCCAGCAAAACTCATCTTGCGCGACCTGTGCAAAGAGAAACATGGTTGGGACGAGGAGATTGAAGGTGAACATGCAAAAAGATGGCATGAATGGTTAGCAGATTTGGAAAGTTTGGCAGAGTTCAGCATACCCAGATGTATCAAAACAGAAGAGTTAGGATCCGAACAATCAGCACAGTTGCATCATTTTGCTGATGCTAGTGAGGATGGATATGCTACTGCTTCATACATATTGCTTACCAGCCATGAAAACAAGAAACAATGTTCCCTCCTCATCGGAAAATCAAGAGTGACTCCCTTAAAACACGTCACAATACCAAGACTGGAACTGACGGCAGCAGTCGTGGCAGTAAAAATGGACAGAATGTTGAAACAGGAGCTTAAGATTCTATTGCAGGAATCTGTCTTCTGGACTGATAGCACTACGGTGCTCAGATATCTTTCAAATGAAAGTGCTCGCTTCAAAACCTTTGTAGCAAACAGAGTCACTACAATAAGGGATCATTCTCATCCTACCCAGTGGCACTATGTGAACTCAGAGCTAAATCCGCTCTCGAGGAGTCAAAGTGAGGAAATTCCTGCAGAACAAAGTCTGGATACATGGTCCAGATTTCTTGCTGGAACCTGAAAGTGAGTGGCCAAAACAACTGGATAAAAGTTGACCCAGAAATCAAAACATGTGCTCGAGTGATCATGACCGGCACACAAGAGAACTATGACGCAATCAACAAGCTTACTGCTTACTACTCGACATGGTAATGACTAAAAAGGGCTGTTGCACGGTTTCTCAGACTAAAAGAGACACTAATGCTACTGAAAAATAAGAGAAAGGAGCTTGAAACAACAGTCAGTCAGTCTGAGAACAGTCCTGAAAACCAGAACAAACTCATTGCACAGAACATGAAGTTCAAATCAACATTCCAGCAACATCCGTTGTCACTTGAAGAGCTAGTTGAAGCAGAAAAAGAGTTAGTACAGATAAGTCAGCAACTCTAAGTAAACATGCTCCGGTCAAGAAAAAGAGTCAGATCTACAAACTTGACCTCATGTTGCAAGACGGTATACTGAGAGTTGGAAGCCGCCTTAATAAAGCTGTAATGCCACAAGAGGCTAAACATCCAGCCATCCTCTCTAAAAGTTCACCCATAGCCAACCTCATACTGCAACACATCCACCAAGAAATTGGACATTGTGGTCGCAACTATATGTTGGCAGAACTGCGAGAAAAATACTGGATCCCTCAAGTTAATTCAGCTGTAAGGAGGATTATTTCAAAGTGCATTATGTGCAGAAGGCTCAATGCTAAGGTTGGAAGTCAAAAGATGGCCAACCTGCCTGAAGACAGACTACTACCTGATCAGCCACCCTTTACCAACGTGGGGGTTGACTTCTTCGGGCCATTTGAGATTAAACGTGGAAGGAGCCTTGTTAAACGATATGGTGTAATTTTCACTTGTCTCACAGTAAGAGATGTGCACCTTGAGATTGCTCACAGCCTGGATACAGACTCCTGCATCAACGCCATACGCAGGTTTATATGCAGAAGAGGACAAGTAAATATTATACGCTCAGACAATGGAACAAACTTTGTCGCAGCGGAAAAGGAACTGCATAAAGCATTGGAAAACCTGGATCAGACAAAAATACAGAACACCATGACAGAAAAGGGTATTAAGTGGATTTTCAACACCCCGGCAGCCTCACATCAAGGTGGCATATGGGAAAGGCAAATCCGCACTGTAAGGAAAGTATTGAACTCTGTGTTACGGCAACAGACTCTAGATGATGAAGGACTCCAAACTGTCATGTGCGAAGTTGAGGCCATCATCAATAGCAGGCCGATAACCCACTCATCAGACGACACTAATGATGTCGAAGCCTTAACACCTAATCACCTGTTGCTTATGAGAACACGACCCAATATCCCACCAGGAGTCTTTGACAAAGACGATCAGTATGCACGGCGTCGATGGAGACAGATACAGTATATAGCCAATCTCTTTTGGACTAGATGGACAAGAGAATATTTGACACTCCTTCAGGAGAGACAAAAGTGTCTCACACCACAGAGGAACTTTGCACCAGGAGATATTGTACTGATAATGGATGAATCCGCCCCTCGCAACTCCTGGAGTATGGGTCGAGTGATAAAGACATTACCAGATTCCAGTGGTACAGTGAGACAAGTCAGTGTGGAGACTAAGACTAACATACTGGACAGACCTATAAACAACCACATAAGCAATGTGAGCAGTTTGAGAATGTTAACAGTTTACGTATATAGTTTTATATTGTGTAGTATGATGTACGTATAACAGTATAACTGATATTCTGTAGGAAGGACTGCTTAATATTGGTGGTAAAGTGCATTGAGAAAAGATTGCCACTACAATCCCCTTACCCCCACCGATACATTTCTGGAAGAAAATTGATACCTTAATTCGGCAATATATTTGGAATAATAAACAACCTAAGCTAAAATACTCTACCCGGCAACGTACCACAAACACGGGAGGCTTGGCCCTCCCCAACCTTGAAGTGTATCACAGAGCCTTTCAGCTACGGGAGTGTGGACGGACCCCTCATCTACAGTCCCATGGAGAGAAATAGAGCAAAACCTCACTGGAAGTCGAAGACTGCAAGACCTTGCCTTTGCAGGTGTGTGTCCAAAAAAGTGTATGCTAGCCTATGGCCCTATTATCACCAACACATTGACTAACTTTAAAACAGGTGGAGGAGCAACTATGCTACACCAACAAGTGGCATCTGGACACCCCAATTTGGCACAATACACACTTGTCTGGTAACAAACCCTTTGCTTGTAAGCAGTGGAGTGACAGAGGCATTTATACTGTAAACCAGCTATTCAATGAGAAAAGTACGTTGAGTTTTGAAGACCTAAGACCTAGTTTTGAGGTCCCCAGGACATCCTTCTTCTTGTATCTGCGCTTAAGAGCAGCCCTAAAATGTTATGGAGTGCCATAGGGAAACAGTCTTGAGCCGCACCTAGTTATTAAATGGTTTGTTGATTTTCCTGTGAGAGGATTAGCATCCCAGATCTATGCTAAACTGATGCAAGTATCCATAGGAGAACTCCCAATAGCAAGGAAATGGGAATGCAATTAATTGGGAGACAGTTTGGAACATTTTCCATTGTTCCAAAAACCCAAATCACCAGCAGATCCACTTCAACATATGTCATAGGACATACTGGACTCCTCAGAAGAGATACATCGCTAAAGTCATTCCCACTCCCTATTGCATGTTCTGTCAACCTGAACAAACTGGAACTTTCCTACACATGGTCTGGGAGTGTGAACAGGTGCATGAGTTCTGGAATAAAACAACATCAATAATATCTGATGTGATAGGATGTCGAATTCCTACTGACCCGATTGTTTTGTTACTTAATGAATGACTCTAATCTACATCTGCTTGGGAGACAGAAGAAAGTTTGGCTAGCTGGCTCAACTGCAACCAAGAAAATTATAGCTCAGCGCTGGCTCCCCACCCACTCGCTTTGTATAAAACAGTGGTTGCCGTATTTTCTAGACATAGTTATGCTTGAGCTCTCTACAGCAAGGATTAACAAAGCCAAATCATCGACTTTTGATCTATGGAAAAACGCAGCAGCACAAGTATCAGTCCTAAAGACCTCAGCATCACAAAAATTAGAGGAGAGTGACTAGGCAAGGTGTGATTTCTGTTTTTGTTTTTGCTTATTTGTTTGGTTTTGTTTTCCTCGAGACCGCAGAGCGTGGGGGGTGGGAGATGGTTTTTGTTCTTGTTCAATTGTGTTTGTCTGTTCTGTATGTTCAAAAATATAAAAATAATAAAAAATTGATCTAAAAAAAGGTGTGGTACCGCTTTTGTCCAAAGCGGCTGCTCATCAACACAAACTGAAAGTTACATATAGCCACTTTAATTAACAAATGGGCTTGTAAACACAAATCAAATAGCTTTTCCAAAAATGATGCTCCAGAATGGCCACTATGATCCTTTTTCAGCCTCACAACACATATCTGTTTTAGCACAACACACTGTTAACAGTGCAGAGACACAACTCTTTAGATTATGCAACTGTCTCGAGAAAGGTTGACTGTCCAATTATTCTGTAAGGGCCGCCTTGCTTGAGATGCGTGGCTGTGCACTGGCTGGTCTGGCAAAGACCAGCCATTATTGTCCATCCGAGTGACAGTTGGGCCAAACTGGCAGATTTGCATACAACTCGAGCGTCAAGCGCAGCAGGAATGTGTTAAAAAACTTACAACCCCAGACAAAGCATGACATCAATGGACGAGGTGTTGCATCATGATCTGCACACCAGATTGACTTGCCATTGGTGTAAAATTGCCATCTGTGAGGTGTCACTCGCCAAGGTCACAGATTAGCCTACAGAGATAGACAAATTGGTATAAGTACTAATGACAGAAGAGATGATGGTTTGGCCATGAGAAGTCATCATTAGTTTTGATTTGCTGATGGAATCAAAACACCTAAGAGTTAAGTGCATCATGTGTGCCTAATAATATACTGTAATAAATCTGGTACATTCTCCTGTGAGTCAATGCCCCTCAACTTTAGACTGTCTAGAAGAAAAACAGTGTAATGTGGACATAAAAATAAATCCAAGTCAAGACAGCTGTAAATCACCTGCAGGCACCCCCTCATAACCCGCCCAGAGCTCCACAGAGCCAAACTTTTCAGCTGGCAAAGTAAACCACCCCAATGGTAGAACAATCCGATCCAATCAATACATTAAATTACATTACATTACATTACATGTCATTTAGCTGACGGATTTATCCAAAGCGACTTCCAATTAAGTGCTTTCAACCTTGAAGGTGCAAACTCCAGACAACAAGTAGTAAGTGCAAGTACATTAGCATTAAATAAGCAAAACTACAAAGAGCCATATGAAAGTGCAGCTTTAAAGAGGTGATAGAATGCAAAACCGAGTTTACCTTGTCATAGTTGAATTACGACAGTTTGGTGGGTAAAAAGGACATACAGAGAACCTCACTGTCCCATTGGCACCACTTTCCCATGCAAATCTCACAATTTGAAACTGCTGCTGAAAACGGGCAAATCTCAACAAAGCTAAAAGTTGACGTCAACTCGGTGGCTGTACCTTATTTGGCTAATCCTTGTACCTTTGTCATGCCCCAACATTTACATAGGCCACTGATCTGGGACCGGTTTGTCTTGTGAATCTAGGTCGCGCAGATCTCAGAAATGTTATACATTGTTCGTCTGCTATTTCATCACTAAATTCACTTCTGAGAGTTTTTTATGCGAGAAATCAACTATGTAGAGGTGAAATATGTGCCTTTTTACGAAAATCAATGGACAATTGCTAATTTTGTCCAACCCAGGCAGCTAGGCAGCAACCCAGGCAGCACCGGCCACTGTCACGTTAGCCTGCGGAGCTCCTGAACTCCGACACATAGTCGGACAAAATTTGCAATTAGCCATCAATTTTCGTAAAACAGCCCATATTTGACCTCTACATAGTTGATTTCTCGCATAAAAAAGTCTCAGAATGAATTTAGTAGTGAAATAGCAGAAGAACAATATATAACATTTCTGTGCAGTGTGTGTGTGTGTGTGTGTGTGTGTGTGTGTGTGTGTGTTTGTGTGTGCGTGCTTCACTCAACCAATCAGTGCGCAGCTCATCTAAATATTCATGAGCATACCATATAAGGTAGAAAACCAGTCATTTCAATTAGCATTAATTGCCCTAATGCAATCATTGCATTAGGGCCCATAGAACAGCACCCTGGCCATTTTCAGCCCAACCAATGTTACATACCCTATTAGGAGACCTTAAGGAACAGTGTGAAATACCTTATAAAATCATTATATCACCCCTTTAAGAATATATATATATATAAAAAATATTAAATAAATTATAATATAACTTTTTTTTGCAGTCGGAAGAGGTGTGTTTTTAGCCTTCGTCGGAACATGCGTAGGCTTTCGGCCGTCCTAATGTCAATAGGGAGCTCATTTTACCATTTAGGAGCCAGGACAACAGTCGGGATTTCGTTGAGTGATTAGTTGTCCCTCGTTGTGAGGGGGCAGCAAGCTGGTTGGCTGATCTAGAGCAGAGTGGGCAGGTTGGGGTATAGGGTCTGACTATGTCCTGGATGTAAGCTGGGGCTGATCCGTTCGTGGCCCTGTATGCAAGTACTAGTATCTTGAAGCGGATGCAGGCAGAAAGACAGGAAAAGTGAATTAATTTGTTGTCCTGGTTGAAGAGTTTATCCAAAATAGCTTTAAGTGCAGTTTATCTTTCAATATCATGTGATAAATATGTTTACGTTTGATGATGACTGGAGACATTATTCTGACACATTGTCACCTTGTGTTGTGTTACTATTTCTCTCATATCTTACAAACTGGGCATTGCATGATGAAACCATTTTGTTCTGCCCTGTCTGTCCTGCATCTTCATAACTTCTCTTTCCCCCACTTTGTCTATTTGCAGCTAAGACTGCAATATCTTCCAAGCTGTGAAAGTTGTGTTTCAGTGTGTGTATACAGTATGTGTGTGTATACAGTATGTGTGTGTGTGTGTGTGTGTGTGTGTGTGTGTGTGTGTGTGTGTGTGTGTGTGTGTGTGTACTGTATGTGTATGTGTGCATTTGTGCTTTTGCTGGATATGTATGTTTGTGACCTGCTCTCCACTAACCTTGCCTTTATCCCAGTTTTGCAGGAAAAATGCTTTATTCAATAGAAAACCAAAGCCGTTGAATCTTCTTTAAGTTTGGAAAGTAGTCCCTATCTGCAGACTGTCTGCTTCTAAGCCCTTTTAAGTCTGCACTGTGGACAGGCGGTGACAGTGCCAGCTGATTTGAATACAGGCTTTGCCTTCGTGGTGTCAGTGTGGTTTTTCAGCTGGAGCAGTGACATCTCAGCCTCTCTGCCCGATCATGCCTACTGCCCTCAGTGAATAATGTATGGTTTGTGTGTGTGTGTGTGTGTGTGTGTGTGTGTGTGTGTGTGTGTGTGTGTGTGTGTGTGTGTGTGTATGTATATGTGCATGTGTGCGTAGGAATTAGTTTCACGCAGTTAAAATGAATACCACAGAGTGAGAGATACAAGCATTAAACAGCTTGTGTCAAAGCAAATTCCTGTTGGTTTCATCTGTGGTGGGGGAGCTTTCTTCTTCTAAACTTAGCACAAAAAGTAAGGAAATTTGCGTTTGGTAGATTATTTCTCTGTGGTAAGGGACCGTTCGGTATTTATGGAATGGACCACCGGAGGAAAATAGGGGAGGGTCATGTCTTTTTATTCTTTGCTGAGGGGAGAGTCATCCAACATTTGTCAGTCCAGAGGGGGGTCACCCAACTTTTGTATTCATGAAACAGCAACATTTCAAAGTGGCTTGTTTGGTGCATATTTTTCCATGTAGCTCTCAGTCTCTGCCCTCCTTCGCTACCAGATGGGTCTGACCCATGAGTTTGCTGTGGGGCAGGGGGAGCTGCCCCCTGGTGGCTGAAATGGATAATTGCATTGTTTAAAAAATGAGTGGAATAATTAGGTCTGACATGATCAGCTATTTTATAAATATCTTAAATAACACAAAACAACTAAATGGTGGTAGGTAATACATCTGATTTCATATACTGCTTTAGTAAAAAAAAGTATTTCCTGGCTGACAATGGCAGCAGCAGGACGTAAAAAACGAAAATGACTGTTGCTAGTCTGGACATCTTACCGTGCCAAGGTTGCAATAAAGGTTTCCTAAATGCCACATTTGATGTCAGCTTACTAATTAATTGCGGGTTTTGTGTAGATTTGGACTTTTATACGTTTATTCCACTTTGTTTAAACGGCGAAGTGGATGAAGCCTAGTGACGAGTCCATAGCAACCAGTCTGTGTGTTGAATGTTACCCAGAGTGCCTTGCTGAATGGTCTCAATATTTTATTGTTTTATTTTAAGTGAATACTAGTTTACTAGAGAAGTAACTTAGTATTTGAAGTAATGCAGTAATGCAGGAAGTGTGCATTTAGTTTCCATGCTTATTGTGTTTCCACAGCGTTAGTGAGTAACTCTACTGAAATGGCCACCACACCATAACAGAGGAGTGTAATGCGTCAGATGAGAATGCAGAGGTTTAGTCTCATATGTCATGGCTGTTAAAAAACAATGGGAATCTGTATATTTGCCAAGTGCAAACCAGTACAGAAGGAATTGATACATTTCTGGGGGAGGGTCATGCCTTTTTTCCAAATTGTTTTGGAGGGTCATAGAATTTTTTTTACTGGCGAAGGGAGGGTCATGTCTTTTTTGGCTAAAGGTCCCAAAACTCCTCCGGTGGCCCCTTAAATAAATAATGAACAGTCCCTAACAATGCTTTTTGGTAATAAATCTTATACTGTTGGAAAGCCTGTTTAGTTCCCTTTCAAATATTGAGTATTTGGGTTGCGCCCATGAAAAATTTGCCAAATCTTCTCTGCCAATGCCAAACAAGGGCGTAAATCCCAGGAGGGTCGGGGGAGGGTCAAGACCCCCCCCCCCCCCCCCCCATCTAAGGGTCCCCCCCCCAGACATATCATTAAAACAATGCTGTGTATTGTAAATAACATAATGATGTATACTTAAAATATGTGTGTAAGTAGTAAAACAATACAAACCCCAAAAAATGCTTTTTAAGTTTTAAACATTTTGAGTTCCCCCTCCCTTGCCTCACAGTGGTTTGGTCCACTGCATGCTGTACGTTAGGATCTGCACTAGACTCACAGTCACATCGGGTAGTGACAGGTATGTAGTAAGTAGGCGGTTATGTGTGTGAACTGACATTAGGGTTAATATTGAAGATCTACAGTTGTGTTTTGCTCAATATGAAGTTAAGTGGCTGATCAGTTAAATATATATCCTCTGTCCCAGAAGAAACCTACACTGTAAACCCCAATCCATCCATGACAGAAAATTGTAATGTTACGTCCACACAAATGTTCAGGATTGTCAAAACAACATCAAAACTTTATGTTCATTTGACACAAAAAAATCATCCCATGTGAGGTTGACATAATTTTTTTTATGTTAAGTCAACAATTTCTTACTTTTGAGTTCATTCTACTAAAATGTATAACATCAACATCACTTAATTAGTTCAAGGCCAATTAAAAACACATATACTGTGCACTTAGCATATATTTTGATAGTTAAATAAACCTAAAAAATGGTTGTCAAAATATGTACTCAATGTTTTTATGTTCATATGACAAGCAGTCACTTTCATGTTCAATAAAATGAAAATATTGTGTTCACTTAACACAACAAAAACACATAATAACAACATGAGTTCCACAGTTATGCTGAACACAAACATTTTGTGCCGTTTTAACATGAAACCAACGTATTGTGTTTTAGTACACATAATTAAGTTTTAACTAGTCAAACCAACGTTAAATTTAAAGGTTGAGAACAACTTCCATTTCTTTGTTTGTCTAACTTAAAATGTTTGAATAGAAGGGACACATAAAATTTGTGTTATAATGTTTGATTTGATACAACATTAATATTTAGTGTTAAAATGGCATATATTCTTAAGCTCAATGGACAGCATAGAATTTGTGCATTAGGTTTACATTTTATTAGTTGTTTGAACTTACAAATTGGTGTAAAAATATCTACTCAGTTGTTTAATGTTCATTTGACGTTCAATTTACACACTAAAAACACATAATTACAACATGAGTTCCAGAGTTATGCTGAACACAAACATTTTGTGCCGTTTTACCATAAAACTGCCACAATGTTTTGTGTTTTCACCAACGTATTATGTTTTAGTACACATAATTAAGTTTTAACTAGTCAAAGCAACGTTAAATTTAAAGGTTGAGAACAACTTCCATTTCTTTGTTTGAATAGAAAGGATACATACAATTTGTGTTATGTTTGATTTGATACAACATTCATATTTAGTGTTAAAATGGCATATATTGTTGAGCTCAATGAACAGCATAGAATTTGTGCATTAGGTTTACATTTAAGTAGTTGTTGAATTCACCAGTTGTTTAATGTGTATTTGACAAGCAGTTACTTTCTTGTTCAACTAAATAAAAACATTGTGGTCACTTAACACAACAAAAACACAATAATTACAACATGAGTTGCAGTTATGCTATGAATTTTGGATTATATTTTGAATTGTAAACCATCCTTTCAGGACTTGTTCGGGAATCATAGTGTCGGGTTACAGCAAGTCCATGAACAGTATGACATGTAAAGAGTTATGAATTCAAACTTATTTTTCCCTTGTATTGTTAAAAAAACAAAGCAGTAAATATACTGAAAATTTGTACCGGGAATCACTGGCCACTTACTACAATATAAAAATATTTTGCCCACGGTAAAAGCATCAGTGCACAAATGACAGAGCTTAATGGCTTCTATTATACACATTGTGTTTAACCATAAAAGAAAAAATACCCCTATAAAAAGTTAAATGTTTCTCAAAATGCAGCTATTTACTTTTTATTTATTTAATTAAAAATAGGTTTCAAAGTTTTACAGATAGCTGAGCTATACTGAGTGTCCAAAAAACAGTCAGCATTTTTACCATACACACACACACACACACACACACACACACACACACACACACACACACATACAGTATATATGAACACATCATTCAGGCATAAACTGACATAAGGTGCAACTGCCAGAAAGAGAAAAAAAGGAATACAGTAACTCTGGCTCAGAAATACAACACTATCACAATACTGGTGCCACTGTGTCAATAAAATAATTCAACATCAAATCATGTTATTACCTCATAGGTTTTTTTTTTTCATATAACTTTTTTCATAATAAAAGCTCAGTCCCCCCAGTTCACCAGTGTAAAGCTTTCAATGTGTAGCTGCAACAGCAGGAGAGGTTTGGTATGCTTTAGCAGTAAAAGCAGAGCTCCAAAATGATTGAAAGTGATAAGTAAATGGTAAAATAAGACTCATCTGAAAGTACAAACAGGAAAACAGGAATGAAACCAAACTCCAAACCACATAAAGACCCTTAAAATAGAGCTTTCACTCTGGTCTCCAGCACAGAAAGACAAGTTTAGCTGAAGAGGACAAAACTGAGGGGAGGAGACTGCCACAGGTTGGCCCTGCTACCAGCAGGTATTATTATTATTGGTATTCTAGATATAATGGGTGAAAGCTAGCTTGCTGAAAAAAAGTTATAAAATGGATGAATGGATTCAAATTTCAATACTGATGCACCTGAGCACAACCAGCACTTGTTTACACTGCAAGTTCACACAAGCAGTCATAGTCCTGAAGTGACACAATAAGAAACCCGTAGCATGCAGCACTTTTTTGTAAGGAAGTAAACATGGAGACCACTGAAGTCAGCGTTTACGATTTAATTCATAAGTTCATGTGCAGTGGAAGCCAGCAAATTTGTGATCAGATGATAATGAGGATGAGGAGAAAGGGAGCCAACATTTTTAATTATAACTTTTTGTGGAGCAATGGCTGCTGCGTCTGAGGTGTGTGTCTGGAGAGTTGGAGCCAGGAGTGGTGGGACTGTACCATGAATGGCTTCACTGAAACAGATTGCATCCGGAATTTCAAGATTTCAAGGGCTAGTTTAACTACATCTGTTAGCGTCTCTTGACAAGACTCTCGCAGCAAGGACTTGGGTTGTGGCTGTAAATGGACGGGTGGGTAACATTGGCCACATTGCACAAAATCAGATATGTATTTAGGACAATATGATAGTGGCCCAAATATTAGCTGAAAAAGATTGGATTCTAGTTTGGATCAACGTAAGTACATTTTCAGGATAAAGCCTAACGTCCGGGACGTGATGTCAGGCTTTGCCCCTCACCTTCCGCTCTGTGTGTGTTTCAGTTGTCAAAATTCCTTCACTACAAGAAACAACAACAAACTTGGTGCTAGCAACCACGCACTGAAAATGTATAGTTTTGAAGAAAATTTGGATCGTGCACAAGATGGGCCTGCTTGGTTCTTGCAGGGAATAATTGTCAAGATTTACAAAGAATATGTTTACCGTATTTACTCTCTAACTGATGTTTTGGGACCGATTGGCGTGATTGCACATGGCGATAGCCTAACTCACAGACAACTTCACACTGTGCCTCAGATGCAGCTAATTAGCTGTTTAAGTTTAAGATTCAACTGGCAGGTTATGAATAGGTCAAAAATAATTGTATAACTGGAATAAATAAATATGTGAATGTAGCCAAAATCCAAAGAACAGTGGGCTGCATGAGGTTGAGATGATAAGAATGATGGCCAGAAAAGGTGCGTGTGCATATGAGGAGGTATTTTCTGTGAATTTTTTTTTTATTTTTTTTTTTATCAATTATCAATTTTATTGAAAAATAATGTGATTAGAATTAAGAACAACCTGCATAAAAAACATAATCTAAATGAATCTACAAACTTATCAACTACCAAAACGTAATACAATGTACATGTTCATGTCATTTATTAGGAATACTTTGTAACATAATGTTAGGAAATATGGATTTTTTTTGTAAGGAAATATGCAGATTCTTCTAAAGTTCAAGTTTCAGGCGCCCAAAATATGTAACCGAGGAGGCTGACGAGTTTGATTTGAGTTTGATCCAGCCGCTACCAGCCAATCAAAGCCAATCAGCAGGACACTTACGTTAACGTCCGTTGGTCATTTCGGCGCCCTGCCAGACTCAAACGCTGTGGATTCTGCTGGAGAGGTTCGCGTGTCGTTGAAATGGTAAGGTTACAATAATTATGTTTTAAATTGATTAGTCTTTATTGCTACAGTTACTTTCTTAGCCACAAACAATAGTGTGCCCCGTGTTGTAAGTTGCTAGCAAGCTAAACTTTGTCTTGACTAGAAATGTTAAGGTAGGCCTATGTACAAGGGCGTAGGAACCGGGGGGGGACGGGGGGGACGTGTCCCCTCCAATATTGGAGACAGTCGCATTTGTCCCACCCAAAAATTATACCGCGGAGGAAAAAAATATTTGATTTTGAAATCTTTAACTCGCATGCTTTTATTTTTAAAGAGCAACACAGCGTCTTGTCACCGGCCCGCCCCCTCAACAGCCCGCAAAATTAGAAATCCCACTATGGGCACGGGGTTAGGGGATTGGTCAGGGGATAGGACCTGTACATGTAAGCATGGACGCCTGGCCAATAGTAGTGTGTGAATGCTATTGAAGGGCGGGTCTTGGCGTGGCCATTGTGGGATTCATAATATCGCCAACGGCTCAGACTGTTTGGGAAGCGGAGGTCTGAAGCTGGCGAGTGGCGACAGGTTGTCAGAAGTTAAGATGAAAAGACAGCAGCGGCTCAGTTTAAGTGATTTCTTTCTCATGGGGAAGAAAAGAAAGAAAGGAAATGTGAGTTGGTAATAATTTTGTCCAGGAGGATAATTATATTTTCTGTCTAACGTTAGACTTGTTGATGTTAAGCTGATGTTGTGATTCAACATCTAGCTAGCTAACTAGTACACTCTTGCTAGGCAAACGTTACTATTAACGTTACTAACCAACGTTGGCTGGCGAAAATATGGCGGACTTTCCAGTAACGTAATGGACAAAAGCGATTTGACGCTAAAAACAGTATTTAAGATGATTGTAAAAGAACGTGATTTTTCTATTAACTTAACCTATGTAACTTGAAAACGAGTAACGTTACACATCTCCCACATCTAGAAAGGAGTAAGTCTGTCCGTTTGTTTTTTTGCTTGTTCTTGACATTCCCATCAGTATTTTTCTATACCTTATTCATTTCCACTGCTTTCATATTAGAGATCAGATGAAGTTCAGCTGGAAACTAACAGTGGTGAGAGTGATGCAGGGAGAGCCAGCACTGCAGAGTTGCAGGTAGGTGTTATATGAAGGGTGAGGTGATTTTAGTTTGTTGATCATGATAAGAAGTGAACACGGTTTAACTTAAACAATAATATAACAAACATGATTTTAATATTGCACTAGCTTTCCCATCAGTATTTTTCTATACCTTATTCACCTAACCTTAAAGGGTTAGGGTTGGGGTGCTTGTTGTAACTGCAGTCTTGTCGCATTGTGTGACATTGTGACTGTTTTCCTTTTAGGGTGTTCAGAGCAGGGACAGACAGCTGAGAGACACTGAAGTCAGGGGACAGAGGACAGAATCATATCAGCCACACCCAAAATTAATTGACACTCAATTTCTGTCTAACAGAACTCTCTCCTTCCAAGAGTGGTGGTACAAGGACTTTCCCTGGCTCCATTATGATGCAGTGCAGAAGGGGGTTTTGTGTTTTTATTGCATGAGAATTTACCAGGACAAACTCACAACATTTGCTGTAAAATCAGAACCCGCCTTTATCACTTCTGGATTCAAAAATTGGAAAAAAAAAGCTATTGAAAAATTTAAAGCACATGAAAGTAGTCATACACACCGCCATGCTGTCTCTGTGACTGCACAAGAAAATCGTCCTGTAAATGCACAGTTGTCCAGTGCTTTGGCAAATCAACAAGCAGACAACAGGCAATGTCTGGGTAAAATTGTGAGTTCAATCACATATTTGGCACGACAGGGACAGGCCTTGAGAGGACATGAGGATGAAAACAGTAATTTTGATCAACTCTTGAAAGACAAGGCAGAGGATGATGTCCTTTTAGCCAAATGGTTGCAGAGGTCCCAGAAAGACTACATCAGTCCACAGATCCAGAATGAAATTCTGTCTAAAAATGAGCAATAATATTTATATATACATACATTTATATATATATATATATATATATATATATATATATATATATATATATATATAACATAACTCATTACACTGGTGGGACTGTTCAGCTCTGTTTCAGTTCTGTTTTCAGGCTGGTCCTCATCCTCAACACGTGCCTTTTTCAGTCGCGGAAAATACTTTTCAATACTCACCTGGATTGAAGCAGCAAACATTCAGTTTAAGAGTAAAAAATGACATAACATTATTTATAATACGTTTATTTGATTCACAGCTGCTACATATAGTGTTTTGACCTCGACAACCCAACTGCTTTTTACCGCAAACTTGCGACTATTTAACTTTCTAAAGCGGGCACAATCGCTTGTTTGCTAAGAGTCAGGTCGGTAATTGTGAATGTGTGATTGTGTAAAGGTGTTCACGAGACAGATACTACTCTTTCATGAACTTGTGAATTTCTCCAGCCGTCTTCTCTCCTTTCTGGAGACAGACGCTGTGTGCACGGTGGGATCGATGGTGTTTTAGCAAATTAGTGGGATATCACAAATTAGCACATGCAGCAAATCCATATACTAATGTATACTTTGATCATTCATTATTCTGTGTATTGCCATTTTGAATAGTTATTTGATTGTTTCCCCCCTAAAAATTACTTAGGGGATTATGAAATTGCAGGAAGTCCTAATGCCAAAAAAATGGAAAACTTTTGTCAGAGGTTGTCAGAGGTAATTGTGGGGAGGAAACGGGAAGCAAATCCCTGCCTTCAGTGTCAAAGTCCTTTGGGCCATCCTACCAACCTCACTCTTAAGACTTCTATAATGTATATCACATGCTTTAAAACACCCCTGGCTACTGTTTTCGATGTAAGACCACACATACCAGTAGTGTCTCGAATCGTCCCATCCTGGCTACGGTACTATGACTACTTCTGTCTGTATTGCACGTTACGTGTGTACTACGGACACAGGTTGATGTGTAATAGAAATATTAGGTCACATCTTGCTTTGCTAAAGAGTATTCCAACAATGTAGTAGCCTACATCCTGCACAAGACTATACAGCTTTCTCATTCTGACACAGCTATACTGTACATATTTGTTATGGTATGGTATTTTTAAAGTATCTTTTTCATATTTTTAGTGCAATTTTTCTATTCGATATGTTCTTGACTGTTGCAGTGCTTTGCCTGTATTTTCATTTCCTCAATATGTTAATTGAATGCACCAAACAACAAGGCCAATTCCCTGTAAACCTTTCAGCTTTAGAGGCAAAAGTGAGATAAGATGCATTTCTTTGTATTATCGGGGAAAGTCTATTTCAAGAAACTCTATGGATCGTTTGTCACTGAAAAAATCACAGCATGCAATTATTGAATGCAGGACTGTACAGTTTTTTTTATTTGTGACAGGAAACTACATAGGAATTGAGATTCAGTTCAGAATCAGTTCATTACATCCATTCTAATGTCTTTTTTTGTTTACCTTTACCTTCACACACCAGTTAGTTAGTGGAAATGTGGAAGGATATCACACTACCTTTGCATGTATCTGTGTCTGTTCATTGAGGCTTAAGATACAGCTAAGAAAAGATAATGTATTCAGAAAATTTGAATTCAAATGTTGATCAATATATGTTATTTATTAATCTACAAAACTGGATGATTAAAGCAATTAAAGAATTGATTTGATATTTATCAGTTAATTACTGCCATTCAAAATGTGTTTTCCTTTATCTTTACAACTGTATCTTTTTAGTAGAATAAAGTATGTTGGTGAATGTTTTGCAGTGTAGTTAATTTATGACATATTCTGTTCAAACCATTAACGGATCTGTCAGGTTTCCGATATGTGTCCCCCCCAATGTTAAACTCATTCCTACGCCCCTGGCTACAGCTACATAATTTCAGTGTCAGATATATAACAATAGGGATGCTTTGAAATTGAAATTCTTGGCCGAAGCCCAATATAATGAAAAAAACAGAATAACAGAATAACCGAACGTGGCCTGTCGCCTTTTATTTTTTTTATTTATTATGCCAATGTTTTCACCTATTTCTAAATTAGTCATGTACCGTTACTATTTTGTCTTCTCAAAGTAAAAATCAATTACAAAACTTTAAAATTTTAAAATAATTGCACATTCCAGCAGACATACCAAGCACAATATAACTTAAAATAAATTGGTCAAATAAAAATATTTTTACTTATGTACTATGTACGCCTACACAAGGGCATTGAAAAGAATGCAAAAAACTGAATGGCTCCACAACAAATTAATAATGGTCCTAGAAGAAAAAGTGGCAGGTTCTACTTTATGAAAAGTAGCTTCCCTGCTTTGTCACGTGCACCTCTCACTCTACACTGGTTGCTATTTAATTACTTCATCAAAAACGGTCAAATGTATTCAGTCTTTTCACTTTTCATGAACACAGCAAGTGCTTTTTTTGTTGGTATTTTTCAGCCAATTAATCTCAGTTGCCAAAATTTCGGTGCATCCCTACTTTACATTTAGATATTAGTATTGTATTGGACTTTTATTTATTTATTTTTGTATTGTATCGGACTATATTTGGGACACAGAAAAATCAGAACAGTAAAGTCTGCAGCTAAGTGTTAATATACAGTATATAGTTGGTATTTTCACGTGTTTCACATTTTTCTTTTTCACTACAGCAAACACAAGATATCAATGTTGACCGGATAGCAGTTCTCCGGTGTCTACAACTGCTGCTGCAAGAAGATGACACAGAGCTGTTCTACACATGCAAGGTGGGTTGATATACTTTACATTGGCAAGCAATAGTAGGCTGGGCATTTCATTGAAAATGTCAAATTTCCCCCCAAAAAAACAAAAAAAAAAGAAAATGTCAAATTTCCTATAATGTGTTACTGGGGGACATTACAGAAATGTTTTTCCTCACTTGTTGGGTAGTTAACATGTGTGTATTTGTAAGGGGAATTGGACAAAGAAAGAGAGCTCCACAGCCACATGTTTTTGCTGCATATGCAAGATGGGACAATGTTATAGGCATTGTACAATGTTACACAGCTGAGTCAAATCTATTTTAATTTGCAAATACATTTATTTTAAAGCCATATATTTTTAAGCCATGCAAGTGGCTTGCAAATGTTACGTTTCAGTCTACAGTGTAAATGGCATACTTGTCAAAATCTTCATAAGACTTAAAAGATACAACAAGGAGTTTTAAAATTTAGGTTGAAACTGCGCGTGCCTCCTACATTTCCTGAGTGCAATTAATTCAGCCATTACAACCCTCCGTCCACCGCTATAACATTATTGCATCAAACGTCTCCTGTTTCAACAGCCAATAGAGAATTCAACTAGTAAAGTCAGCAATAAACTATAGAAATAAAATTATCCATAATCCATTTTATTTTTATGTTACAAACAGAGGGTCGAAATTGCAGTTTTAGACGGTGGCTCAACAACTGCACGAAAGCACGCTAACGTTATATGGTCGCGCAACAGAGACACCGAAGATAGAGCGCCCAGTGGCGATAGAACAACGCAGTGAATCAGAGAAATATATATATAAAAAAAAAATATATATATATATATATATATATAAATATATATATATATATATATATATATATATATATATAAAAAAAAAAAATATATATATATATATATATTTTTTTTTTATATGAGATATTTATACAAAACAAATGATATATCTAGAAATGAAAACGGCTGTGTCAATAACAGAGTAGAGACAAAGTTGTAATAGTATATTTTTGGGCATATTTTCCAGGAGGGTGCAGACCAAGACTCTACCATTAAGAGACCTGCTGCCATTGTGTCCATCATTGCTGACAGTGAGGCTGTAACCATGGTGCCATTCCATCCTCGAGGACAGTTGAAGAAAAGATTCCATGTTTTGTATGGAGAGGTGCCCCACAGATGGGTTTTTGCTGTGCAAGATGGGACAATGTTGTAGGCATTGTACAACAATGTGATGGGATAGCAATGATTTGACAATTTCACACAGCTGAGCGAAAGATCTATTTTAATTTGCATATACTTTTTTTGTTTTTACATACCTAACCCTAACCCTTTTGTTGTGGCGTCGTGTTTACAGAAATACGGTTTCTCAATTATAGTTAAGATGTGTACCCACTCTGTCGTTCTCTGAGACATGTTTTCATGCTAATTGAATGTGTTTGTAGCTTGAAACAAGCTAGCGCGGACCGCTGATTAGCTTACAACGTTAGTATTCAGGGGCACAGGGAACGTAAAAACAAATCACTATTTATACCACTAAAAAGGCTCAAAATATCACCACACTTCAACGGTAGCATAATGAGGGTCCCTAAATGTTAACCGAAACATTGAGAACTTTGTAAGTACAGACAGTTTATTGAAAAGAGTTTATAAAGACACTCGTGTTCATGTTCACATGACGCCGCCGTCTTGAAAACCAGTCATGACTTACAGCTGGCAATGCAAACTAAAATCAAAAGCAATTTGCTCAATATATCTGAAATAATCGCACTCTGCACGACTTGTCTAGTGTACTTACTCAGTGGATAACTGTCCATCTAGTCCCCTCCAGTCTGGGTCGCCGTCTCAATTTATTTTCGGGACATGGAAAAAAAGTTTCAAGTACAGCCCTGTTTATCAGAGAGGAGAAATCTTCAGACTATACAAAACATTCCGTGCAACAGGTCCCCTCCGTGCAACACAGACACTCCTGTTCGGTGGCCATAGCTTCGCAATGTCACAGGTACACCACCAGTTTCCCCGAAGTGCGAGGCTGTGTTGCGGCATTGACTACGGTAGCTTTCTCTCTCTCGTAGCCCTTTCACGCGAGCTCCTGCAGCATTTCGTTCAATAAACTGTCTGTACACTTACAAAGTTCTCAATGCTTCAGTTAACATTTAGGGACCCTCATTATGCTATTGTTGTTTGGTGATATTGTGAGCCTTTTTAGTGGTATAAATAGCGATTTGTTTTTACTTTCCCTGTGCCCCGAATACTAGTGTTGTAAGCTAATCAGCGGTCCCCGCTAAGCATCTTTCAACTACAAACACATTCAATTAGCATGAAAACATTTCCCAGAGAGCGAACCCTCAGTTCGTTTTGCGCCGGAATTGTCCTTTAATGGAGGAGGGTGCAGATCAAGACTCTACCATTAAAAGATCTGCTACCATTGTGTCCATAATTGTGTCCATAATTACTGAGGATGTAAAAAATGGTGCCATTCTATCCTGGTGAAATCCAAGTCTGGCTCCAGGATCAGGTTGTTTTGCAGGGAACTGAGTGCTGTCCTGGTGCACTTCTGTATTTGTATCATGGGCGTAAGTCTGATCTAACAGTAGGGGGGGACAATAAACATAACATTTCTGAAGAGCAATTTTTGAAGAGGACACAAATAATACAGCCACAATTATACTCGTAGAGGACATGTGTTCACAGAGGAAAGCCTTTATACCATCATTAGTGTAGCATGGAGACTGTACCATTATCCTTCTTTCAGTGTTTCTCTTGATTCAATAAAAAAAGCTTTTTTAATAAAAAATATGCTTTTTCAGTAGGCTTACACCAAAACGCCAAGTAAGTACAATAAGTCCTCATATCAAGACAATTTGGTAACATCTTTATAAGAATGGGTGCTTATGGAAATAATAACGTCACTATGTCACTGGCAAAGGAGACAGAAAGAACTGAGGAACAGGGAGACCAGGGACAGTCAGGTGTAGAGACTCAGGGAGACCAGGGACAGTCGGGTGTAGAGTCTCAGGTAAGTGTGTTGAGCTTAGTTCATATTTTTGGAGGTGTGTGGCCGTCAGGGTTAGCAGATGAGCTTTACTGCCAATATGTCTTGTTTCTTCAAACTTGAATCATCCAATCCACAAACACCAAACAGGTCAACGGCAGAATAAGCTGTTTGGCATTGGCAGAGAAGATTTGACAAATTTTTCATGGGCGCAACCCACATACTCAGCACTGCTGCTCATCCCACAAATGCATGTTCCTTTCAAATGGGGCACCATTTGAAAGAGAACTAAACAGGCTTTCCAATGGTATAAGATTTATTGCCAAAAAGCATTGTTACCACAGAGAAATAATCTACCAAACACACATTTACTTACTTTTTGTGCCAAGTTTATAACCCTCAACGGTATGTTTTCACATATGCAAATGTGTGTAAGTGTGTTTATGTGTGTGTCCATGCTTAGTTCTACTGGATTCAAGTATGCTGAGCTCAGTGTGATGGGAGGTGATTTGGGAGGTTTTGACAAACTGTCTGGACTAGACTGGACTGATTTTAATGAGACAGGACTGCATTAGAATTTAATGTATTTCTAGGAAATTCTGTTTTTTTGTCACAACCCAGATTTGTTTTTGGACACTTTTTTGGACACTTTTTAAAGTGGGCAAAATGGCATATAATGGCTACCTTTCAATAGTGGTTCATCATGCCCTCGTCACCTCATAACTTGATGAGTTCGACACGGCTAAGGGAGTGAGTGAACAAACGATGATCACTCCAGAGGTGGATTTCACCCACAATGCATTTCAGTTATGCATTTGGTGCAAGAAAATACATCCATGGTTAGGTGGCAGTAATGTACAACCGCTAAAACTCCTGTTGCTGACCACCAAAGAAGGAGAAGATGAATAAATACATTTCAACTTTTTAGTTTCCTCATTGTTAGCTTGATATTTTACTGAAACATGTAATATAACTAATGTCAATTTACTTTATACGTTTTATTTACTAGATAGTTGTATGTGTGATTTCTTTAATTCCAACATTATCTGTAAATGCATAGAAGATATTCTGTTTTTGCCAGATGTAAACATGATCAATCATGATACAGATCACAAATTTCTAAATCTGAAACGTATGCAGCTGATTAACAAGCATCATTGAAATGAGTCTGCAGGTATTTATGATTTGTAAAAAATGATGTATAATACTTTTTATAAATAATATTTGTAATGTACCTTTCATAAAAGAAATAGGCCTACTGTACAAAGTATATAAGAAACTGCATGACCTAAGCAGACATAGAATGAACTAGAGCTGTAATTGGTTCTTAAAAGTTCGGCTCGAAAAGGCTTGAGCCCGACAGGTAGGCTACATTTTGACTGACAGCTTTTTAAAAGCCCGAACCCGTTTACAGCCGACTGTACAAAAGGCCGTCTATCAGCAGTGATTAGCGGACAAGCACCACTCAGAGGAAAAGGGAGAGAAAGAAAAAAAGAGACTGTGCCGCACGCATAGAGCTCTTTTGTCTTTCGTCAAGAATGAGTCATATATACATTTTTTAACATAATTTATTCATGACTAACGTAGGCTATAGGTCACTTGGAAGTTGGAACAAAGAAATAAAATAAGTCCTCCAGAGGCCAGCCTCTGTTTCACTTCCTCAGCATCCATTTACACGCTAATCGAAATGCATCACCTGACCGCTCATTTATCACGCAACCTGGAGCGCAAGCCCGAGCCCATGTAAAATGATAGAAATTAAGACCGAACCTGACCAAACCCGGGATAGAATCCGATGGACGAGGACAGGTGTGTTCATTTCGCTATGAGGTCATACCAAGGGCTAATGGGGAAGTGAAGGAGGGCATGTTAAAAAACTAATGAAACGCAGCCGATGTCAAGAGGTGTTTATTCTCCCTTTTGCTTTCATCCTGCTCCTCTTACCATTCTCTCTCTTTCCCTCTCTGCTGTGTTTTTTATTCATTAATGTCCCAAACAGGAGATCTAATCTTTTCCTCTCTGCCCTGATTTGTTGTTTTGATTTCTCGTCATGTTGAGCCATTTGAACAATGCACCAGCTAAAGTCTGTGTCTGTGAGTAATGACTAACTAGAGATTTAAGTTTAGCATTTTGTATGGCAGTGATTTCTGTGTGAACATGATGGCATAATGTGTGATTTACAATTTCAATCTCGGTGGTAAATGTATGGTGTTTTGGTTGTTTTTTTCTAAATTGAGTCAATAACCAGCTACACTGTTGAGATGAGATGAGATTCGGGAAAAACACTCCTGTTGATATGGGTGATGATGTTTCCGATGTTTATGGATCAGAAGCCTCACAATACCCCAAAGACATGAAATCAGAAAACTATAGGAGGGGAGTTCTGCATCCTCTGTCAGAGGAGATGTCTTCTGGCCCTAACAGTCTTCCTCTGAAGTTATAGACACTGAAGTTTGAAACATGTTCTGCTTAATTAGAGAACTTTTATAAAATTCTCCTAAAGAGTAAGTCCACCCTAGGCTATAACTTAATCACTTCTGGGAGTGCATCTCCATGGTAAGTGATGCAAGCTTACCGGAAAGATACAAAACACTTACTTACTCCTACATGGATTCATATTTTTGATATACAGGGTAAATCTTTCATAGCACAGGGTTTCATTGATTTCAACTATTTCATCAATCTCCATAGGTATATATTTCCACCCAAAACACTTTGATAAAACAACTGTTTACAACCTTCCCAGCACCAGACAGTAGATAGACAATGTTAGCGACTAGCCGCTGAATAAAGGCTAACATTGAGCAGTTACCAAAGCAGAACTGAAAGACTTGCATTCATCAGGTGGCAAGAAACCCAACTTGTGCAGGTCATTTGCATCGTGCGGCATGAATTCGCATCTATTTGTGTCTTTGCATGGACTTTGTATGTAATCACACCAAGCGAAAAAGTTTGCTTTGCGTTTGTTGTGAACACACCATGAGTAGTCAGTTGTTGGCTAAAACGTTAGACATAACATATTTATGAGATGAAAATATGTTATAGTTGTGCATCTGTCATCTTGTGTTCATGTTTTCCTGCCCCTTAGTGGCCGAGGAAGGTGTTAATCATCTTTAAAAGACCATATAGGTCAAATGATTAAAGAAAAGCGGTCCAACAAATTGTGTACTACCTGGCTTTCTGGAAGGGAAAAACTACCAGTTCGATTTAACTTCCTTTCCCATTTTGTCATTTTGTGATGCATTTTACTTATAAGAAGGCACCTACAGTATGGATGGCAGCACTCAACAAGCTCTCATTCTGCTTTTTTCACCAGGTTCACATCTTTGATCTCTGCTCCTGAGCAACTGAAAAGTGGGCCATGCCAAAGCAGTATCCAAGGTTCAGAAGTCACAGATGGACCAGACCTATCTGGGCTGCACAGTTTTGTGATAAAGAAAGGTAAACGCTGCTTTACTAAAACATTCCTCTTGAAGGGAAAGTGGAAAGACTATAAAGCTAAATTGCAGCACTTCTTTACAAAACAACTTGGGAATGACCAGCAAAGGTCTATTCACATTACATGTAAATAAATAGGTGGACAGACCACTTCAACATTAATGAAACTAGATGGGCCAGATCAGGGTTGTTTGGCTTTGTGTAGTCAGCTGTCATGCAAATAACGCTGACACTATGGTAATCTTTACTTTCGAACTGGACCACATTGTAAAAAAAAACTTGTAACCATGAGGTGATCCCTCCACACACAATGAAAAATGGACACACACACAAACACTTCCTACAGTCGACATCCTGATGGATTTGAACTGTGGTCGCAGCCTGTCGATGCTGGAGATGAGCATGGCATGGCTAATTAAGTCACAGTTGCACATAATGAAATGAAGATTATACAAAAACGCACATGCACAGCCATACTAAATCACATGCACATACCCAGTCACTCCCACACATATACAGAATGCACTAATTTTTATTCTTCATGCAGTTGTCCTTGATTTCTGCAAGCAAAACCAAACTCACACACACCTACAGTTTGATTCTGCCTCACAAATACACATAAATAGCTACACACACAATCACTTGGTTGCAGACAGGAAGCCTTTAAGGCCCAATTACTGGCATTGATAGAATATAAAAAAAGACAGTATTGGGCTCCTGCACACTGTCAACACTAATTGACAGTGGGTTAGAATTGATACCTATTGATTCTAAATAGAAGTGAACTATATCGGATCAAAAATAATGATATTTTACATCAGAGAAATTAACCACAAGCTCTCTCACCCTCTCTTTCGATTTCTCTATAATTACATGCATTACACAGCCCATATACTGTAGCCAGCTGCTAGTTAGCCAGATGTAAAGCCATAATTAGGAAGGCTATTTGCCTGTTGCATAATTGTATTTATCTTACTGAGAACAGCTTTTATAAAGTATGTGGCATTAGTAACAATGACAGTGTTTTCCACTTTGGCCACGGTGTGTGTGTGTGTGTGTGTGTGTGTGTGTGTGTGTGTGTGTGTGTGTGTGTGTGTGTGTGTGTGTGTGTGTGTGTGTGTGTGTGTGTGTGTGTGTGTGTGTGTGTGTGTGAGTGAGTGAGTGTTGTATTCAGGGCCGTTAAAGCACGAACCAGATGTGACTCCTTGTTAAGTGAAGTGCAACACTAGCTGCCAAATGCATTAATACAGAAGTTCAAGATGGGCTTAATTATGTGATAAATGAATTAGGTGACAATATATGCTTAAATGATGTGACTACAAGGCTAGCGTTGGGGGTACCATGTGTAAACACTAAGGACAGGTTTTATTGTTCTTCTCTGTTCACATTGCTTGGATGCATAAAAAATGTGTGCATTGTTTACATCCATAGTTGCTTGCTCGCAGTCTTCTTCATCACTGCAGAGTAAGTCTCACATTGGTAAACCTATCTCCACAGCGCTGTGTCTGGGGTGGAGTATAGTGTGGCTACACGGTTATCTATTCTGGGATAGGAGAATAAAACACTCTGTATTTCTTTAAACCAATCACAACTATCCTGGGCAGCGCTAAGCCCTCGATGCAGCAACAGTGCCTTTGCTATAGATAGAATAGATAGCGGCGATAGAAGTAAGGGAGGGACATGGCTTTATCCCAGCACTGTACCAGATTACTGACTAGTTGGCACATTACCACCACCAACTGTGGGACAGAAGAATAGCATTATACCATCAGCTGGATATGAATTGCATCACCTATGTGCTCGCAAACTGTTGCACGATATAAACAAAACGGGAACCCACTCATGGAGACATTGCCCCATAGTGCTCTAAGTGGTCAAAAACTCCCTTTAATTATCTTTAAGTTAAAGTACAATTACGAGTAAGATTGATTTTAAAATAGTTTGTGTTTTTACATGAACCAACAGTGCCACATTACAAGTCCTAAATGTCAGAAAGAGCTGAAATGCATTTTATTGTAAATTGATTGTAAAAGCTCTAAGATTTTAAGAGCTCTTGGAATGGAAAGGACAACATAACCCCTTTTACACACACTTAAACATGTGGGTAACAGCAGACACACACACGCACACACACACAGGCCCATATTTTAGATGTGGGGATTGTTTGCTAGGTTATTGCATCATCGATCCTTGAGAGTGTAGTAATGGTCCATCTGCTGCCTTATAAACTCTGCGTTCTTTATATTCCCATGTCCATGTTTTCATTGGTTTCTCAACCACTCTCTCATTCTCTTTTTCACTTTCATTCCACCCTTGCCCCTTTTTGTGTTTCTCTTATTCATTCACAGTGTGATTGGTGGCACCTGTCACCCACACACACATCAGTCTGTGGAGAGGTCATTGTTATGATCCTCATGGTAGGGTGTTTGGTCTGTTCGTCCTATAGACTGTAGGTTCGTCCCCAGATGTCGGAATCTAAAATCCCAGACTGATCGTTTCCTTGTTACCCAGGTCCCATATGAACAACACAGCTATTGCAGCTTCACACATCTGTGTGTGTGTGTGTGTGTGTGTGTGTGTGTGTGTGTGTGTGTGTGTGTGTGTGTGTATGGATCAGGATATGTCTGTCTGAGTTGGTGTGTTTGGCAGACAGGTATACAGTTCAGTTTTATGTTCTTGTCACATCAAAATGACTGTGTCAGTTACTGGTCTGTGGCAAACCCCACTGTGATAAAGCTGCTAAACGAGGACATACAATCATAGAGAAATGGAAACATTTACATCCAGCAAGGTGCACAGGTCTTAAGCAATGTCAACATACCTCCATGTACTAAATACAACCCCACAATAAGAAATGCATAAGAAGATACTGCAATTAAAACATTTTTTGGGGGGGGATTTGGTCATCACATAAATAACCACTCCACTGTAACCAACAGGCTGTTCCATGTGTGAGTGAGTCTTTGGCTCTGTCTTCCCATCTGACCACATGCGTGTGATTTCACATTTAACAAGTAATTTACCAATTGCAATCTATTAATCATTACAGTCAGCGCTGAGGTGTGTGTGTGTGTGTGTGTGTGTGTGTGTGTGTGTGTGTGTGTGTCTGTGTGTTTGTCAGGATAGTGGCCATGGGAGAATTGTTTCAGCAGGTGGGTTGGAAAATCATAGTTTGTTTACAGCTCTGAAAGCATTATTGCCTTTTGGTCTTTAGCGGCAGGATGAAATAGGTTGCTAATGGCAACAGGCGAACAGCCACAACCTTAGATAGATACAGTAAAACCCTTGGACCATGCAGTTTAACGCATCTGTGCAGCAAGTTTATGTGCAGCTAATTAAGTTTTTAAGATTTGAGAGAGGTTTAGATTTTACCATCATAGTTTTAGTAATATATAGTAACATATATGCACCTTTTTGCTCTGTAAACAGGCCCCTGCACTTTCATTAATGCGATGCACCTTTACTTGTGCTTTGCTCCCCCTCTATTTTCTAATATTTCTAATTTAAAGATAAGTTCTATCTAAACAACAACATTAACGATTTTTTAGGAAGATGGATGTTATAATTCTGTAAAGCTGAGGATTACATCAACACCACAGTTTGGTCTCCACTTACCTGGAGCAGACTAAACCCTGGCTGGCACCATTTTAACAAGTGCACATCAGCACCACAGCCTTTGGTTTATTATGGGGACTAAATCTCAGCTGAGACAATGTAATCTCATGGGAAGGCATACAAATAGCACTGGATATTTTGCTTGTCATGTCACACATTTTAAGCTTTTCACTTGTCATTTAACACCCCAATCTCATTCCCAACACGTCAGTTTTAAACACGTCATTAATGTTAACAAAACTACTTGGTCAGGTTTAGAAAAAGATCATGGTTTGGTTTAAAATAAGTACATTTGTTATGTACTTACATTAAGTTACGCACCAAAGTTAAGTAGTCAGCATAAAAAAAGTCAACGTTGACTTTTGTTTTTTGACGCGGCACAGAAACAGCAATCTCCTGGGTGAAACTCCTGTGTTTGTTAGATCCATCCCTCCTCCCTATTCGGACTGTGTTGCTCTCTACACTATGTCACAAAAAAAGTCAGTACACTAAATGGCCTGAAATGACACGCGAAAAGCAAAAAATGCCTTGTGATAACCTGCAAAATGACTTAAAGGAACACGCCAACTTATTGGGACTTTAGCTTATTCACCGTAACCCCCAGAGTTAGATTAGTCCATACATACCCTTCTCATCTCCGTGCGCGTTGTAGCTCTTTCCGATGGCTCCACCGGTAGCTTAGCTTAGCACGGATCCTGAAGATAATTGGTTCCAACTAGCCTACTGTTCCCAATAAGTGACAAAATAACACCAACATGTTCCTATTTACATGTTGTGATTTGTATAGTCACAGCGTGTAGGCTTAGGCTAAGCTACCGGTGGAGCCATCGGAAAGAGCTACAACGCGCACAGAGATGAGAAGGGTATGTATGGACTTATCTAACTCTGGGCGTTACGGTGAATAAGCTAAAGTCCCAATAAGTCGGTGTGTTCCTTTAAGAAATTGACTTGTTATTTATATGCTATTTGGTGATACCAGGCTGGCTAAGACGTTTATAGAAATACTACCATTATTTGTGAAAAATACACGTAACAAGAGTCTACAGCCATGCTATCGGCTCTGTGAGGCTTCACTTGCTTTTAGCCAAATGCTGCTAATGACAATGCTAACATGCTGTTGTTAAGCAGGTATGCTTACATTGTTCACCGTGTGAGTTTAGCGTGATAGCATGCTAACATTTGCTAATTGGGACTTTGTACAGCTGAGGATGATGGGAATGTCATTCACTTTTGCAGGTATGTAGTTAAAAACTTAGAGTATTGAGAACAAATACAAAAATGTAACCTGATGGTGGTGCAAAATGAAAGGTTAAGGGATTACTAACGTTTTTGCAATGAATCCATGTTTTAAATTTCATGGCAATCCATCCTATAGTTGAGACATTTCACCGAAAACCACAATGTGCACCTCCGGGTAGTGTTCGAGGAAAAGTCAGAGGATCACCAATGTTATTAGGATTCATCCTCTGAGCACCACGAATGTCTATAAAAACATCATGGAAATCCATCCAATTGTTGCTGAGATATTTCAATCTGGACCAAAGTGGTGGGCTGACTGAGCCATGTCTCCAGCGTGGCTAAAAACAGTTTAAGCCACAGATACTTTTACATGTAGGTATTCTGTGGTATGTATTGCATTCCAGGAGTTTTGGGAGATTGTGATCTATCTTTGTCGTTTCCACTGTCCTTCACCCAGCCTTGTTTACGTCCACTTCAGTCTCTTCTAAGTTACTTTCAGCAAACCCTGGGGAGCCTATCTGGACTTGTATCCAGATGGATTTTTACATGCAGGTTCAAGGAGTATTAATAATAGCCACAGTAGGAGCAGGAAAGTGAGGATCTAGACGAGAGAAAGCAAAATGTGCACACAGACCATCCTTCACAAAACAACATGTCTTGGAGCAAAGTTGCATAATGATCTGTTGAGTCTGTTGTTGGTGGGGAAATTGGTATATTATTCTCCCTGAATGACTGCTGAATACCAGTGGAAATGTCCTTGAGCTTTAGGCCTGACAGCAAATCCTTACACTTACTTTTTTGTTTTATGTTCTTGAACTTTCTTTGCCTATTAAATCCTTTTGTTTATGCTTACATGTTTAATGTAGTGACCTTTTAAAACTCTGTCAAGTTGATTTAAATATCTTTATGATCTTAATATGTCAGTTACCATCTGGAAATATTTGGGTGTCAACAAAATAGACGTTGTAAGTAATATGTAAATAATTGTGAGTTATGTCAATAGAAGCTGTCTTGTTACAGTATTTTACTGTGGACTTTTTCCTTTTAACCATAATAAATAATTCCCACAGACAATATTTTCCCCTGAGAGGCTTTCTGGAATTGACTGTGTTTCAGCCAGCTACACTGATGACTCTGTTGTTGTACTGTCCGTCTGTGCCGCTTATTCCTGACTCCCATGGAGAAGCTCTGAGAGTGACATGGAACATTAACACCTCTGTTGCACCATCCCTCAGCAGTGTGTGAAACCAGATGGATAGCTTCTCATTGGATACTGCGTTAGTTGCTGTTTTTCACTCCTGCACCTCGTGAGCAGTAGATGTTATCCAACCTCGCAGGTGAAGAGCACGCTGAGTAAGATAACAATAATGCGGCTACTTCTCTCTAAACCATTTGCATGAAAAAAAAGTCCTGCTAGCATGTGTGCGTGTGTGCATGCATGCATGTGTGTATGTGTGCCGGGAGGCCCTTATCTGTGTATTACCCTTAGTGTTTGTGAGACAATCAATCTAGATGTATGGAGTGGAAAAGATTATGAAGTAACACTTGGGAATTATTGATTAGCTGAATGAACTTCTCTCTGCTCCCACCTTGTCTCGGTTCGGTCCTCTGTTACAATGCTCTTTCATCAATTCCTCTTACAAACAGAGGGACTGAACTTACTCTCTGCAGTACACCTACCTGGAACCTGCCAATAAACCTCTCATCTGAAATATGTTTAAACGGGTATAAGGGAATCGTGACAGTTTAGCATTTATCAAACTGTCTTTGCAACCAGGGAATTGCAACTGTGGCAGATTTCTGCCACTGCTTGCAGTAGCATTGCAGTAACTGACACAAACCGAAAAGTCAGATTTTCACATTATGGATGAGTAAGCTAAAGAGATCCAGCAATCCAACATGTCTTGTGAAATAGGGCTGGAACTGATTATTTAGATTAATAAAAATACTTTTTACTTTGTGGATTAATTGATCAATAGCTGTGTCCATAAAATATAGTGTAACATATCCTCACATCTGAGAAGCTAGAACAAGCTACTGTTTGCCATTTTTGCTTGAAGTACTTAAATGATTAATCAGTTATCAAAATTGCTGTTCTTAAAGGTCCCATGGCATGAAAATGTCACTTTATGAGGTTTTTTAACATTAATATGCATTCCCCCAGCCTGCCTATGGTCCCCCAGTGGCTAGAAATGGCGATAGGTGTAAACCGAGCCCTGGGTATCCTGCTCTGCCTTTGAGAAAATAAAAGCTCAGATGGGCCGATCTGGAACTTGCTCCTTATGAGGTCATAAGGAGGAAGGTTACCTCTCCTTTCTCTGCTTTGCCCGCCCAGAGAATTTGGCCCACCCATGAGAGAGGCTTGCTCATGGCTTTCAAACGAGCAAAGTGGCAGTTGGTCAAGGCCACATCCCCACCCTCCACCTTGCTCCTCCCTCTCTCCTCCTCAATAGCTACAGACACAGAAATGGCACATCCTAAGTAAAGCTCATTGTGGGACTGGCTCTAGTGGCTGTAATTCTGCACCAAGGCTGAATTTCGGGAAAGAGACTTCAGATACAGTATTAGGGGACCACTTAGGTCTATATAAAAGCATCCAAAGAGCACCATGTCATGGGACCTTTACATTTTCTGTTGACCGACTAACCATTTGATTTATCTTATCAGCACTTAACCTATTAATGAAAAACACAACAAACTTAGATAACACACCTTGTGACCATGTACGTATTAAGGACGCTTTCACCCCTGCCTTATTTAGTTTGGTTGAATCGCACTAGAGTTGGTTTTTCCCCTTGGTGCGGTTCGTTTGGGCAATCGCACTCGGGTGTGCACCAAAAGCGCACCGAACAAGCATACCAAGACCTGCTTTAAGAGGTGGTCTTGGTATGCTTTCAATCAAACTGGTGCAGTTCCTTTGTGGTGAAAACATGATCCAACCTCGAACCACACCAACTATATACTATATACCATACTACTATATACTATAAGGTGTGCTTTGCAATCTGTAGCAGCTTGCAATGTTTCGCTCACAGATATAGACAGCAGTCAAGCTCACCATCACTCATATTTCCGTGGTCAAGCCAGCTGCTGCTAAAGTTGGAGACATTTTTTTTAAATTAAATGAGCTGGTTTGACCATGGAGACAGTGGCGGCGCCAGGGATTTTCTTTTGCTGGTGCTATGGGGTTGCGTGACGTTTCAGTGAGGGTGCTCTAAAATTTAGAGTTTCCCTTGACACACGTAGCCTACACACATGCGCAGATACGCACCCAAGTCCGCCGCGGTTTAGGCTACTATGCGAGCGAACGAGAGGGATAGAGATTGATTTTTGTTTTTTATGCACTAAAGTTGCCGATACAACAGCACCATAAAACTCTGATTAGCCCAGCGCACATATTTTAAATACCAGCCAACAAGCCAGGTTTACACAATCATTTTCTGCAGCTTTCATACAGTGGAACAGAAAAGTAAAGCAACAGGCCAAATATGGCCACACATAAACGCACACGCACGCATCCTCACACAGTATTCATACTTGCACACATGGTAAAAATGATGTAGTCATATCTGTAGTGACTATCTAAATAAGCCACTGAGGGCGAACGGCTGAACCTGTTTCGAACACGTTTTCTGGGCTAAACCAATGTCCAGTGCGCTGTATAACTTTGGATTCAGTGATCCATTTATTCACAGTTCTGTAAAACACATGTTCACTGTAATGTTCTACTATGAGACAAGAGATAAGAGTAAAGTTCTTGCATGGAACCCTATTAGATGACTCCTCACCCACTGTGGCCTTAAGCATCCTCAGCAGCAATCAGGGCCGTGGTCAGGGCCTCCCCTTCCTCATCTCTATCTTACTTCAGCGGCTTTTCTTCTTCCTGGTTGGTGACAGGTTCACCATTACTCTCTGGCTCATTTACAGGTTTTTGGTAAAGTCTCCACACATTGACATTTAGGGAGTAAAAAACAATCCTCTAACGTTACACTTACTTTGCTAATCCTAACGGCTACCAAATATTGCGCTCTTCTTCTTCTAAATACGTTACTGCGGAAGTCAAGGTCAAAAGTTTAATGTGTGCTGCGCCCAGGGTGACTGACAATCTGTGCATTCGGGAAAAGTCCAGAACGGTGGTCCAACCGATGGCCGTCGGCGATATTTACAGCCAACAGCAGGGGGCGCTAATACGATCACTTATATACTACGTGTAAAAAACAAAAAAACTAAGGAAGAAGAGTAGGCCTACTTGTCTGGCTATCACCAGCCCATAGCTAGTAGAAAACGTAAGGAGAAAGGTGGATGGGAAAAATTCAAAGAAAAGAGGGCCAAGTCTCTTGAGTCTGATGCAGCAAAATGCAAAAAGCTCACAGAGCTTTGGAGTGGAAGCTGAGCCTGAGCATCCACAGACTTTATGAGACAGCAGAGTTCATTTCACATCAGCAATACTGGAAAGTGCCAGGAGCAGGACACATTATAATAGGCTGCCTTTATCCCTATCTTAGCGAATTGCATAGTCAGCTATCAACATGGGTGTGCATCATGATTATGAAAATTATCATGCCATTTAGTGCTGTCAAACTTAACGTGTTTAATCATTTCTGTTAGATTAATTTGAAACATTAAACGCGTTAGAAATGAATCGCGGGTTGACCACGATTTCACTTTGTTGTATATAAGAGGTTGAAGTGAGCTCACTTTTGCTGCTAGGATGAAGACTATGGTATTGAATTAAACTGGGAAAACATCAGGCATGCATTGGTAACACTCTAAACGTGCTAAAATGGGGCTAAATAATTTACCAAATTAAACCAAAAGTTTAAGAAAAAAATCCCAGCTTGCACTTTCTGTCTGTCTTCCATAAATGCAGAGTGCAGTTTTTGTTTTGTTCAGGTACAGCATGTAGCCTACTTTATCTCTGAAAGTGTTGTCAGTAATACTCTACTGTTTTATAATTACAAGTTTGTGTAATTTGGGGTTTCTGTAGCCAGTGACATTTCATTATTTCTATTTTATTTTCAATGCAGATGTAATGGCATTGTAAATTTTTTGTTTTTATTTGAAGGCTGAGGCTTCATTAATAAACACAACCCCAATTATCATCATTGGTTTTGAGATGTTACTTGCTGTGAATACCTTGTCTGATAGGCTACAGTATTGTGGCATAGTGTCAGGGTATCCTGGCTAGTGTCTGTCGCGCACAGCTAGGGACGAATGGCCGCATGATGGGCCTATTTGGGAGAAAGTCCAGGGCTGTTTTTCAGCCCCACCGTCCCTGGCTGTGCCCATTGGCCGAATACGATCACCTGTGTTGGCTTTATGTTTTTATTCTAAAAATAATAGGTTTGTTTTATTAATGTTTTTATTCATTTTTCAAATATAAATTGTTGTATTTACACATTAACGAAAATATGTTTTTATAAATAAACCATAGCAATTTCTTGGGGGTGCTATGGGAATTCTAGGGGTAGCTACAGCACTCCCAAGCTCTTCCCTGGCGCCACATGTGCATGGAGATGCAAGAAATAATCACTAGTCCAGAACACAGGACCTCTCCTGTATTTACATTCTTGCTCCCGCCCCAGACACATCTGACCAATAAGCGGAGTGAACGTTCTAGTGTGGTTTGTAATGACGCACTATCGTACGCTTGGATTTTTCTATGTGTGAGACGAAACCGAACCAAGGGAATATCGCTCCAAGTTTACAAACTCATCAACTGATTCGGACCAGAGCAAACGAACTATAGGTGTGAAAATGCTGTAAGAGACCTGGATAACTGTATGTTCTGTGTGTATGCTGTGTGCGCATAGAGCATGGTCATTATAGTCTGTTTCTGGCAGAGCCAACTGACCTCCTGCCGGCTCCCTGCACAAACGAAGGATATGAAAAATAAAAATAAAAAGTCATACAGCTTTTCTATTTCCAATTTTCCTTTTGATCAAAGAGTCTTTCAGGGTGTTTGTGATGCTCAGAAAAAAACGTATTCATTTTACAGCCACAAAATTATTTTAAGCCAGTGGGGGTTATGTGCACCTGCAAGTCTGCAGCAGCACTGGGCTGTGTTTTGGCGTAGTTGTTGCAGTAGGTATTGGAATATATAGAATGTTTGTGTCACAAAACCCCCGACATGACTTGTTTTATCAGAATTTAATCTGTTCAGTCCAATAGCATTTGGGAAATCTACTAGAGTAAATCATTTGTATCCCTATCATGTGTGCGTAGAGCGAACAGGAAGTCAGAAGGCTTGGACCCGTTGGCTCTCAACCGGCTTGGCTGGGCTCTAGTGTGCATGCTGCATGGGCCCAAAATTATGGAATCGTAAGGAAGCCTGCGGAGGCATTTTCGGCATGTGGGCTCAATGAGCAACGTTCATAGATTGGATCATGGTCAATGAATGAGGCGCTATCTTTAAATGCAGAACCCAATTCTGCTGCTCATGCCTGTAACACTGTATTAAGCTTCATTGATTGATTGATTGATTGATTCATCCATTTATTGAACTAATATACACAGCCATAGCAGAAGAAAAGCTTTTAGTAGCTTATTTGTGGTTCCCCATTTCACGAGGCCTACATATAATCATTGTACCTTCTGAAATTGTGTTTAATGATACAATGATGACGTGTGAAATAAACGAAATGAAAACCGAAACGAAGGTATTATGTCTTTGTACATTTGTCAAAAGAAAAATAAAAATACAATAAAGCCCATTGTGGTCCTTTGGGTGTTAAGTTACACATAAAGCAAGATTCTTTTTCAAAACGAAGAAGAAAAAAACATAAACTTTATAAAAATAAAAATAAACAGACACACGTACGTCTCTGAATGACCCCTCTGCATGTTCGCCTACGTGCAGCCCGGAGAAGCATGTTATAGAGTTTGGATAAATTACATTACAAAACGTGTACTGTTCTCCTCTGTGGGAAAACTCCTTGCCTTTCAGCCTTTCATGGGCAGTTGCTGATCAGAGCATGTTTACTCTCTCTCTCTCTCTCTCTATTACTTTTCTCTTACTTCCTCTGTTCATACTCATATGCAGTCTTCACAAGGCAGGTGCAGCTTTAGGTTGCCTGAACTGTCCATCCAACCTTACCCTCTTGGGTTGCTGATGAAGTTGATGGTCTGCCTCTCTAGCTGCTTTATCTGATGCCACAGCAATAGCTGCAGCAGTGTCATCATAATAACACATCTCTGTTATGTGCATTTTCCTGAAATGTTTTACAAAAAATGCGAGTGGGAGGGAACTGGAGTGTCCTGAAATTACAGTGGGCAGGCGGTTTTGTGCCAACACAGAGTACACGTTGAAGTTTGAAAACCGGAACTTGCAGCACCTTGCTAAGTTTTTATTGAGTCACTAGCATTGACCAACAACCCTTTCAAAGTGTATGTGTATGATGGTGACCGGTGCTGTGAGATGCTCAAATGTTAATTACTGCACCTGTTCTGGCTCGGTATTAGAGGGACAGTTCCTAACTTATGATGCATGCTCGTGATTTTATCCCCTATGACAGTAGCCATTGTGCCTAATCATACATCTATCCTGCATATGTCCTATCATTAGTGTTGCAGTGCATCCTGTTGTTTTTCAAATATTTCACAAAGGCCATCATTAAGTGTGGAATATGGTGCATAATGTTGTAAATAAATCAGCGTTTATGGAAGGCATTTCTTCTAAAGAACCGGCTGCCAGATATTCCTTTGTGGTTTCTGCTGTCTGAAAAGAAAATATAAATCTTCCTAACCAACTAACCCTTGGATAACATTAATTGCAGCTGTGTTGCACGTTACATGCAGTCAGCTGTATATCTGGTTGTGCCTTTAAGTCAGACAATGTACTATGGTCACACATTTGTCTCTCTGGTAAAAAAGGAATCATTATCCCCATGGGTCTGAATGTGTAGGAAGAAGAACACAATGTGAGCTGCTCGTTTTGCCAAATAAGTCTCAACATGATATATATGGGTCATTTGCAATTACGTTCCTCATGAATTCCTTACGATGAAGTGAAAGAAAATAAGATGTGCACGACATCACACGTGCTCTCGAACACACAAGTATGCCAACATACTGTGATGGATTAATACTCAAAGACAGCTCATGCAGACAGACTGGTGTAATCAGTAGTTAAAGGTCATATTCATTATAGACACAGCCTTCTACAGCACACAACTCTCACATGTACATAAAAATGTGGGTGGGAACATATGTATATACACTTTATCTCAACCCTTTGTAGAGTACTATTCAAATATTGAAAGCTAATCTAATCTAGTTATCAAAGGTGGCAAGGCAGCTATTTCCCGTTGCTAGGTAACGGCAGTTATCTCATTGGTTGCGCTTTCGAAAGGTCAGCGGCAACTAGGTCAAAGTTGAAATAATTTTAACTTTGAGCGCAAATCCGCTCTCCCCATAGGAAATCAATGAAACGGACAGCGCAAGGCAGTTTTGCCGCCTATCATGTGTAGGCGGCTTAACTCTTAATTCATTCAGTGGGTCATTGTGTTCTTCATACTGTATGTTTCTAAGCTAGTAGCTTGGTTTTAAGCATGGCAAGTTCAGTTGATCTGTCCACCACTTTGGTACTGGCCTCAGCTGTACTTTAGGGTTTGTGCTAATACTCATTTTAGTATAAGCTTTAGCAAGTTGTGGATGGTTCATTTGATCCGTCCATTAGTTGATCCAGTTCCCCTAAATGCCAATTTCCCCAAATGTTTCCTCATTTATCTCACTTGCTTCTTTAGCCACTTCATTTTAACGGGGAAGGAAAGGATGCAGAGGAGCAGGAATTATTGTTTATAACATTTATTATATATATATATATATATATATATATATATATATATATATATATATATATATATATATATATAATAAAAATATTTATCATTATTCATTTATTTTGGGAAAAAAAGCATCCATCCTTCAGAAGTGAGATCTTAAGCAGAATTGGTTACTGATGACATTTGCACAGCTGGATCCACCGTCAGTCTTGAAACAGTTTTGTGGTATCTCATTGCCCTGCTGTTTTTAATTCAAGGGTAGGTTCATGTTTCTTTGGAACCATCATTCCAATGTAATTAATGGGGGACAAAATCCACAGTCCTTGTTCAGTGTACAACTATGTGCTTAAGCGTGAAATAAAATAAATTAAATATAAAATTAATGATCTCTTTGTTTTTACTTGTTTTTGGCAGTAAAAGTTAAATATCCCCATTGACCAAAAAGTAAACATCCATATTGACCGACCACCCCCCTGTATCTGCATGAAATGGTTTGGTCCTACCGTAGCGCACTCAGTGACGGTGTTTAGTTACAGTCAGTAGATGCGCCAGAACTACAGTGACCACAATGTTGCCATGTAATGTTAAATCAAAATCTGGTTTTCAAAAAAGGAAAGAGAGAAAAGAGAGAGAGGAAAGACAAAGGAAAAGGAAAGGGTGTCAAACTGTTACCCAGTTAAGGAAAGGTAGGTAGCCTATAGTCTGTGAGTGGTATTAACCTGTTGGCTTAATGTCCATAGTGAAATAAGCTAGCTAGCTACAGACTAGGGTTAGCCTACATTTAATCACCATTTAATCAGTGCAGGGAAACGTTTAGCAAGATATTCATATTAAATCATTGTCCCTGCCCCTTTTAGCAGACTTAACAACAGATGAGTCAGCAGCACCCCAGTCTCCCCCTTACTGTGTCCCTCCCTGTCCCAGTGAAGAAGGTGAGCAAAATTGTGTTCAATGACATGCCAGTTAGCATCATTGCAGGGAGTCTGTGGGGATTTCTCTGTCTTTCATTAATAATGATAATAATAATTAATAATAATAATAATAATAATAATAATTTTGTTAAGAGAATTTTCCATTTTGTCAAATTTTACAATAAAAATACATTGAGACTGTAAAAGATGGGCTTCAGCACATTTTTTATGGTTGCTTTTAATCTTGCATCAAATAATGAACTGCATACTAGACTTGCATGCATGTACAAATCACCGGCAGTAAATATTGTGCTAGTACTAGTATTGAACTACAAGATGCAACAGTTGCAAGCCTTTAATTAGAGTTATGTAAAGCTTTTGATGGGACAGTTAGGTCCTAGAGATGTGGTGACAACAGCTGCGCAGAGGGGGCCCAATTCCTGGCGGTACCCCTGACCATTTCCTTCTTTTCACGCTGTATCAATTTTTTCCCCCACCCCTAATAGTTTGATGTCCTGTCCAAAAAATGAGGGCACACAATTACCACTCCTCACACTGTTTCTGTTTTTGTCTATGTTTATCTACCATCTACCTTGACACCACCCTCCGTATAAGTTTTACATGTGCTTCTCCTTGATGTCCAAAAATCGATTTCTTTTAAATGACTGGTGCAGCTAAACAGACCTGTTAGTATGGCGTTGCCATTTATTATGACTTCAATTGGAATCCTTGAAAATATGGGTTTTGCAGATTTACTTTTTGTAAACAGTGTGAGTGTTGGTCTGTCTCTGTTTCTGCACATGCAACCATGGCGGGGTTGCAAACGTGTGTGCTTGGCTGCATGTTTGTCTTATTAACGGTATTAACGGTGAATACCAGCTCCGTATTGGTAGAGCTGTGAATTCCCTCTTCTTTGTGGGCCTGTTTTCATGTTGTTTTTCTCAGCAGGAAATGCAATATTGCCAGTGCCTAGGGCTGCCGGGCTTCTAATGTAGTTACTATTGTCTTTTCTCCAACATCCACCCACATCTGTCTATCTCTCCATCTCATTCTGTCCTAGTTCATTCGTGTCTCCCAAGCTTCTCTCTGCCCCTTACACGATTAAAGTAGAAACACTCATAGCCACAGAGATCTCTTTATTTCACTTTCCCACACACTTTTTTTTCTGGCTTCCACCCTCCATCTCTCCAAATCGTATTTTACTTTCTATATTAGGTCAGACTACTTTTAGGAAATGTTTGTTGTTCTCCTCATTTGTAGAACTATAGTATGCATGTGAGAGCATGTCTACTAGTGATTTCACATTTGCACAGTTGATATACAGTATAGCTGGATTTTATTCAGCCAAATGTCAGGCTGACAGAAGAGAAAGAGAGCAAAGGCAAGGGCTGAGAAAGCGAAAGTAAATGAAATTTTTATAAAAGGGGTTGAAAGAGGTGGTTTGCTGAGTGATGAAGAAGAGACAGAGAGCTGGTTAGGGCTCAATGTTTTTAACACTGCCATCAGACTCCCAGCCTCCCCTCGCTCTCCCTGTCAATCACAAAGTAGTCCATCAACCATCGCTGTACTTATTGCAGACAAACACCGAGCCACCACACAGTCTCTTACAGCAAACACACATGCATGGCCATCCCTGTCCACTCCATCCCCATCAGACACACACATGCACACATGGCCATAAATCACAGGGTTAACCTTGCTCTAGCAGAAACACTGGATCAGGATGAGCTGCATCCCCGCTCCGTCTGCATTCTGAGTTGTTAATTTATGGCCTGAGCTCACCTGAGTAGCTCACACACACACACACACACACACACACACACACACACACACACACACACACACACACACAGATATATATATGTCAGCGGCTTGCAGCATTACCACATCTGTCCCTCTGGTCCTGCAGTATGGACCATCAGAGCGACTGATAAGCTGGAATGAGAGAAAACAAGACTAAATGCAAGGAAAAGAGCAAAGCAAGGAGAGCCGGGTTTGGCATATTTCTATTCCTTCCTTATCCGTCAGTTGTTATCAATGGGCATAGACCACCAGAGCATATGATAGGCGAAGGCCAAAGGATGGAATGTTCAGGGAGAAAGACGTGGAGGGATTGAGTAAAAGGGGAAGAGTCATAGAAAAGTGAAAGGTGTTCCCTATAAGGTCTCATACAGGAAGAGAGACACCAGACCAAGTGAATTAGCTCAAACACAGAGGTGGTACAGCAAGGGTATTGCACCGAGACAGAAGGATCATCTTTCTCCCAGTATTAGCCTGTGGTAAATCGAGTGGTGGTTGTAGAGGGATGGTGGAATAGAGAGACAGAGAAAGAGGATCCTCTTGAGTTCTGTAGGTGGAGATGGACTTCGATATGAGCGGGGAATTTTGGCAGAAACAACTTAGAGGCATATGGAATGGAAGAGGAATGGATAAAAACGCTCAACCCACTTCTATTTACGAGATGGTGGAGATAAAGTAATGGAATGAAGGACAGTGAAGATAGATGGAAAGTGGCAGAGTTAAGTACCTCAGGTGTGTGTGTGTGTGTGTGTGTGTGTGTGTGTGTGCGTGTGTGCGCGTGTGCACGTGTACCTTGTTTAAAAAGCCCTTTCCTTTGTCCATAGTGCTGATAAATAACTAAACACCAGTCTGTAGAATTCATCCTCTGTGAACCATGAATGATCAACTGACAGAAAGACCTACTGACCGACCTACAGACTGACTTTCCAACAGCCATCCCTCTAGCATCGCTTCAAATTAAATTTACATTAAAAAATCTGCCTAATTAAAGATATTAGTTGTGTACAGCGAGTAGAGCAAGCCCTCTGAGCCAGATCCTTATTCTGTCTAAAACCATCCAGTAAGAATCACATTTCTCATTAATGTTCAAATGAATATTAGCTTTCAGTCAGACTTTTAGTCAGACACGAACACAGGGCAGCAGGGAAGATTGAAGCTTAGTAACAGGCTCATACTGTTGTAATCAAACCCAGATGTTCACTGGCAAGTGTCAGACACAGCCACAAACACACTCCTCAAGGACGCCTCCTGAATTAGCTTTATGGCCTTGAATTTGTTTTGGAGTCATAGTTTGACTGTTGTGATTTGATTTACCAACACACAATCCACTAAAATGGGCATTTATAATGAATGAACCCATGTCTGTATTTTCTGAAAGTAGTTACTGTATACGCATATGAAAAACATACACAAGGGCACTTAGGGAAGGACTATCAGTAGTTGTGGGTTTTATGATGTGTCTTCAGAAATGTTTAAAACATTGAAGAGACGAGGAGTCCAAAAATGTCCGAACGGCACTTCCTATTTTGAATAAATAGGAAGTGCCGTTCTGACATCTCATCAACAGCTGTTTTAACTCACAGCCTCCTCTCTTCCTTTGCAGTTTGACCATCTGTTCTTTTAGGGGAAATACAACACATTGCTGGAAATTATATGTTTGCAAGGAGACATTGTTGACATACTGGGGCTTATTTTTCTGCTGTGCTTGGATCTACATCATAATTTCAACATACTAATAAGAGATCAATTATTGTTAGGACTGTAAGGACTCGCCTATGAATCGACCCCATTATCAAGGCATTTCTCATTATACACTTATGGCAATACAAGAGGTGAATGAAGAAGAACCTACTTTGTTTTCTGTGGGTGTTTTTTATGGGAGTGTGGATCTTTCAGAGCAATTTGAGGAGTGCCTATGGTTAGCATTTTCCAGATTTTATCATGTCATGTAGTTTGGGACTCGCACTGGTCTAGTCTTGGTCTTGACTCTGTCTCAACCCCTCAAAGTCTTGGTCTTGTCTCCGTCTCCATACACTCTGGTCTTGGTGATGACTTGGTCTCGGTTTAGGTGGTCTTGACTACAACACTGGTTGAACATCACTCAGCTAAATGTATCGCTATTTGTATCTCAGATTCTGAAAATATACACGGACAAGCTACACATGTACCCTTTTCACCATAACAGTGTCTTGATTGATCGATCAAGCCGAAACCATTAGATAGCACGAGTCATATTTTTCATACCCCTCACAACAATGATCTATGGTCATGGCAGACTTAACCTTGGCCATCATATTGTTTATTATAAGATGGGTTGAAATGATTGGAGACCACGCTGTTTACTCTGAGACAATAGATAGATGTTCATAATGGACCGTTGAGCGTAACGAGATGAAGTGCACTCTTACGGGATTCAGTTCTGGTTATTTTTCTGCCTGCAGTCACAATCCTTTCTCCACTTTCTGTTTGTTGCTGCTGTACTGAAGCTGCTAAGAGTCTAGACGAGGTAGACTGCCCACACGTTTTCAAATAGAGATTGATTATAATAACGGCCCAGAAGAATATAACATTATTTTGATTCTTTATTATACTCATCTTGGTTATGGGGGGGGGGGGAACCCAATGAAATGTAAAACGGAGTTAAGATAAACAGCCTCATTCTCTGACTGATGCCAGTGCATGTTTGAAAATTAGATAACGGATGTTCAATGGCACTTTCTTCACACACAACCTATTTTCATTTTTGAAGAATGAATGAATATGACCTGAAGCCAATAAGTTTGAGTTGTTATATGATAACATACATACATGTTCTGCAGCTTTCACGATCAAAGCCAAATTACAGGGATATAGAAGCCAACATGTTGTGTCCTTCCTAACATGTTGTTAATGATTTATTATATTTTAAATAGCATCTACATTTTTAAACGCATACAGTGGTAAAATAAACCATATTTCTGTCAAAGATTTTATTTTTAAAGACCATGGCTTTCAAGCCATAATGATTAAAACCTACAATAGGAGATCACTTTTACATAGAAATGAATATTGAAAATGTATTCTCTCCCACTTTGTTTTTGTGGACTGCAGTATTGCCAGTGCTGAGAGAATACTGCTCATAAAGGAGTCTGACATACATAGAGTACATGTGCACATGTATTGTGACTTAAGGGGAATTATCTCCACCAACTCCTAAGGGAAATACCTGGCTGTTTAGTTGCTAAATGTGCTTTACCATTAGCTAGTCGCTAACTTTGTCTGTCTGCCATTTGGTGATGATCTGGTAGCATACTATAGCTGCCACCTGCTGCTGCTGATGATTATGCTACAAGTTATCACAACACAAGGATAGACTAGAATCAAAACTACATGAACAGTGTTGTCTAAAGACACTCACACCATTTTTCTAGCAAAGGAACCACTATATTACTTTTCTTTTTCCTGTAATACTGCTTGTGTAGGTACCTGGAGCATTTTTTTTTTTTTTTTTAGTGTATTTTACTTCAGGAGTGTGTCAGGGTTTCTGAGCTGGCAAACAATCAATCTAAACTGAATTGAAAGGCTGAGCTGATTTCTTACTTGTTTACACTTTGAATAAGTCTGCTGAAATAATAGCCTTCATTCTGGCACAGACGTGTGTGTGTGTGTGTGTGTGTGTGTGTGTGTGTGTGTGTGTGTGTGTGTGTGTGTGCGCTTCTATAAAAGCATGTGTGTATGCATGCCCTTCATAGACTATTTCCTTCCCTCAGCAGCCCTATGACACAGTAACTAATCACAGGAACACATTGTTGGAAGCTTTATTGTTAAAAGTTCAGTACGCCCCCATAGACATTATCTTTCCATGGTCTAATGTCATTAAACTTGATTATCCTTTCCACAGTGTGTGTATGTGTGTGTATGTGTGTGTATTTATGTGTATGTGTGTGCATGTTTGATAAGGAAGAAAAGAAAGACAGGTAATGTAATGTAATCGTGTAGCCAGAGCATTAGAATGAACTTTCTCTTACTCACAGGTCATTAGGGAAAACACACACACACACACACACACACACACACACACACACACACACCAGCTTATAATATGTTGAATTTGACTGCCCATTTGATTACCGAATGTGTAAAAGCTTTTTGTCACCACAAAGACAAAATGCAGAACGGTCAAAATACACATAAGAACCGTTTTGGCATGAGATGGCGTGTGCGCTGCAGATACGGCTGTCAAGAGGACAGGCTGCAAGGTTAGCACTCACCAAGGGGAATCAGCTGGAGACTCTTTTAATTAACAGCATCTACAGTAGGATGCAAGCTCTTCGGGGACATAAGGCTGTACATGTATAATGAAGAAACTCTAGGTTTTTCCCCTGGCAAAGATGACACATTTTGTCTATTTTCAGAACATGCTTTTGATTTTGTGAGCCCATCTTTTTCGCCAGCAGCCATTGGCATCATGAGACTCTCCACTTAATCCTTTGGCTAAGCGTTTCTTTTTCCACACAATCAAAATGTCACAATGCACAAGAGAACACACTGCATTGTCAGCTGTATGGTTTCTCATTGTAGTCCCGACCTCTGCAAATATTTCACTGCTGTGTGTCTGTCTCAATAGTATCACATACTGTATATAGTTATGTAAACCAGTGTAACAACTATACACTGTATATTATCAGGGACAGGGAGTTTAGCTAATATTTGTAGAATGATTTGGAAATACAAAATGTTTTAAAGTTAAGAGAAAACTATTTGTATGATAATACTTTGTATAAGTTGTGTATATTTGTAATGACAAAACACACAACTTTTGGCAGTCCCTAATAACTCTGCCACTTGTGTATTTGATAAAGAGGCACCAGTTCTGTGTATAATGTGTCTCTGTGGTAGTGGAAGAAATGCAGATGTCTGGTTATGTAATAGTGAACTAACAAAATCGCAAAACTAATATTCCTATTTTTTTGTTAGCACATCCTATATTCTAATACTTGCAGAAAACAGTCATTTTAAATTGTATTTAATAAACTTCTACCAGAATAATTAATAAAACATTATATAATATTACAGTTCCACTTTTTAATACAGCACCCCTTATAAAGGATTTATAAGTCATAACTAGTGTAGTAGTTTGGGTTGCCAGGTTTGTCTGGTGATTTCTATTTACTTTATATATTGTGTGTTAAGGTAGTTAATAAACCCTTATGATATATATATTTTAGGGCTGTCAAAATAACGCGTTAATTTCGATTAATTAATCTGAGAAAAAATAACGCATTAAAAAAATGAACGCAGATTAATCCATTCCATATTGACGTTTGCATACAGACGAAAATCTGGTTCCACTGATATGTCTGCGCTTCTCTCTGATGCTCTGAAACAGACGTTACAGGAAACGCAAACCCCGCTGCATGTGATGCTAGTTAACACTATACTCAACAGCAGCTAACGTTAGCCTACCGCTAGCTAGTAGCTGGATTAAACACGGTTACAATGCTGACAGCTAACGCTAAACGGTGTAAAGTTTGACTGTTTGACTGTAGAGGATTCAACACCGGGATGTAACAATCTGCAGCTGCCGTCGGAGAAACAACACAGCCGGTGCGTTCAATGAAACTGGTAAACTACATCCTCGTGGTGCATTTGAAGTTATTGTAAATGTCCTTTTCCTATCTGGTTGTTGTTTTTGTCGTTCAACAGCAATTTACTAGTGAAATAAGTTATTGTTATACATTATTATTAAATCATTTAATTTTGACCATATGGCCTTAGCAATAAACAAGCCGTTCTTTAATGTCACCGACTGTTGTTTAGTACCCTTTTCTTTTCTTTTTTTACTTTCTTAAAAAGTATCGGTTCAGGCACCGTTAATTATGTATGCGATTAATTTTGATTAATTAATCACAGAGTATGTAATTAATTAGATTACATTTTTTAATCGATTGACAGCCCTAATATATGTAAAGTCTACAGTTTTGTTCTGTTATTTAATGAATTTTGGTCCCAGCTTTTTTTACATAATAACCTTTCAAGTTGATATGGTGCACTTGTTGGCGTACTCACTGTAACAAATAAAAACTTACAATTTTAAGGCAACAAACTTCAGCAACATTTTAAGTTGGGGGAAAAAAACTTTTCTTCTGAGTTGGTCCAACTTTCAATTTTAAATGTGCTTAACTCCAGGTTGCAATAACTCACAACAACATATTAAGGTAACTTTAAAACCTTACTTATCTCAACCTAACTCAAAGTTGCAGTAGCTTATAATTTCAAATTGGGAAAACTTCAAAACCTTACTTATCTTAACTAAACTCAAAGTCGCAGTGACTTATAACAATACACTGTGATGACTTTAAAACCTTTCTTATCTCAACTCAACTTCCAAGTTGCAGTAACTCATGATTGTGCTTTGTAACAACTTTAAAACCCAAGTTAAGGTAATTTCAATATAACCATAATACCCACTTCTACAAATAATTTGCACATGCAAATCATATACGTCTTGATTCAAAGCTTTTTTTATTCAACATGTTTAACATGTATCAAATGCTTCAAACAAGCAACTGAGAACAGCTGAGACCCATAACTGACCCAATCAGGCAACAGTTGTACTTTTCTAACTTTTAAAATGTTGCAGCAAATGCTATATGTATTAAAATACTGTCTGTACATCAACAATTCACAAATGATGAAATCCTTACACAAGTAAATAATACAGTATAGTATTATATGTAACTAATAAAGTGCGGGTTACTTAAAGAACTACTGAATATAAGAAATGGGTAGAAAAGGAGACAAAAAGTTAAGAAGTGTACAGATAGAGCAATGTTTTGTAGTAGCAGAGACAGTTAAAAGGATAGCTCAGTTAGTCTTTTCCCTTATGGAGATGGCGATTAGTGCAGTCACTATAAGGAGCTTGGGGGAGACGTTCCTGTAGCAGAAGTCATCCTTGTACAGTTGCAGACGGCAGGTTCTTTTTAGCATTTTTTTCAAGCGTAAATTGGCCACGTATTACTACGCCAACTCGTGCTGGTGGAGTGCAGCGAATCACTCAACACGCCAAATAAGAGCCAGGGAGTTGGTGTAGAAATATACGGCCCAAACTACACAAAAAAAGTGCAAAAATAAACGTCTGTCTGGCGGCAAACTAAAGCAGTGACAAAATCCAAAATTTCGTGTACACTTGAACAGATATTTATTTTTTAGGTAAGCATTTTCTATGTGGTAAAAAGGCACTTTTTCGACTCACCCCCACAGTTGGTGGCTGACTTCTGCTACAGTGACATCTCCCCCATCTCCTTATAGTGACTGCACTCATTGCCATCTCCATAAGGGAACTATGCATAGATAACTCATAGAACCCCACTTCAAAAATGCTAAACTATTCCTTTAAATAAACAGTGTTGCCTGGACAGTAGTAGTTGTGGATGTCAGTTAACATATTCTTATTTTTTTACTTTAATCCTAAGTAAGGACAGCAAGGTTAGATTAGTTAGGCTGACAGACTGAGAAGAGAGTAAAGATGGAGAGAAAATGAGATGAGAGCGGTAAAGAGAAATAAGGGAGGAGGATAAAGAAGAGCAGTGGAGAGATGAAAAAAAGTGATACAAGGGGGGCAGAATAAAACCCGTAAAGATAGGATCCATCTCAAATATTGGATATTTATATCAGTCCACAATTGGGCAGCATGAACGTTAACAATTAAAACCTGGCCCAACGTCAGAAGAAGAAATTTGTTCTCGAGGGATCTGCCTCTTGCAGCCCAACATTAGAAGCCGAAACAATGGGATTACTGAAGGAGTTTGTTTTTGAGGGATCTGACTCTTGCAGAGAGATCTGTTCCAAGCTCCAAGAACACCTTCTGAAATGTTTCGAAGGTGTACCTCAGTTCCTTGGGAAACTGAATGTTTAAGGCATATACCAGCCCAAAGAGCAAAGCAAAGGCCGTTGGCAGGTCAGGGAGGTCTTGTAAGACGATGTCTTCTTCTAGAACAACAGCTACATTTGCAACTCTTGCAGGAGCCGTACTTTGATCATCCTCCACTGTAGTAAGTATCCCCACAATGAGGCCCTTTGTCTGCTCCTCTTCTGCGTCAGTGTCCTTGTGATGTCAGACAGGAAAGACATAGTAAATCAAACTGACAGACATTTTACAAGCTTTAGTGCATTTGTACATGTTGTATTAGTACTTGTACTTCTTCCCCTGATTATAAGCAAGTGTGTATCTAGTAGGGCTGTCAAAGAATATTCTAAATTCGGATATATATTGTTAAAAAAAAAAACAGATTTGAAAATGTACAATATATTTGAATATTGTAAGAGAGTAAAAAATGGCACTGCTGCGGCTATCTGCCTCGCGGGATTGTTCGTGGACCGTTTCTGACTGAGACGATCTGGGTTTAGCAATTGGGCATGCTGATGACCTTCTATCAGGCGGCTGCCGGTACCGGAAGTAAACAAACAAAGAGGGCAAAGAAAATGAAGACAGTACAAAGACGCTAACGTAAATCTTAAATTGCAGAGTCAACGAGAAAAAAATGTTGTACAATTCATGGAATAGCAAGAGGCTTGGTTGTTATTAACCAAATTACAAACGGCTCTGTGACGGCACTATAATCCACGGCCGTCCTTCCTCCTGAACACTCCAGACAGAGAAAGAAATAGAGCGAGGACTAACTGTACACCAGTAGTTATTTCTCCCGTTGTACTGGTTTGCCCTCTTATTGACATATTGCGCAAAAATAGATATTCAAATGTATTCGAACCTCTGTGGTTTTTGGAACAAATATTCAAAAGGTCATTTTTGGCCAATTTTGACAGCCCTAGTATCTAGTGAGACATTTATTACACATTGTGTCACAGTTTATTTCAGTTTCAGTTCTGTAACAAAATGCTCCCTTTAGAAATGACAGAAAAAAAAGACCTCCCTGTGCTGTGTATCTGCTGGAGAGAGCTGCGTTAATAACTTCAAAATAGCACAAGTTTAGTATAAATACGTTCTTTTAGAAGCTTTATTATATATCGGATATATAAAGAGTCTAATTAACAAAAAATATTAATTTAAGTTTCCAAAATTAGGTATCTGGATACAGATACCTGAACATTGATTTGATGACAGATTTCTGAACTGAGTTTCTTACCCGTTTCACGACTATATGTTTCAGTGCAGTTGCATTTTTGGGGCCTTTAGATAGCACTAAAGAGCACCAAACCAAATTCCTCAATATTGCAGCTTTAAATAAAGAATTTTAACAGCAAAGTACATCAGAGACACTTCATGCATTTAGATTTAAAAAAAAGGGCAAGGAGAACAGTGGATAGATAAACTGGAATGGAAAAATGGGCAGCGGTAACTGTTCGGTAACAATCCTAGTCAAGTACAGCATAAACATGAGTTGCTAATCACCACTCACCAGACAACTCCTGAACAGCTTCTCGTGACTGTCATGGAGATACAAAGGAAGGCCCTTCAAGGCTGCAGCCTGTCTGTGTGCTGTGATGTCATTGGTCTGAAACACAAAAAGATGGATGAAAAACATTAAAACAAATCTAAGTAACATGCAGAAAAGCCAGAAGCTATACACAAAGGGACTGGCCAGTTAACAATTGAACAATTTCTTTTACAGCTACATTTTTTTATTTACTTAGGCAGAGGACTAAAACTGAATCGCACAATTAACTGTATAACTGTATAAAGTATATATGGCTGAAGTATTGGTAAACCGCTGTTTCCTTCCACAACCGGGCAAATTATAGTAGAATGCAAATCTAAGGGTAACTCATAACTTAAATATATAATGCTTTTTAACTGCTACATGTGCCACTTTTTTCACCACTTAGTCACTACTTTTTCTGTACCTTAGGTAGTGCACACGGTTGTGTGTGTGTGTATAGGTTAATTCTAATGTTTGATACTAAGAGCAACACATTAAATTGGAAACTTTGTATTTATTATTTTAGCTTTATATATCTTGCAGTAAAAAGATCCCACCATTTCTTGCAGTACAACTGTCAATATTTTCCAAAATACTGAGATTACTAAAAATTCACCTCTTCATCCAGTCCCTTAAGGAGTTGATCCATCTCAGACGGAAAAGCTGCCCCCCTAGCCCGATAGAGTCTAAGCAGTCCTGGAGTGTGCTGATTGATGGCTGCTCTAAAGTTGTCTAGTAGGTTCTTGTTGGTGATCCGAAAGAACTCGGCCTGGACCTGTTGCAAAGGTCCACGTTATCTTTTAAACAGAGCAGGCCATCATCCTTGAACCTCTGACACCACGGGCTGTAACTCTACAATCTCCTTGTGCCTCAGGAAGAAGGTCAGCTCCATCTGTTGCATTATGAGTGCAACATTCTTATTCCTCTTCTGTAACTCCTCAACCAGAGCCAGTCTTTCCTCCTCCAACGAGTCATCAGTATGGTTATCTGGATGGTCAGGGGCATGGTTAATCTCGCCTCGCTTTGGTCTCTTCAAAGAAGGCCCTGCACCATCACCTTCATCACTTCTTCTTTTCCGGTTTAGACTGACCTCAATACAGCCTGCCTCACGGAGCTCGGACCTGTAATTACCCAGTTTATATTTGATGCTCATTTTCCCATCCATCATACCCCGTACCATTGCCGGGTTCTCGAAAAGGCATGGGTGCTTACTGACGAGAGCAGAAGCAACGGTCTCAATCTGGTCTTGATCACGGTAAGGCTTTCACTTTGAAAACTACCTGAGCAACCTTGTCCAAAATGTCCATTTTCATGTCTCTTGTCATGCTGATACCTCTGTTGGACTTTTCATATGTTTCATTGCCTTTGCGTAACTTAAGTTCCACATCATAGGAGAAGGCTGGAATAGGAAAGGGAGAAGGCCACTCTATTACACTTCGCAGATAGTTCTTGATAAAAGTAGAGGGACTCTGGGGTGACTCTCTTGTGGATACGCTGGCTGCGTCCAGGGATGAGCTTGAATCAACCGAGGCTGAGTCTAGTGGAATGAGAACAAGTGGCTCATCCCAAAGAAGGTGCAAGATGACATGTTCAGGTGGCAACTCATTCATAGTGATCAAATTGCAGAGAGCGTTATTAAAGTCTGGGTCCTTGAACTGTATTGTGAAGTTGCCTTGAAGTTCAAGATTTTCCCGAAGAATGGTTTTTAAATCTTCAATTGATTCAGGTACTTCAGGAAGCACCACTTTCCGAGACATAGTTGGGGAGATCTTCACAAGCAGTAAGAGACCCTGTGTTAGAGGAGACAAAATAAATAGAACAGAAGGTTTAGTTTGCAGAAGCTGTAAAGCAAGGAGTTATATATATACGTTGTGTCAGTAATACCTCCATCTCCATCTTCGTCCGCTTATCCGGTATCGGGTCGCGGGGGTAGCAGCTCCAGCAGGGGACCCCAACCTTCCCTTTCCCGAGCCACATTAACCAGCTTCGACTGGGGGATCCCGAGGCGTTCCCAGGCCAGGTTGGAGATATAATCCCTCCACCTAGTCCTGGGTCTCCCCCGAGGCCTCCTCCCAGCTGGACGTGCCTGGAACACCTCCCTAGGGAGGCGCCCTGCAAGGAATACCTGCAACGCTGTTTATAGTCTGGTAATACTATGTTAGAAATGTGTTCACATGCTAAACTAATCTTTAAGACATACCATTTTGCGTCCCTTTACTGGAGCAGGCACACTTTAGGAGTCACCAGCACCTTGCCTCCCACTGTGTAGGCAGTCAATGGAAGATGGCTGTTGAGAGATTCACGATCCAAGATTTCAGTGTCTGAATAGATGTTATCCACAAGCTCAAAGGACCTAAAATGTTCCAGGTACCAAGATGTTAGCTTTTTGCCAACAAAGGTGACTTTTCCCAGGTTAACTACTATGGTAACTATTTTATAGAATTCTGGCAGTCCACTGCAGTGTCCAGCTGATATAATCATACCCTCAGCATATCTGGTCCCATGCAAATAAATGTCTTTAGAAAGGGACAAAGTCTCAATATGTGGATACTTTCTTTCAATCACTGTGCGCAAGACAGCATCTAGGGAAGATGTCTTGATATCAGTCACTTTCTCCACATGTAACAATGGCTTGAATAGACTTTGACTATCAAAGTGGCATGCCGTCATCTGCTGGTGTTTTGAGGACAGCGTAAGAAGCACATTTTTAAAGTTATGAACATCATGCACAGTCTTCTTAAAAAAACTGTGTTTGGACTCAAATCGCATTGTCCATAATTCCACCAATGGACCAAAGCAGCGTAAAAGGTAGGGATAACGTTCAACAAAGTGGTGCTTTGGGCACAAGCTAAAATCTGGAAAAGTATCTGTGAGCAGCCATCTATGATCACACAACTTGATCTCTGAAGTAGTGCAATATTTCCTCTGAAACAGCAGGTGAGACAACAATATCAACTATTTCCTTGAGGTCCATCAATATCTCCCATGCAGGTTCTTGTTCTGGGATGCTCTTTCCAATGAAAAAAGGGAGGAAGCGCAAAAGGGTCCAATTTTCGTGGCCATTGCCACCTATACTGCCCTTTTCAAAACATGCTTTATTAATTGTCTTTGGCCTATTCACCCTGTCTATTTGTAAGGAAATGAAGATATTATGCTATTCAGTCTGTCCAAAGTAATATAACCTTTGGAAATCAATTTCTTTATACACAAAGACAGTTCAACCGGAATAACTTCTTCCATTCCCTTTTAACACCATTTATACGGGCAACATTTTCATTTTTAAGTTGCACCAAAAATGCATTATGCTCTTCATTGGTGCGTAGCTGAAAATCAGAAATTTCAGTGGTTGCTATTTCACCCTGACTTGTCAAACAAAATCTACAGAACTTGTTTACACTGAAGCTTTCCTGAAAACCTGCAAGTCCATGAACTCCTACATTATCAGCACTGACACAAAATAATGTCATTTTCACATAACTATCAAGAGTTTGAACAAATACCCCTACTTGTTCAAGTGACTTTAAATCCTTAATTAATGGACCAAAAAAATTCTCGTAACCAAACTGCTTCACATCAGAAGTCTTTCCAAGGAGGGCTAGATGAATTGAATGTAAACTGGACTGAAACTTTGAAGGTAGATTGAGAACCACCCAATAAACTGCAGTAATCTTGTGAATTGTCTTTGATGTCCCTAATGGGTTGCACAGTTGTCAGTTGATAATGTCCCTTTTTTTGATGTAGAAATAAGTAATGGATATGTTTGAAACAAAATGTTGCTTATCCCTTGAACAATATTGTCCTGAACTTCAATGTTGTTTTGCGAAGACCTCTTTCAGAACCGCAGACGTATGAAACTTGGATAATGACAAAATATCATTAAATTCTTCTATGATTGACTGTATTGCATGTTTAGACACATTTAACATACATTGCATACATAGAAAAAGGGATGCTAGTGTGTGCTCAAGTATTTCAGCATCTACATTCTCTAAACATACAGCCTGAACTTTTTCTGTAGAGTCTAATCCAGTACTACTGGTCAATGAGTATCCAGTCTCAGCTGCTTCATTATTTTGTTGGTCTGTTTCATTACACTCAACACCATTAACTACCCTGACAGTTGGCCGAAAATCTCTAAGTGTATGATTTTTATGTTTCCGTGAAATGTGACCAGTAAAACTGTTAAGGCGGTTTGTTTGAAAGCTGCAGCCTAAGAATGGGCAACTAACACTCTCTGTGTTTCTGAGGTGATTATGCAAATGATTCAAGACTTTCTTTCTACAGCAAATGTCTTTAAACTCACACAACCAGCAGGAAAATGTAAAGTTCTCTTGCCTTGGGACAGTCCTGTGTAATCTTGAAAGGTGGGATTTCAATGCACCAAATGTTCTAAAAGTGCACAAGCAGTCTGTGTGGATGCAAGGCCAGGTTGCTCCTCTGTGATACAGACGGTAGTGCTTCAGGAGAACAGCTTCATTGAGGTTGGTGAACTTGCAGAACTTGCATTGCAAGACAAAGGTTATAATATATTGGTAATAAGCAAAGCAGGCATAAGAGAAACAAATAAGTATGTATGAGTTGTTTTTAAATGAGGTTCTTAATCTGTTTAAAACATTTATTAATTGTGGTGCAATTAATTATTTTATTTTTTTGATAAAAAACACATTTTTCCCTCCTCCGTTTGAGAAATATTCCTGTACACACGATGGTCTTTTAGAATATAATATCTCTCAGTACACACTGCAATGCAAAAAAACGATTGAAAACACTGACATAATAATACGCACCCAGAGGCATGCTTGGAAACGCCTGGCTCTCAGATGATCTAACAGCTGATTGGTTCAGAATTGACTCAACATGACGTTTTATTGTTTTTGAATAGGAGAAATTTTAATTGATAGTAGTCTGATTTGAAGCCTCATTCAGGTAACAGATCACATGTTGTGTGGCTGACAATAACGTTAAGTAGTCAGAGACACTAAATCAGATCATCAGCAACACACTGCATGTAGAGCATTTTAAAAGCTAACGTTACTCCGTCATAATAAGAACAACTGGAGACTCCCTACAAGCTGAAATATATGTCGAACAACATTTTAATAAATTAGGAATCGGACCTAACATTATCTGAGTATTTCTGTGACTTCCTGTTCTGACTGAAGGCTGTTGAAACGACTTGACCACCGCTTTTTGTCACGCTCCGGAGTATCTATAACTAGTATCCAGTTGTGTTGTTTGCATGTGGACAAAAGGCCAAACCGCTCAGAAAAAGCTACGGTTACGAAAATACCCGTGTAATGTTAACGTTACGTGTGGACATGACCTATAACCGCCTTCACCGATGCCTCTCTAAGTTTGCTGTCCGCATCGTATGTGTATGGGTGTAGGGACGAGTTGAGCCCCGCGTCAGACAAGCGCAATAACGTTCATTATTAGACCCCGCTCTATCGCTAACGTTGCTATGTGTCTTATAAAACCTCCTTACTTCTCTCCTGAACCAGAAGACGGGGAGATGCAGGAGGATGTCGGTCCATGTGTTGGGGCAGCATGATATAGCTAGCGCAATCTATTCTTCTTACCTGTTATTTAGACAATAAACTGTAATGATAACTCACGTTAGTACTAACGTTACTTTAAAACACTATTCCACAACACTGACTTGAATTGAACCCAATTAACAGCTTAACTGTTGGTACTAGGGTGTTTAGGTTCAAGCAACCGAAAGCCGACACTGTTAGAAATGTATAAAGTTTCTAGCTAACTAACGTTCCCACAATTACGAAATAGTATAATCACACAAGTATTTAAACTTACCTGTCTGAAAAGACTTGTCTGACGTTTAAACGGTAACGTTAGCTAAGTTATCTGCTTAGACAAGTAGCGCTAGCTAGCTACCGCATTTATCAGCTAACGTTAGCTAACATAACCTGCTAGCTTACAATTAGCCGAAGCTAGCGGCGAGCGTTAGCTTTGGGCCAAACTGTTGTCAATAAAGTAACACTGCATACATTATCCACTAATTTATCATACAATTATAAAATCATACAATTTATATTTTAACAGAAAAACAGGTTCAAACTTGCATGTGTGGGCCAACTGTATAGTGGGCTCCAGGTTCCATGCAGCTCCACTCCAAACAGCCAGTGCTGGGATCTGATGACTTCAAATGACTATCTTCAACTCGGAAAGTTGGCTTTCCCGCATTTCACAACAAAGACATATGAGTTATCAGAACTTTTGCTCTAGTTGTGCATCCCAACTGAATGATGTATTTTGTGATGACTTACTAAATGCCGTTGAATCATACAAATTTCAACTTTTGCTGGAGCGACTTACATTTTTTAATCAAATATTAATAATTTATATTTTCAATTCTTGAACACTTAAAATACTTTTTCATGTCATTAAAATTAAGTTGGAGTTTTTACAGTGTAGTAGCTGATTTACACATCCAGCAGATATGGAATAACATTATCATTCATTTGTAGTTTTTAGTTCTAGTTGTTTTTATCCATCTGGTGAATGTAAGTCCAATATTCATTCTCCTTTTAGCTCTGTTTTTGGTCTCTACCAACTCCTGGGAAAAACATCTGGCTCTTTAGCTATTTAATGCTCCACTATGTTCACCAGCTAGTCGCTAAGTTTGCCAGTGATGTTTGGTGCTGAGCAAATGCTATGAGAGTTGTGAGAATGAACCAAAAGAGTGAAGATGTGGGCTGGACAGCTAAACAATGAACTGAAACTCACTTTAAAGCTTTACAAAGCTGAGGGGAGCTGCAGATTGGTGAAAATTCTCTGTAGGTCCATCACTAGTATTGATGATCCAAAAGTCTCTATCCCTCTGTTCACCACTTCCTTGTCCTCTTCACATTTCATTATCTCTCCTCTTCTCTTTCCTCTTGACATTTATCTTACAGTCCATCTCTCCTTCCTCTTTCTTTCTCCATCCTCCCCTCCCTCCCTACTGTTTCCCTGTTGGAGTTTCCAATGCACAGAGACTGATTTCCCTGAGGTGATTACATATTTTGGCAAAGCTTCAGTCCACTACATACTTTGTGTATGTGTATGTACAGGTTCTATAGTTTTTCCTAAACTTGCAGTTGGAATATTGTCAGTCTTCCAACAATCTGATGACAGTGTTTCAAGGTTGTTTGTCCCCAGCAGCTCTGCTCTAGCATAGTCATTTATAAGGTGATAAAAGAATCACTGCACACTCCCTCGCATACAAAAGTCGATATTTGTAATAGCAAATATTTGACAAAAGCAGATTGTTACATTACTGACTTTATGCCTTTGTAATTTATGCTTTGTCAGACTGGAACAGTAGGACCTTGCAAACCTTGCTTTTCTCCTCCTTCTCTGCTTTTTGCCTCCTCCTCTCCTTTGTCACCTGCCTAAATTACAGCATTGACCACCACAATTTATTATGTTACTGCACAAAGTAGAGCTGGACCACACATTTACCGTGAGCTCCGACCAGTCTTTTTAATCGGCAGTAGTGGTGCCAGCAAGGAAAGAAAAATAAAAGAGAGCTGTGTACTGCTCCAACTGCTGCTTAACGTGTGGGTGTTCTGCTATTCTGACAAAAGATCAATGCACTATCTGGTCTACGGCCCCATGTCCCACGTCCTGTGGGAAGGAAGAGAGCACCAACCAAAAGAAGAAAAAAGGAGAGTAAGAAAATGGCGCTCTTTTAAGTAAACATAGACAAAGAGAATGTCAGTCAGCTGGCAGACAGCCACTTCCATCCCCCCTGCATGTCTCTACTTCTCACATTTATAATTATGTATGTATATATATATATATATATATATATATATATAAGACCTTATTTGAAGATTTGACATCCAATCACAATAAAGATGTCAGATCAGATATTTGAATCAAGATAAAGAGAATGCGTATTAATACCAGGATAAAATGCCAATGCCCATGATCAGATGTCATTATCCAGATAATGTTTTTAGATACGGATCATATGTTAATATCAGGTGTTAATGGATGACACCAGAGTTAGGTTGGTACCAACTAATGACAGAAAAGAAGCCCATACTTGGTTTTGCTTTTGGCCCGATTTGATTCTTTCACGATACATGGGTGCCGATCGATTTGTATTGCGATTGGATAGTATTGCCATTTTCTTTTCCTTCTTTAACAAAAACAGAATTTAAATAATACACTTCTAGAAACAATATATCATGTGACATTTCAAAAAACTAAGAAGAATCCACATCACATGTCAGTCAGTCAGTCTGACATTTATTTCATTTGTAAAGAAGTACATAACATGGATTTTCCCCTTTCGCGCCGTTTTGCTGGAAACAGATATGATGTGTTCACCGTCGGCGGTACCAAATGAACAGGTAAAATATTTAGGTGTATAATTGATAAAAAATAAATAAATAAAAAATATCAAGTCTAGGGAAAATAATTGATTTCAATGAAAAAAAATACCATAATACATATGATTTTTTAAATAATTTTTTTCCAACCCTAATACGTGGATGTCACAGTGTACATTCCTGCTTGTTAAACCTTCATCTGTGGGGCCTGTGAGTCCAATTTGTTCACAAAGTGTAGCCCTGGATGGAGCACATTCTTAGCACCTGCTCCACAGCACAGTGGAGGGATGATCAAATTGTGAAGGTCATTGTTAAACTCCATGTGCTTGAGTTATGAAGGGAGCGTGCCTTTAAAAAATACTTTAACCTTCGTGACAGTCAGGGAGCATCAAAGACCTGCTGGTAGATCTGAAGAAACAACTGAAATTCCTTCAGCACTTTGCGATCAAGAATCTTCTCTTGTCTTAATCCACCAAGCAATGCAGTCCTGCAGGTGCTGGACGGTCTCTTGGGGGGGATCACATGGATGAAGCCTTTGAAAGTGCTGCACGCCAAGTACAAGGGGCTGCTTATTGAGTGTGGAAAGGGTGGCTTGAGAGCAAGGAGCTCTCCAGTAGAGGTTGGATTCAGGGGCTTTGCTGCCTGATGGCTGTCTGACAAGCCTGCATCTTCTTGGGCAGTAAAAGGAAGAAGGGGCGAAGTGCCAGCAGTAGCAGCAGTGTAATGGTGAATTAGGATCTGATCAGCCTTGGTTGGGTCACCTGCTGTGTCCAGAAGCAAATCATGTTTCAACACTACATCAGTTCTTAACACAGGAACATAGAAATAAAGTGTTGCCATTACATATTTTATACATTCTACTGTTTCCTGCATTTTCACCCCTGTACAATAAACAATACAATATGATACAACTGTATTATCAGTTTACACCAAAATAAATTTTGCGTTCCCTGAGCAAATCTGCTCAAAAAAGAACAGTACACACAGGTTAGACAACAATTACACTTAAAGTAAAAAAGATGAAGACGCATCAACAGCCATGACAAAGAAACATGTTTCGTGATATCCTCAGATCCAGATCTTAATTGGCAGCACACTGATGTTGGTTTAGCAACAGGATATGCATATATGCATAATATGGACTGATGCATACAATAATATTTCCCTTCCTACATTTTTATTTCACTTTCCTTTTCACTACTCTGCTCTAATCCTTGTGTTCTCTCACTGAGGCCAAAGATTGAGCTGAAAATTGATTCTTTTCCCAGTCACTACCGTATCCTGTGATTAGCTGCTGTTAATTCACCTTGCTTATGAAGAGAAAGGGAGAGAAAAAGAGAAATACAGTATAGAAAGAAAATAAAAACAGCAGTGGAAGCACAGAGTTGAGAAGAGCGAGGGTATACAGGAAAAAGATACCCCTGCTCAGTTGTACACGTCTCCCAGGAAGCGTATTCAGAACTCATGAAACATTAAGACACCTTAGTCATGTCTATCTTTTTTTGTTTTGAATAATTTATAGTCCATCTATCATTTGTTTTTCTTGTACGCAGTTCCTCTACATTAATTACAAAAGACTCAAAGGATTATGTGGATGCTTTCATTCATGCATATATAGTTCATCACATGCATTTGTCTGCACTGAGTGTGTATGTATTCTACTATACACATATATGTACTGTAAAGAAGCATGTCAATATGTGTATGGATGCCCTACTGCAGCAGCATAATGTTTAAAAGCACTCTTCCAAATAAAGTAGCAGAAAAAGAGATCCTGGTTAGTAAAGAGATATAATTATTGTAGAGATAATGTAGTGTGTCCTAGAATAATGAAATAAACTAACTGGTTAACTGTTGGTTGTTAAATCCACTTAGAGAGAGAAGCACACAAGGTACAGGAGAAGAGAGGAGAGGAGAGATAAGAGTGAGCCAGAAGAGCAAGAGGTGAAGAAAGACATAAGGGAGCAGGACCTAAAAATTGGAAGACGACATCAAGACAGATGGAGAAAAATAGCCAAAATAACAGAGTGAGACACACACACAAAGAGACAGAGTGAGTGTGATTGTGATTACAAGGTAAGAAAGATTGCCTTGGTGACATATTAGTTTAATCAAGCGAAGCTGTATGGGAGAAGGAAGAATCATTCGACAGGGCTGTCGTCATTCAGCTAAATTGATGCCACTGCTTCCTCATTTTCATCCCACTGTGACTCTCTGATATATTCTGATGCACACAGAAGGCAAGTGAAACAAGATCTGACCGCAAATTGCCCACTATTCAAAAGTGCACCCAAGTCGGTGACTGTGTGCATGAATGTATGCAAACAGTTTTTATAATTGTGTGTGTGTGTGTGTGTGTGTGTGTGTGTGTGTGTGTGTGTGTGTGTGTGTGTCCTTCCCAGAAATGGACTGCCTGCAGCTCGTTGGCCACCTGGTTCTCTTTGATAGCTCTAACCCAATAAAGAGCTGAGAGAGACTGACTGGAAGTGGCTGTCAGGGCATACTCTGCCAGACCATACACTCGTGTGTGTGTGTGTGTGTGTGTGTGTGTGTGTGTGTGTGTGTGCGCGTGCAGTTGTGTCACTATTTTGGTCCTTTTTTTGCATTTACAGTATGCAAACAATGGGAAGGAGTTTGCACTCTTCTGACGTCTTTCTTAGTATGTGTCAAAACTAGGACTGTCAATCGATTTGTTCTAAATGTACTTTAAAGGGATATTTTTCAAGTTTTTAATGCTCTTATTAACACTGGAGAGGACAAATATGCTTGCTTTATGCAAATTTTTATTATTATTGCAACAATATGAAACACTGACAAATAATGTCTAGACTATTCTCCAGAATAACCTCAAAGGTACTGTATGCTGAAAGCACAATATGGCAAACTCAAACAACAGATGGGCATATTGACCTGAATGTAATGTTACTTGGTAATACTAACACAATTTCGACCCCTGTGCGTTCCATTTGTACTCGGAGGACGGAATTTCCAAGGTCAAAGTCGCCCCCTGAACTTGGATTTCCGAGTTGGGAAGTCAGACAACCTCGCAGCACCCCAAGCTCAAAATGCAATATGGGTGCCCCGTGCATCAACAGTAATGAAAGCGACCCAAAGTCCAAATCACAGAAGTCGCATGCGTTAATCTTGTGTCGAAAAAATGTGCATTAACGTTAATTTTGTCAGCCCTAGACGAAACATAAAGATAATGAGTTGACATTAGGCAAGAACAAGTGATAAAACAGCAATACTTGTCATACTACAGAATGACAGCTGATGTATGTTAACAAACGGGTGATTTGCATTCCAAAAAGCCCTCTGTCTATAGTTACACAAGTTAATTAAGGTTGCTTATACACACAGACATGTATGATGTAATATAATAGATTTGTTTCCATGAAGAAAGCGATTAACAGATAAAGAGTGGGAGCCTCTGGTTACTGTTTCATCAGAGCAGATAGACTGGAGTTCGCTCTCTGTCTCTCCCAGCCTCTTTATGGCCAAGCCCTGCAGACAGAACACAATTCACACAATTCTTACTCACACACATGATGTGTACACCTACGTGTGTGTGTGTATTTAGTTAGGTAGAAACATAGTCCCCTTAATACCCACTTAATCTTAAATCCTACTTGCATGGCGATACAATTGCCTAATGAGGTAATCAAGCTATTCACTTGATGTGCTAAAAAAACAAACAGGGAATGTCCAACACACATGAAACAACACGTGTGTTCAGTGAGTGGTATGTTCTGAAATGTCTAAACTGAGTAGTTTCATGTGTTGTGTGGCACCCAGTCTGTTACATTCATTTCTGAATGAAGCGTGAAATAGTCCTAAGCCACACTGCTTTCAGTACCATGGACAGAAGCACTCACTCTGCAACATCAAGCTTACATATGACTTGCACACTTGATAGTGTTCTTAGTAGTGTGTGATTAGTTCAGTGATTGGCTTGTGTGCATGCTTAGCACTTTTTGCAAAATGCATTGCTTAGGGAAATTATGTTTCATCATTTTGATGCTGCACAGAACCATTTGAAGGGGAAATACTTTGTGCTTATGTACTGCAGTAATGTAATGGATGTAGCAGCAGTGACATCCCCCCAGGGCTGGACTGGCCATCTGTCATACCGGGCATTTTCCCGGTGGGCCGACGCACTTTTGGGCCGAATCGCCGATATAATTTATAGGCCTTTTTTTTTTTGGGCCATGCTGGCCCATAAATAATTGACAGCAGCCCATTGGTTAATTTTCTTTATTGGCACTGGCCTGACACAATCAAATCCAGGAACCCCCTTCCCCTCTCCCGGCCCTGAGACATGAGCTGTAATAGTTATGCTTATGCTGGAAGTTTAGCATCCACGTTAAAATGGACAAACGACCACCAAAGCGCAAGGGAAATTACGGGAGAAAAAGATTAAGAATCTACAGGTGGATGCCTGATCTGACATTTTTGGGGCTGTAGTAGCTGCTTCAACATCAGCATTACCTGAAGTAGAGGAAGGAGGAGAGGTGGCTGGCTATACAGAGAAGCAGAAACAACATCATTACAGTGTGTGTGTGTGTGTGTGTGTGTGTGTGTGTGTGTGTGTGTGTGTGTGTGTGTGTGTGTGTGTGTGTGTGTGTGTGTGTGTGCGTGCGTGCGTGTGTGTGTGTGTGTGTGTGTGCGTGCGTGCGTGCGAACATTAAAGTTAATGGCTGTCAGGTAACCTAACTGCTTAAGCTTACATTGAAAATGCTAGCAGTTGGCCTGCTGGGTAGCTGAAAAGTCTATGTGATCTATGCAGCTTGTTCTACTAGGCTCATGTATACAATGTATACAGCCGTGTCTCTACATTGCCCAGACATTTAAGCTAAATTAATTATACCTTAGCTGACATTTCTCTCTGTTTCTCACTCTTTTAAAGGTTACCTTATTAGATTAAGTCTTTCTTGTTCATTGGTGTGGGCCAAGGCAACATTTTGACAGATTTTACTGACAATACATACTTGTATACTTAAATGTTATTAAATAATTTGAAATTATACTTTAAACTTTTCGTCTTTGGCAATTACTTGTACTTGAGTATGGACATTGTGTACTCTATGGCCTCCAGGTCGTCAATCAAAAGTGAGTGAGTACACTGCTTCTCTTGTACTGGTGCTCTTTTCCAGGGCATATACTATTCTCAGCTTTATTGTAGCTTTTGGGAAGGGTTATGGTTATGGTTATTGTATTTAGCAGACACTTTTGTCCAAAGCGACAAAATATGAATCTTACAATAGTTAAAATTAACAGTAAACAGTTTTTAAAAGTTGTTAAGCCAATATTGAGCAAAATAGTATGGCAATACAATAGCAAATATCAATAATAAAAAAATACAATAAATACCATAAATATACAAGTCATAATTCTAAGAATGAATGAATTATTTAAGTGTAAGATCAACAGATACGTTTTGAGACCCCTCTTGAAGGATCCAGAACTATCACATGAATGCAGAAGACTAAAACTCATCATAGAATGTACGCATATTTTAAGAGGACAGTCTGCAGGGAATGTGTCTGACCAATCACGGTGGGTGTGGGCCACCTGGGCCAAAAATGCCAGGGCCGATTTTTTTGTCCCAGTCCAGCCCTGCATCCCTGTTGTTTGTTGACTACCGTTTTCAAGCCGTTTTGAAGGATGAAGCGGCTAAGTCAGTGTTATTTGTGGTTGCAAAGGCTGAGGACGAAAAGTTCGAATCAGGCAGAGTTTTACCAGCGGGTAAATGCAGACCTCCGGGTGCTGGCGCCAATTATGTATGGCAGTACACCGAAAATTGGCAAACTTTCCCTTAAGTTACCAGCTAATGCTAGCTAGCTAGCTTGTTTGGAAAGGTGCTTCTGAACACTGAACAAGACATTTTTAGGCAAACAAAATGTTCCAATCAACTTTGATGAAGTGAAAACACACAGTGACAGGGTCAAAGTTTAAGTTTAACATAGCCAACACAGATGACCCCATTACCGAAGCAATCTGATGGGTAAACGCACATTCAAACATGCTATATTTAACTGGTTGCTATGTCAACTTTTCTGGTAACCGTGGAAATAGAAATCCTTGAAAAGCCGGAGACGGCAGTTTCTGATGAGTTTCTATCTCTGGGATTTCTTTACTGTATTTGTAGGTACAACACTTAACCTCTGTTGCCACAGTGAGTGACATTATAAGATGCCTCTTGGGTGCATTTGCTGTCAGACGTTCCTTTTGACAAACCAGCAGTTGTCAGCAGGCTGTGGTGTCACATGCTAATGTGATACCAACCATTGAATTTAAATGGAACAAAGCAAATAAAGATAAAAAAAAATGAAATAGAGAGGTTTTTAAACATACAACTAACGTTATATGTTACATGTTGCATGTAATGATACAGTAGTTTGGGAAAATAGGGCCTAATGTATGTTGTTCTCTGACTAATTAGTACTTTCTTCTGTCCTCTCCACTTCACATCAATACAGCTTACACTTACAGACTATTGATTAGCTATATGGACTGCTATAAATAGCTACTGTCTAAGTGTGTAAGTGCATGTTTGTGTGTCCCTGTGTGTGATAATGAATCGGTCTACAAGTGTAAAAGTATCGTTTATCAACCATCACTTAGCCTCTATCTGGTGCAATAAGTGCTATAATTGATTTCCATGCAACCATTGAACCGGCTCAAAATGTAGAGATGCCTAAAAATGCTATGCTTTTCATAAACCTTGGTTGACAAGTGAAATATTTTTTTCTTTGACTTCCCACTCTGCCGAATCATACAGGCTTTTTATCATTCAGAGTGAGCTTTGTTAAATTATTTTTGATCCCATCTTCTTCCCACACAATGACCTCTGACCTGCCTAAAGCGTACTATCTCCTCCACGAGACAAAGGCTGTTGTGTCATCCTCCTGTGACGTGTGTGTGTGTGTGTGTGTGTGTGTGTGTGTGTGTGTGTGCGTGCGTATGTGTGTGTGTGTGTGTGTGAGACAGAGAGATAATGTGTGTCTGTCGGTGCAGGAAGGTGTCAACATCTGCTCATCATTAAGAAATAAATTCTACTCTTGCTCCCTAAAAAATAAGAATAGAAGTAACAATATGAGAAGTTTTCTTCTTTTATACTCCATTCAATTATATTATTATGAATGAATCCACACACACACACACACACACACACACACACACGTCATATAATTAGAATATCACGAAAAAGTTGATTTATTTCAGTAATTCCATTCAAAAAGTGAAACTTGTATAATGTATACATTCATTCCACACAGACTGATATATTTCAAGTGTTTATTTCTTTTAATTTTGATGATTATAACTGACAACTAATGAAAACCCCAAATTCAGTATCTCAGAAAATTAGAATATTACTTAAGACCAATACAAAAAAAGGATTTTTAGAAATGTTGGCCAACTAAAAAGTATGAACATGAAAAGTATGAGCATGTACAGCACTCAATACTTAGTTGGGGCTCCTTTTGCCTGAATTCCTGCAGCAATGCGGCGTGGCATGGAGTCGATCAGTCTGTGGCACTGCTCAGGTGTTATGAGAGCCCAGGTTGCTCTGATAGTGGCCTTCAGCTCTTCTGCATTGTTGGGTCTGGCGTATCGCATCATCCTCTCCCCATAGATTTTCTATAGGGTTAAGGTCAGGCGAGTTTGCTGGCCAATTAAGAACAGGGATACCATGGGCCTTAAACCAGGTACTGGTAGCTTTGGCACTGTTTGCAGTCCTGTTGGAAAATGAAATCTGCATCTCCATAAAGTTGGTCAGCAGCAGGAAGCATGAAGTGCTCTAAAACTTCCTGGTAGACGGCTGCGTTGACCCTGGACCTCAGAAAACACAGTGGACCAACACCAGCAGATGTCATGGCACCCCAAACCATCACTGACTGTGGAAACTTTACACTGGACTTCAAGCAACATGGATTCTGTGCCTCTCCTCTCTTCCTCCAGACTCTGGGACCTTGATTTCCAAAGGAAATGCAAAATGTACTTTCATCAGAGAACATAACTTTGGACCACTCAGCAGCAGTCCAGTCCTTTTTGTCTTTAGCCCAGGGGAGACGCTTCTGACGCTGTGTCTTGTTCAGGAGTGGCTTGACACAAGGAATGTGACAGCTGAAACCCATGTCTTGCTTACGTCTGTGCGTGGTGGTTCTTGAAGCACTGACTCCAGCTGCAGTCCACTCTTTGTGAATCCCCCCCACATTTTTGAATGGGTTTTGTTTCACAATCCTCTCCAGGGTGAGGTTATCCCTATAGCTTGTATACTTTTTTCTACCACATCATTTCCTTTCCTTCACCTCTCTATTAATGTGCTTGGACACAGAGCTCTGTGAACAGCCAGCCTCTTTGTCAATGACCTTTTGTGTCTTGCCCTCCTTGTGCAAGGTGTCAATGGTCGTCTTTTGGACAGCTGTCAAGTCAGCAGTCTTCCCCATGATTGTGTAGCCTACAGAACTAACTGAGGGACCATTTAAAGGCCTTTGCAGGTGTTTTGAGTTCATTAGCTGATTAGAGTGTGGCACCAGGTGTCTTCAATATTGAACCTTTTCACAATATTCTAATTTTCTGAGATACTGAATTTGGGGTTTTCATTAGTTGTCAGTTATAATCATCACAATTAAAAGAAATCAGTCTGTGTGGAATGAATGTATACATTATACAAGTTTCACTTTTTGAATGGAATTACTGAAATAAATCAACTTTTTCATGATATTCTAATTATATGACCAGCACCTGTATGTATATATATATATATATATATATATATATATATGTATATATATATATATATATATATATATATATATATATATATATATATATATTTGTCTCTCTGGTATTCAGTTGGTGGTTATTGTAAGCAGACAGCATTCTGAATAAAGAATCAATTATTGTTTCATTTTTTTCAAAAGTTAACCTACAATATATCTTATCTTGATAATGTGATATACATCGTTATATGAATGTATGAATCAATCAGGCTAATGGGGAGAGTAGTCTTCTGCAAATGTTAAAGTAACTTTATTTTTTTTTGATCTATCTATGCACTGCAATACTGCAAATTATTAATTGTCCACATATGTATTCCTTGTGTATGTGTACACATACTTGGCCAGTAAAGACGATTTTGATGTATCATTTCCCAGGCTAATGAGAGTTCATTGTAATGAGACAGTATTGATTTTCTTGGCATTTTAAGGATACTCACTTGAGGAGGTTAATACCTTAGTGAGTATTGACAGTCAAATTATTTTAAGTTTATAGTTAGGTTTTCAATAATGTGTTATGTGGACAGAAAGCTTTAAAGACAAATAATATCAACATTCATGTCTTGTCTTTCTGTGGAAGTCCTCTCTTTCTCATTCAGCCTCTGAAGTGGGACTAAGGCGTGTTAGGTGAAAAGGTTATGGTTTGTTATTCAATTTGTTTGCTGTTAACCAAACTCACGCAGAGCTTTTTTTTATTTATAGCTGCAGTACATCTAAGCTGAGTTGTGATCTCCGACTTTGATCTTAATGACTCCAAATATGATTTGACCTTTACTTTTCCCATGTGCAGAGAAAACAAACTTCTAAATTTCCAAACACAATTACACTGTCCTTTGTGTCTTCCACAAATAATTCAAAGCAGACACTTTGGAAGCAAAGATGAGTAAACAGCAAGAATACAGTTAGATTTGAGAAGAAGAATATTCCTCTGAGGAGAAATGGTCTAGAAGCTTGTACTTTATGCCCCCATAAACCCCCACCCATTCAGTCCCTTTGCTAGACGACAACAGTCTGATAGATCAAGCCCATCCCAAGTATGGCGCCATTTTGACGGACAGACTGCACAGGGGTCGAAGAGGGTGGGTATTATGATTTAATCGCACTTGCATCACAGAATCATGATTGTGTGTGAGTGCACGTGTGTGCTTATCAACAACTGAGCTACAATTTAGCTCTGTGCTTGACTCAAGAGAATTATATCATCACTAGAAGCTCTGTTTACTGTAACTTCCAAGCAGTGATGGAGTACAAGAGGGTGACAGCTAGGAGTAACAGTGACACCCGGCAGCTGAGACATTGACATTGACATTATCTGGTGACTACAACAAGTGTAAATCACATTTAACAATTGCTCAGCGTGACACACAGTCACATTTAAGCAATGCTCATAATGATCCTTGGAGCTGGGGAGAGGCATGTGTCTCGGTCCGGGCAGGCTTTTCCTGACAGGAGGGATTGAATTAAATACCTCTTCTCTACATCACCCTGTGCACACAAAGGCATATACTGTAGGGCGTGTGTATGTGTAATTGGCTGTGTAATACCTCTGTGTAACAGAACTCATTGATTATTGGGTTTCAAGGAGAGACACTTTCCATGTCAGAGTTTCTCAAACAATGTGCCTGGGAGCCTGTCAGTAAGATGGCGGCTGCATTATCGATCGAGCTAATTCATACACACCGCTCATGCTTGGAGAATAGGTTTCTGTGAAGGTAATGCATTTGATACAGTAGAATGTCTATCCCCTAACTTATAATTCAATAACACAGAATCCATATAAATACTGTAGCTGGTGATTGGAAAAGAGAAGAAAGAAATCACCTCTCTAGGGGCAGTACCAATTTGTCATGACTCACTGACCACACAGACACACACAGACACACACAGGCACACACACAGACACATGTAGAGTGAAAACGCTTTGATTTAGCTCTTAATTAGTTCACTCTGCTGATAGCACTGCAGTTGAAGCGGTGCCATTGTGAACCCAGATAAGCAATGGGCCAATAACTTAGTAGAAAAGACTTTTAGGTGATTTAATATTGTGCTGACACGGTGGAAGCAGACACAAAACTAAAGCTATTCAGAGTAATTACACTGAATCATCAAATTACAGACTCTGGAAAGTGTACTGTTTAATGTTGTGTGCGATAATAATTTTGGGCTCTGAACTCTAACAGCATCACCACCCTAGCTCAGCTCCCTTGATTACCTCTACGCCAACTTCCCAAACATGCATCTATTCTCAGCCCTCCTTCTTTTTGGCAGTTTCTTCACTTCACCAGTCTGTGATGGATCTGTCCATTCAGTGAAAACCACCCTCTCCGCCAATGTGAGGGATCACCTGTCAACAGTGTTTCTCGCTGTGTGTTTGCTTGTGTGTATGTGCACGCGTGTGTACGCAGCACAAAATGAGCTTGGAGGGGATTCTGAAGATGCATCTCGTTGAACCTGTGTTCCTCGCTAACGCAGCAGAATTTGACTACAACAGGCACAACTTACAGTGTTCATGCTGGTCAGAGAGGACGGATGAAGGCAGCGGGGTGGTGAGAAACAAAGAAAGAGACAGTGGAGGCTGTTACTTTATACCGCTTTTGTCCTGCCTTGGTTGCACCGGATTGTTGTGGTCTGCAGAAGCGCAGAGAACTCTCCTTTTATCTGAATATCATCTGGTTATCTTTCTATAGAAGGTCAAAGGTAGCTGAAAAGAATGATAAACCTTTAGACAAACCTGCAGTAAGTTATCTGGGGTGTGTTGTTATAGGTCCTGCGCAATAATATGCACAACTTTGTTTTCATTTCACTTTGTATTTAGGTCATTCAACTGAGTTCCAATTTCCCTCCTATTTGAGTAAGCCCTGACTGCAGTACGCAGATCGAGGAGTGGCTCAACGTGGGTGGAGCTAAACGTTTGACTCCGCACACTTGCCCAATAGCAACCCGAAAGAGGAAGAATGTGTGTCTGAGGGAAAAACACAGGACTTTCACCCTGGAGACCGGGGCCCATTTCCCGTGAGTCACGTTGGCTTTCCCCGTTCTTCTTTTCCTAAACCCAACCCCGTTCTTCTTTTCCTTTTTTATAAATCAAATATCATTATTTATTATAATCTATATATATATATATATATATATTACTAAATTATATACTAAATTATAGTTGAATTTGTTTGCCCAAAACCTGTCATGAGGAATCCGAGAGCTAATACATTTTTCACAGTAACTGGCCTCAAGGGAAATGTGGCCACGGCTTCTTCTGAAAAGTCATAAAACTTTAAATCAAATCCACATAAACATCACCCTTTGTGTGCTTGTCTCTTAGAATATGCTGTATAGTGGGAAACTATTTAAATAAGAATCTCAGCAGACTGGCTGGGTAAAGATCAATTGGCAGACACCAAGGTCTTTGTTTCAAACAGGATGAAAGTCGAGCGTAGGTTTCTGGAAGGTTTGGCCTGCAGTACCACATCATTCGAAAGGCAAGCGCCCCTCACCCAAATTCATTCAAGAAAAACGGCACTTATAAACTCGTCATTTGTATCTGTCTCTGGTCGGCAGAGAAATCTTCACCTACTATTGACCCAATCAATCAAACTACCAATTTGTTCAAAACTATACTGCAGTTGTAAATGACAAATTCACTTTCCACTGAACAACATGGGATCTCAACAACTTTGTTATGGTTAGGGGAGATCAGGCTTTGGGTTAAAATGACTACTTCATAAAAGTGAGGGGACCTTTGTCGGGCATTGACTGTCAGTAGAAAATGGGAAACAAACAGTCTCAATTTCATTGACCCATCCATCCACCCTTACCTCCTCCTTCAGTGGCGTTGTTGCTCTATACTCATTACACTACTCCCTCCTTTACTCCCGACTGACAACCATGTCAATATATGTTGTTTTGGGGCATTTTCTGAAACTACTGATGCTCACCTTTTTTTATGAGAGGACAGTCTCTGAACTGATGTACACTGACAAATGTCAAACATTCTCAGGGGTGGCCTACTGAATGCAATGTAGTGGAGTGAATGCAGTTAGTAATCAGACATGTTTCCCTAATGGAAATTATCCCTGCAAAATTAGAGACTTGCAATGGTAGAACACTAATGAAAAGAGAGACCCCAGTGGGTGAGCAAGCTCTGTGTGTCCACAGCTGATGTGCAATGAACTGCCAAGAGTGAACACTCACAAAGATATGTCTATGTGGCACACAGGTCAGGTTAAAGAGTAACATAAGGGCAAGCTGAAAGTACAGGTTCTCTGATCTTTTCTGGACTGCTGCAACACTGACGACATTTAGCGTCACTGTTGAGTTATCTCAAATTATATATATATAATTATAATCATGTCTCTGTTGTCTCCACTTTTTGAGAGTTCTGAGAGGCTTGTCAAGACTTAAAATTAAGTGTAATGTTAATGCAACATCTGAGCCATTTGTATAATAGAACAATTGAAGAAACATGCTCAGCACTACACCTGAGCTCCACGCTTGGAATACAAGGACACCTACCGAACAGTATGTCAGGATTGATTTTAGCTCCACCACAGAGTCTGCGATAAACTTCATAACACTTTACTCTGTAACTGGATGTCTGACTCATCAATCAGTCTAAAACTGCCAGGCCTGAGGAGCTCAACTCACAGTCTATCCCCATGAGTTATGTTACAGGGAGGTCTGGAGAACAACTTGTAACACAGTGTTCTGGCATTCAGCTGCCCTTACATGTCAGCAAAACAAAGGGGCTTGTTTCTTACTTCAGTAGAGAGAAAACAGCAGCTGCTGAAAGATTTACCATTTTCAGTTCCTGGGCACACAAATCACTGAAAACATTAAGGGACTACTGTACAAATCTACAGCAGCATGTAGCCTACACTTTGTATCAAGGTTGAAACAAGGTAATCTTAGGATCATACATGCCCAGTATATTACAGGTCTCTATTGTGGCCACTGCATGGACTGACCATGGTCTCGGCCATGGGTGATCGCACACCACCTCCACCCCTCCTTCACAGTTGCTAACACGGAGGATTAAAAAAACATGATTAAAAAAAACATGATAGACTCTTCAGAAGAGGTCAATTATATTGTAATTGTTATGTCCTCTTCATCTCCAAAGCTTCATCTCAACCTTGATCATTTCCTAAACTTAAGAAGTAGTTTTTTTTTGTAACTCAAACCACACTATTTCACTAACTTCAACCATGTCCGTCTGCTTTAAAAAAGAAGTACTCCAGCAATTTAGCATTGCAGTCCAATAACATTGTCAGACTGGGCAGTTTAAAAAAAAGTATGAAATCCGAACTTTCAAGTCTGGTAAGCTCGCTTCTTTTGAACTCCACAACAACATTTTGAACTAGTAGTCTTCAACCCAAGCTGACCCTGACTCAGGTGACATCCCTTGTTTATCATATTTCACACAGCTCCCTCTGGAGACACAAAAGACTTCATGCAACCTTTTTTTTCACATATGCAGTAGTATCCCCAAAAGTCTTTGATGTGTGAAGTCGGTGGAGTTCCTCTTTAACCATGACTCCATTTGATCCTTTCCCTACACAGTGGTTTCTCTGTAAACAGTTTTGAAAGGCACTGACAAATTATGTTGTCATACCAATAAGGGCTTTAAAACCAGAAAACGCGCTTATGGGTCATTTATTATTGTAAAGGCAATATGAAACAAATATGATTTACTTTAATAGGCCCCGACATTGAGTTTGGGTGACTTGTTGATAACTAAGTAGGCCTCTGTACTTTATATCAGAATAAGAAACAGTATGAGCACTTCACCTAAGCCAAGAACAGCCCAGATTAGTAATGCTGAAAAGATTCAGTTAATAAATTGATCATTACACTCAGCCAAGGAGAGGAAGTTAAATGGCATATTTGTCCAAGGAAAATTGATGGCTGTATGTAGAAAGACCAAGGAGAAGGAATGGTATCAGATGAAGGCAGAGAACTAGAGAATATTGCTAAAGCTAAAACTGAAAAATCTGCTCATTATCACTGATAGTGAAAAACAATATCCTGGGTTTATAATAATGCTTGCATTTTATACCACTTTGTGGTACAAACATTTATAATAAGGCAGCACAAGTGTTGTAGTCATGACCACCTAAACTGAGACCAAGTCATTACCAAGACCAGAGTGTATCGAGACCCAGACAAGACCAAGACTTTGAGGGGTTGAGACCGAGTCAAGACCAAGACCAGACCAGTGAGTCCCACACTTATCTAACATACACTATAAGTATGTCAGATAAGATATTCTGCATCGTATAGTAGGAACTTAAACATTTTTTATGTATTAATTAGGTTGAGAATTACAGAGTTATATTAAGGAAATGGAATACAAGAGGAGTTCAGCTCACTTATTATTGCAACCTTGACAACTAGAGTGGCAATAAAAAGTGTTTCTGTTTGAATTTATGTGTATGAATGTATACATGTGGTTTAATTTAGTCATTTTCTGTAAACTGTTTTGCTCTGACATAGAATCTAAAAGTATGAATCCAAAGAAAGATAGTGATCTTTGGTATGTTACATAAACTACCAAAGAAAGGTCTTAAAATTGCCCATATTAATATATGCAGTCTCAGGAATAAATTGAGTGATTTAACAGATATACTGCAACCAAATAACTTGCACATATTGGCAGTGTCTGAAACTCATTTAGACTCTATCATTTGATGATGCAACTTTAATGATTGATGGATACAGCATTTTTAGGAATGATAGGAATGCATATGGAGGAGGAGTTTGCTATCTATATTCAACATCATATACCTGTCAAAGTGATGCTAAGTAATTTGGCTGAAAATTAGTCTGAAACATCTTAAGCCAATACTCATAGGATGCTGTTACAGACCTCCAAATGCTAATAGTGAGTATTTGGACAAAATATGTGATATGCTAGATCATGCTAGTAGTATGAATCTTGAAACGTACTTAATGGGTGACTTCAACATAGATTGGAATTATTCTGACTGTCCTAGGAAAATCAAATTAATGAGCACAGCAACGGCATGTGGATTATCACAGGTAATTAATAAACCTAGAGACTAGAGAAAAAGGGATGGCACTCAATCAGCTTCCTGTATTGACCACATGTTTATAAATAGACTAGAATTTTGCTCAAATTGGTTACCTGTGCCAATTGGATGTAGTGACCATAATCTTATTGCAATTGTAAGGAAAACAAAAGTTCTTAAATCGGGTCCAAAAGTAATAATGAAAAGGTCATTTAGAAGATTCAATCAATTACAATATGAAGATGATGTCAGAAATGCAAACTGGTCAGATGTATTTCTACAAAAGGATCCAGAGAAAGCATTTCAGCTTTTTGATCAAACTTTAATGACAATTGTAGAAAATCATGCACCAATAAAAAAGTTTACTGTTCGAAATGTCAACACCCCATGGTTAGATCAAGAATTAAAAGATCTTATGAAAGAAAGAGATCTAGCTAAACAAGCAGCAATCATATCTAAATTCAAATCGGACTGGGCAAATATATTGTAAACTTAGAAATTTTGTAACTAAGTTAAATAAGAAGAAAAAGAAATTGTACTATAATAAGAAAATTACAGAAATAAAACATGATAGTAAACAATTATGGAATACGATTGAATAATATATTAAGAGGAAAAAATAAATCAACTCCAGCTTATTTAGAAAATGAAGGTGAATTTTTATACTAAACCAAGTGATATAGCGAATCATCTTAATGATTATTTCACAAATAAAATAAATAATCTTAAAAATACTACACAGCCACACAAGACAGATGTATCAAATACATTGATATACATTTAAATTGAAGAGTGTCAGTGGTTCTAACGTGGAATTACTTCTGAAGAATTGTAAAAACAAACCACCTGGTGTTGATTATCTTGAATATAAGTTGCTTAAGCCAATAGTTTCAATCATTGCTCCTACTATTACTCATATAATTAATATGTGTTTTATGGAAAATATATGTTTGCAAGCATGGAAAATATGTAAAGTTGTGCCAATACCTAAAAAAAAGAAAATTCCTTTCTCTGGATCAAACAGTAGACCAATAAGTTTATTACCAATTCTCAGTAAAATAATGGAAAGAATTGTTTATGAACAGATTCAGTCTTATTTTTGAAATAATGATTTAATTACAAATTGTCAGCATGCATATAGAGGAAAACACTCAACAGCCACTGCCCTGACTCAGATGGTTGATGACTGGTTCAAGGATACGGAGGAGAGGAAAATAATAGGTGTTATAATGTTATAATATAAGGTGTTGATTTCACTGCAGCATTTGATATAATTGACCACGACTTACTATTAAAAAAACTAGAATATTATGGTTTTTCACGAACCGCATTATTATGGATGAAAAGTTATTTGACAGACAGAAGACAATTAGTTTACTTTAATTCGCTTTTCAAAGGTAAGGGTTGCGGAATATGGCGTGCCTCAAGGAAGTTGTCTTGGGCCGCTCCTCTACACAATCTTTACCAATGATCTTCCATCTGTTTTAGATAAAGCAAGCATTTCAGTGTTTGCTGATGATTCCCTTATATATTTAGCAGGAACTGATATTGGTGATTTAAATACAAAACTACAGAGAGAGCTAGAATCAGTGGTGGACTGGATAAGGAGTAACAAATTGATTTTCAATGTATCTAAAACTACCTGTTTAGTGGTTGGAACTCATTTTTCTTTATGTTCCAAACCGAAACTTGAACTCAGCATAGAGTAAAATGCTGTAGAGCAAAGAGAAGAGGCTAAACTTTTGGGAGTGATGATTGATCATAGATTGTGATGGGATAGACATGTTCAAAAACTGGTAACTAAAATGGGCAACACTTTGTTATTAAAAGGTGTGCAAAAAAACTTTACACCACAGTTAAACAAGTACTTCATGCTTTGTTTTTTTCACACCTTGATTACTGCTCTGTGGCACTTCAACAATTAATATAAAAAAGTTACAAGTGATTCAGAATAAAGCGGCACGTGTGGCTCCCTCATGTGGGTTTAGATCAAATGTTGATAAAATGCATGAAAGCCTCTCATGGTTTAAAGTTAAAAATAGATTTGTGTATTCACTAATGTTTTTTTTACATAATGTTACAACAAACAAAACACCTTTTACTTTATATACAAAACTATCTTTTAGTACTGAGACACATCATTATCCAACAAGGCATGCAGTAGGAGGTAGTTTTATTTTACCTAAAGTGAAAACGTTCAGTTAGGTACAGAGCAATATGTGGATGGAACTCTCTCCCAAATACTATCAAACAACAAAACACTCAGTATGGTTTTAAAAAATCACTTAAGAAATATTACCTTAAAAGATATTTCAATATTTAATATCAATTTAGAGAGATTCTGTTATAGGGCTTTTCGTTATATCTTATTTTTTAAAATAGATCTATTCGGAGTAGCGTAACTTTTTCATTTAAGACAAGACAAGACCGAGTAAAAATGTGGTCAATTCCGAGACGAGACCGAGACCTTCAGATAGTGGTTTTGAGACCGATCTGAAGTACTGGGCAGCACACTATCCAACACTCTGATATTTCTGTTATTACTGTGTGTTGACAGGGGAAGAGGTGTTGAGAGTTTGGTTGTGTTTATCTGCCCTAATGGCTCCACCTGCCAATCCTGCGAGGGCTCTTTTTACCCAGCTTTTAGCCCATGGCCTCCCTCGACTGCCCCTTGTAATTACTCCGTATAATCACCCAGTTTTCACCCCACGCAGCTTTAGCTAAGCTGGCGGTGTGAAAGAGGCCTCCTGAGAGCAGAGGGACAGCAGTTTTTGCTGACTTTAAGTACACTATACAGTATATCCTAATACCTTCACACGCTGCTGATTTACACCACATTCATACCAACCTAAGCATCAAAGTGTCTTTGTGTAGACAGGCAGGTAACAGTGATTGACTGTGCTCAGGAAGGTATTTTTAGTCAAATTGGTTGCTTTCTTCCTGGTTTTGGGAAAAAGCATTGCAAAATACAGAGCCAATAATAGCACCCCGATGACAGATTGGCAGAGGTTTCATTGTAAACATTTGTGCTTGTCATCTAAATGTTACAAAAATGGCAAATATGAATCGTGGAGAGTCACTGTGATAGCATCCTAATGATTATCTTCAAGAGCGTTAAGTGCAAACTCAGTAGCTATAAATGTCAACAAAGCACAGTGTTATTGTGCATTATTGTCTCTTGTGTATGGCTTATGTAACGAGATGCTACAAAAAAAGCATAAAAAAGCAATGCACTTTTACGCACCATGCTGCATAACCATAATCGGGCTTTAAAGCACCCAAATGGACAGGGTGGCTGTGGATAGTTTAGGGTGACAAAAAGAGAAGTGAACAGGACAGATTGAAGTCAGAGTTGGCTGCTTTACAAGATTATTAGGACCTTGTGTTGAATCCAGAACATGCATCACAAAGTTAACGTTTTCCCAAAATTGGGTTACTTATATTTTAATATATCGAGTTGCTGATTAAGAGATATTAGGTGTTTATGTGAAGGTAGTGCAATGTGTGTGTTCTCCTCACACATCTGTGATCACAGCCCCTACCATTGTAGCATGCACCCACACTGCTTAGAAACATGAACACAGATCTAAGCACCAGAGCCCTAATGATACCACACATCAAACTATGTTTCTTTTAAAGATGACACAGATATTCATTAGTGTTCCAGGCTCAGGGACAGCTTCATCCCACAGGCCATTAGACTTGTGATTCTTGAGCTTTACCACTATATACTTCACCTACTGTTTTACAAGCTGTTAAACCTTCTGTGTGTGTATATATATATATATATATATATATATTATGGCATGCCGTTTAAGAACATGCATTTGTGGGATGAGCAGCAGCGCTGAGTATGTGGGTTGCGCCCATGAAAAATTTGCCAAATCTTCTCTGCCAATGCCTAACAGCTTATTTTGCCATTGACCTGTTTGGTGTTTGGTGGATTGGATGATTGAAGTTTGAAGAAACAAAACATATTGGCAATTTAACAATTTATTCATTTCACAAACAGGAGCCTCAGTAGCATGTGGAAGAACCATACACAGCCACAACAGCCTGGCACCTCCTCCTCATGCTGGTAACCAGCCTGGTCACACACTGCTGTGGGATGGCATCCCATTCTTCAACCAGCATTTGTCGCAAGTCAGCCAACGTGGTTGTGTTGGTCACTCTGGCACAAACAGCACGCCCTGTGGGGGAAAACGAGGCTTCTCAAAACAATTCATACAAATAGCAAAACACCATGGATTACCTGCAAAAGACAGTCTCTTGCTCAAAATCCTTAGTTCATCTCTCAAAAGTAAATATCTGTGTCAATGAGGCTTTTGGAACCGGAAGGTAACGCAAACCGGAACCGGAAGGTAACGCAGTGTGAGAGTGTGGAGGGAGAGAAGACAGACGGAGGAAAACAGTATTATTTCAAGAAAAATGTTGTACTAGTTGCTTAGTTTTTTGTTTCTTATTAGCCCCCTGGTAGCCTTTAGTCTCTAGAAAGAGCCGGCATCTACGCAAATCTACGTACCTGTGCGTGGAGGACCGCACATTTTCTACGAGTAGTAAACATTAGCTTCAGGCTCTCTTGGCGGCTTTCCAGGATACTGCGCCTTGGGATCCATCCGCCTGCCCACATCCATCTTCTTGCTCGACACCGGCCATCAGGCCATCCTGGACTGAAGTGGTTTGCGGCCGAAAGAGAGCCTCGTGTAGGGCTCCATCGCCTCCTGCCCTCAGCCTCTCCAGTCGCTTCGATGCCCTGTCGAAGACGAATGTTCCCCTGGTAATGGCCGATGTGGTTACCCGGGCTTGCCCCACTTCAAAGACGACTGACCAGCTGTCGTCACGGGAGAGGACCGCTGCCTCGCGGCGAAAACTTCTGAGGGATGCAGTAGTCAGACGGTCCGATGGCCTCCCTTGCCTGAACCGGCCAAATGACAACCTTCCTCAAAAACAATCTCCCCCACCGAATGGTAAGCAATATTCCTCTTCTTTTCCTTGTCCATCTGAAACCGATACTGGCTGTTTTGTTCCTGCCACCGGCCATTCACGCCCCACCACTCATCGTCCGCTCTTCCCCCCAACCACAATAATTATTGGTGACTCCATCACCCGGGATATACGTTTTTTTAATGCTGTCACACACTGCTTTCCTGGAGCCAAAGTTGCAGACATCCTGGCTAAAGCTGTGGACCTGATACCCTCACTCCCGACCTCTATTAAACGCATCGTGGTCTATTGTGGACATAACGACATGTCCTATCAGCAGAGTGAGCGCACAAAGAAGGACTTTGGTACTCTCATTGAAGCTTTAAAAAGCACTGGGTAGAAGATTTTTATTTCGGGCCCACTTCCATCTCAAGGTCGCGGAGTATGCCTTTTTAGCAGACTACTCATCCTCAAAACCTGGCCCCAGCATACATGCAACATCCACAAGATAGGTTTTATTGACAATTTTAATCTGTTTTGAGAACATGGCTCCCTGTTCAGCAGGGATGGGATTCATCCCAATAGACACGGCAGCCAGATGCTATGTGAGAATCTGCGGCACGCCGTGCAGACCAAGACCTTAGATTGACTGTCTGCATCCTGTAAACACACGCACATGCGCACTTCCCAGTCACACTCTCCCATAAGCTCTCACTCCTTTACAAATAACTGCTAACCCACAGACCAGCTATATCATTCCAGTAAGAATCAATCATATCAGTAATCACAGGTACAGCGCTACACGCTCCTCTGTGCTTCCTTTGGAGCAGCCACCCATTCATAATCCCATAACTACGGTGTCTGTCCCCCGACTGAGATCGGTAAAATCAAACGTAAACCAACGAGGTGCTATACTTAGCAACCTAATTGGAATTAAAACAACCACTGCAACGATAGAACAGAATAGGAGAATCAAATGTGGACTATTAAATATTAGATCTCTGTCTTCTAAAGCAATATTGGTAAACGATTTGATATCAGATAATCAAACTGATCTATTCTGTCTTACGGAAACATGGCTGGGACATGAAGAATATGTTAGTTTAAATGAAGCCACTCCTACCAGTCATATTAATACTCAAATTCCTAGATGCTCAGGCCGAGGAGGGGGAGTTGCAGCCATATTTGACTCAAACCTGTTAATTAATCCTAAACCTAAACTAAATTATAACTCGTTTGAAAGTCTTGTTCTTAATCTTCAACATCCGATATGGAAAACATTACAGACAATTATATTTGTTGTTTACCGAGCGCCAGGCCCGTATTCTGAATTTTTATCTGAATTCTCAGTTTTTGTCATGTGTAGTCCTAAAATCAAATAAAATAATTATTGTAAATGAGTTTAATATTCATGTGGACGTTGACAGCAATAGCTTTAGTACTGCCTTCAGCTCACTACTAAATTAAATTGGTTTCAGTCAGAGTGTGCATAAGGCCACGCACTGTTTTAACCACACACTCGACCTTGTGGAGGAAAATATTTTAAATATTTTTAAACAGCATTTAACTCAGTGTCGTGTTTTAATATAACAGAGGACCTTTATGTTAACTTTAGTCCCTCCCAAATTGATAATTTTGTAGATGGCGCTACGGCCTGCCTACGGACGACTTTAGACTCTGTTGCTCCCCTCAAAAAGAAGATGATGAAGCAAAGGAAACTAGCACCTTGGTATAACTCCCAAACTCGCAAATTAAAACAAATCTCACGAAAACTTAAAAGTAAATGGCGTTCCACCAAATTGGAAGAATCTCGTTTAGATTGGAAGACAGTTTGAAAACATATAGGAAGGCCCTCAGAAATGCCAGATCAGACTATTACTCATCATTGATAGAAGAAAATAAGAACAACCCAAGGTTTCTTTTCAGCACTGTAGCCAGGCTGACAAAGAGTCACAGCTCTACTGAGCCATCTATTCCCCTAGCTCTTAGTAGTGACGACTTCATGAGTTTCTTTAATGATAAAATTATAGCAATTAGGGATGGAATTCATCACCTTTTGCCCTTAACTTCTAACGGTTCACCTTTGAATGCAGGAATGCTAGAAAGAACGACAGGACCTGACATAGACTGCTTTTTTCCTATAGACCTTCAACAATTAATGCTAAAGGTCTCTTCAGCAAAGCCATCTACCTGTCTATTAGACCCCATCCCAACGAGGCTACTTAAAGAAGTGTTATCTGTGGTTAACACTTCATTACTAGATATGATCAATATGTCTTTATTAACAGTTTATGTACCGCAGTCATTTAAAGTAGCTGTGATAAAACCTCTTCTGAAAAAACCCACCCTCGATCCTGAGGTCTTAGCCAACTATAGACCTATATCTAACCTTCCCTTTCTCTCCAAGATCCTTGAGAAAGTAGTCGCTAATCAGTTATGTGACTTTTTACATAGGAATAGTCTATTTGAGGACTTTCAGTCAGGATTTAGAAAGCATCACAGAACAGAGACGGCACTGGTGAAAATTACTAACGACCTTCTAATTGCTGCTGACAAAGGACTTGTCTCCATACTTGTCTTATTAGATCTTAGTGCTGCATTCGACACTACTGACCATACCGTCCTTTTACAGAGACTGGAACATTTAGTTGGCATTAAAGGAATCGCACTAAGCTGGTTTAAGTCCTATTTCTCTGATCGATCTCAATTTGTCAATATCAACGATAAATCCTCCAAGTACGCTAAAGTTAGCCATGGTGTTCCTCAAGGCTCAGTGCTTGGACCAATTCTTTTCTCCTTGTATATGCTTCCTCTAGACAATATTATTAGGAAACACTCAATTAACTTTCACTGTTATGCGGATGACATCCAATTATACTTATCAATCAAGCCAGACGAAACCAGTCAGTTAGCTAAACTTGAAGTATGCATTAGAGATATCAAATCATGGATGACCTACAATTTTCTGATGTTAAACTCAAACAAAACTGAAGTTATTGTGCTGGGCCCTAAACACCTCCAAACATCATTATCCCAAGATATAATTACTCTAGATGGCATTGCCATGGCCTCCAGCACTACTGTCAGAAATCTAGGAGTTATTTTTGATCAGGATATATCCTTTAACGCCCACTTAAAACAAACCTCTAAAACAGCCTTTTTTCACCTTCGTAACATTGCCAAAATTAGGAACATCCTGTCTCAAAATGATGCTGAAAAACTAGTCCATGCATTTGTTACTCCCAGGCTGGCCTTATGTAATTCCCTATTATCAGGACGCTCAAATAAAACTCTTAGGACTCTCCAGCTGATCCAGAATGCTGCAGCGCGTGTTCTGACAAGAACTAAGAAAAGAGATCATATTTATCCTGTAGTATCTTCTCTGCAATGGCTTCCTGTAAAATCCAGGACTGAATTTAAAATCCTTCTCCTGACCTACAAAGCTCTAAATGGTCAAGCACCATCATATCTTGAAGAGCTCATAGTACCTTGTTGTCCCACTAGAGCACTGCACTCCCAGAATGCAGAGTTACTTGTGGTTCCTAGAGTCTCTAAAAGTAGAATGGGAGCCAGAGCATTTAGTTATCAGGCTCCTCTCCTGTGGAACCAGCTCCCAGACTGGGTTCGGGAGGCAGACACCGTCACCACCTTTAAGAGTAAACTTAAAACTCTCCACTTCGATAAAGCTTATAGTTAAGGAGTGAGGAGTTGCAGCGCTCGCCTAGACCGGCGGGGGAAGGTGTGTAGCCACAGTCATGGTGCACCCCCACCCTATCTCTGCTTCTCCCCATAGAAAGCTTACATATACTTAGGGAGTAATGAGTCACAGCGTTAGCCTAGAAGGTGTGTAGCCACAATCACGGAACACAGCCTCCCTATCTCCCCTTCATTGCAGCTCTTAGTTATGCGGTTATAGTTCTAAACTACCGGGGTACCTCCTTGGACACACTGAGCTTCTCTCTCCTCTCTCTTTCCATCTGTGTGTATTCGTGTCACAGAAATGCTTGTTACTAACATAGCTCCGGGGAGCTTATTCCCCAGGAGTCCTTATGTTCTTTTTCCGCCCAGCATCATCATCTTGGATCATGATGGAACCTACATCATGGTGGCAGCTGTCGCCGTGGTTCTGCCCTACGCCCTGCTGTGCCCTATTACACCCTGCTACGCATTGCAATGCCCGGCTTCGACTTGCTATGTCCGGCCAACGCCCTGCCACGCCCTGTTACGCTCTGCTGTGCTCTACGACACCATGAACTATTATAACTATTACAATATCTTTATTGTGACTATTATTGCCATTGTTCATCATACCCCCAACCGGCACCGTCAGACACCGCCTACCAAGAGCCTGGGTCTGTCCGAGGTTTCTTCCTAAAAGGGAGTTTTTCCTTGCCACTGTCGCACTTACGCATTCATGCATGCTCTTGGGGGACGAAGAATTGAAACGAATTGAATTGAATTGAATTGAATGAACATGTCAGTGCCATCAGAATGACAAGTCCTTGTGTCACTGTGTACAGATAAGACAGTCAAATTGCTTAATCATGGTGTCAATATAACAGTGTACTCTGGAGGAATGTTCTGATGTAAACTATGGCTAAAGTTTTGATGACAATTATTGTAAATTGTAGGTTACACCTTAGTGTATGTGGGTGTTTGATTGCAAGAGACTGGATTGGCAAGATTCACATTTACGCTTTTACTGTTTGTACTGTAATTTGTTGACAGACCATGTCATTGCGATACAGAAAGGAAAAGACAGCATTGCATAGCACAAAGAAAAAAAAAGAAATGTGAACATAGCACATCTCCTTAGGGAAAACTGTACATGCAGTGCTGTACGAATTACAGTGCAGTCTTCCTATACCTCCTGACATTCATTGTAACATTTTGTTGCGCTCCGGCTATATATATATATATATATATATATATATATACATATATATACTTGCGAGTTGATTGTTCGTGAGATGCACCTTCGTTAGAGTAAGTCAAGATTCACCTGGGAGCAATTTACCAATTCAGGACAGATTTAGAAAAAAAGTCTAATGGAAATGTATAGAAATATGCTTGACATATTATGACAACTTGTTCAACCATTTTGCATGTAAAGACTTATGCTATGAACTAAAGCCTAAATGTTGTGGGGAGTGAGACTATTCAACAGAGACCCATTATAATACATTTTGATCAACGACAATGACATAAGAAATTGATAATGTAGGAAACAGCAGAGAATTGTCCATAATAATTTGCATGGATGTAGCAAAGCATTTGAAACTTGTTCAAAGAAATGAGAAACGGCTTTTTTGATGTGCACAAGTGACACAATGATGTGAAGATTGAACAGGTAGTTTTGAGAATTTCAATTCTGATCTGAGAAATGTACCAAAGCGACTGAGAAAAACTGTAATTACTTCTCATTATATATTTACAACATTCCTGTTTACATTCAGTTGCCCCTGGTATTGCTTTTGTTAGGCATTTTTAACTGGTTTTCTCCTCATGCTGATGCTTTAAAGCCATCTGGAGCCATCAGAGACCTTGAGCCACCAAATGTAGTTGATAGATTTCACATTTCCACCACAACTCAGCTAAACACTGCATTGATCAGCCAGATGGTGGTTGTAACATGCAACGTTATGTTTTAGGCTATAATTCTTGACCCATATGGTACTGACTTAAAATGTTGTTTTTGTTATTTATTCTATTACATTTCCCCAGCCATTTTTAATTATATGCAATCTCCTTTTTACTTTCCTCGCAAAGTTGATTAAATCTACTGGTTGGGATGGCCAGTGGAGTTTATCACAGACTATTGGACTATGGTCATGATCCAGAGGGCAACCTTAAAAAAACTTTTTTCCCACAGAGTTGACTCAATATCCTATCAAATGTCAGCATATTTCAGCTGGTTGTATATTCCCGTTTTTGCAGAGTTTTGACTTTTAAAAATGTTTAATTGTGATGCATAAACAACAAAGTTGCTGATTCAGATGCACAAGGTGCATAGGATGGGAGCAGTCTGATGGAAAAGTTTAAAATCTCTACACTAACTTGGCAAAAACACCATATATATACTCTATAGTTAAACTTCCCATGGCGACTACACAGAACAACCAAACTTGGCTTTACTGTTTCGTTTGGGCCACAAATATCCTCAAATGTATCCTTAAGTTCAGTGCTACATCCAGAGATTCCAAACAGAGAGAGAACCAACATGAATAAACAATAATGAAAACTTACTTATAAAGAGAACGCAAAATGCAACTATCTCAACATTTAATGCTACAGCACTCAACATCCATACATATTTCTGCTGTGCCTCTAAAGTCTGTCAGATCACATTTGGTCATGCTGTGTAGCGACAAACTGGCAATTTAGAAAATTTACACAAGTGCGTGCGTGTGTGTGTGTGACTCATGGGACTTGGACCACACACCAAACTCGCAGCTATTTTTATGCAGCAGAGCCCCTGTGAATGCACGGAAATAAAAGTAATATTGCAGAGTAGGCTGGTCGATTCCAAAGCAATGTACGTCTATAACAAAGTTTAAATTGTCATTAAAAGCCATAAACACTGTTCATATCCCAAATATTTAGGCTCATTTACATGAAATATTTTATACGAGTGGAGAATAATTCATTGTGTTGTTTTCGTGGCTTTACAAACACACTAAACATGCCACAACACAACTGCTCTTACACAAATATCTTAGTGACGCCGAACCACCTTCAAAAACATTGCTTTAGTTACTTTTATTGATTAGTCTTACTGTAAAATGTACAGACATTTTATTTCTGGCCCAATATCTTACCAAAGTCAATGAAATAATTGACTAAATAAACCCACATGTAGAATTTGAATCTGACATTTCCATTTTTCTAAGCTTTCAAACATTATATCATATATGATAAGAAAAGAATGAAGCGCATGTGTATTCTGACTAACACAGCAGATACACTGTTTAAGGTCTGAGCTGTTGGGTTAAACTGTTATTTGTTATGTCAGGAGCTGATTTAGCAGATTTTTCAAGGGTCTTACCCCGCTATATCAAACCATCCTATCAGCATATACAAAGAAGCATCCCAGGCCCTAGTCTATGTAATGTTTTTATTGATAATAAACAGGTAAACTTTCAATAATAGTACAGGTTTAGACTGTTAAAAGAAAAAAACAACTTCTTAAGTTTAGAAAATGATCAAGGTCATAGTTAGGGAACAATTGTGGCCATGTTTAAAGCTATAGTGTGCAACAATTTTATATTAATGAACGTCACAACGTTACATTCATGCCATTGCCAAATGAGTTGAAACAAAGCTAATTAAGCCTATCAGCTCCACACAACTCTCTCTGTATTTCTCAGTATGGCTATGTTTACAAAATGGTGTAATCCAGTGACATTCGCTCGCAGAAGCTCGAGTGATGCGCTTTACGTCACCGCTGAGATGAAGCTTTGGAGATGAAGAGGACATAACAATTACAATATAATTGACCTCTTCTGAAGAGTCTATCATGTTTTTTTTAATCATGTTAGCAACTGTGAAGGAGGGGTGGAGGTGGTGTGCGATCACCCATGGTGGTCACAATAGAGACCTGTAATATACTGGGCATGTATGATCCTAAGATTACCTTGTTTCAACCTTGATACAAAGTGTAGGCTACATGCTGCTGTAGATTTGTACAGTAGTCCCTTAATGTTTTCAGTGATTTGTGTGCCCAGGAACTGAAAATGGTAAATCTTTCAGCAGCTGCTGTTTTCTCTCTACTGAAGTAAGAAACAAGCCCCTTTGTTTTGCTGACATGTAAGGGCAGCTGAATGCCAGAACACTGTGTTACAAGTTGTTCTCCAGACCTCCCTGTAACATAACTCATGGGGATAGACTGTGAGTTGAGCTCCTCAGCCCTGGCAGTTTTAGACTGATTGATGAGTCAGACATCCAGTTACAGAGTAAAGTGTTATGAAGTTTATCGCAGACTCTGTGGTGGAGCTAAAATCAATCCTGACATACTGTTCGGTAGGTGTCCTTGTATTCCAAGCGTGGAGCTCAGGTGTAGTGCTGAGCACGTTTCTTCAATTGTTCTATTATACAAATGGCTCAGATGTTGCATTAACATTACACTTAATTTTAAGTCTTGACAAGCCTCTCAGAACTCTCAAAAAGTGGAGACAACAGAGACATGAGATAATTTGAGATAACTCAAAAGTGACGCTAAATGTCGTCAGTGTTGCAGCAGTCCAGATAAGATCAGAGAACCTGTACTTTCAGCTTGCCCTTATGTTACTCTTTAACCTGACCTGTGTGCCACATAGACATATCTTTGTGAGTGTTCACTCTTGGCAGTTCATTGCACATCAGCTGTGGACACACAGAGCTTGCTCACCCACTGGGGTCTCTCTTTTCATTAGTGTTCTACCATTGCAAGTCTCTAATTTTGCAGAGATAATTTCCATTAGGGAAACATGTCTGATTACTAACTGCATTCACTCCACTACATGGCATTCAGTAGGCCACCCCTGAGAATGTTTGACATTTGTCAGTGTACAACTGTGTCTCATGACAGGTTTTGTGCAAACAAATTCAACTATAATTTAGTATATAATTTAGTAATAATATAATATATATATAACATCCCCACCCTCCCCCATCCCATGGCGACCCCTAATGTTTTTTTAATGACCAAATGTTTAAACACAGGAAAACATATTTGAAATACTTTGTATCATCATCATTACTGATGTCTGAGAAGACGTCAGTACGCAACAGTCCAAAGAAGAAAAACAAACAATCAACTTAGTTTGAGTCTCGGTTCAGTAGGTCATTTCTCTGAGAGCGCACTCGACTCAAACACAACAGCTTAACAAAATGAGAAAACAGCACGGCGAACTACCGAGTAAACAACAGGGAGGCAGATGTGGCAGCATCCCCCTTGTCTGTTTGACAGAAACAGCAATAACGAGCATCAGTGTAAATAATAAGAAAACAGCAGTACAGACGAGAGGGAGTCGCCCACAGGGGGAACTGTGATGACTGCATAAACAAGAGGGATGGCGAGAGATAAGAAAACACCGGGATGAGATGGGGTGTGTGTGTGTGTGTGTGTGTGTGTGTGTGTGTGTGTGTGTGTGTGTGTGTGTGTGTGTGTGTGTGTGTGTGTGTGTGTTTCTGCATCAGATCAGAGTGTTTGTGTTCATCTTTGCAAAGCCATGTGTCTACAGCATTACTTTTCTTTACATTTAATTAAACAATGACAGGAGGCAGAGCATATTTGCCTGTAAATGTAAGCAAAGGCACACTGCAAAACAGCATTACTCTGCTTAAGTATTACAAACAAGGCTGGAAATGGAAATTTCTGTTACCTTTAAGATAGAAAGCACCTCATTTAGTAACAAATTATTATTCCGATTGTTATAATTGTAAGCATTTAACTGTCAAGTAAGCGGTGATGTGTGGGTATTTCAGGTGAATGTTACTTGTATTTATTTTTTTTGCAGAAGGGCTCAAGATAAGGTGTAGGACTCTGAATTGTATGATGAGAACAGAATGGGCTGTACCTATTTTTAATGGGGCTGTCAATCACTTAACACATACGTTGTATGGTATAGTCTTTGGAAACCTCTTTTTTTTTGCTATTTGTCAACTTCTCTTATTCTCTCCTGTGGTCTCCCTCAGCAGAACAATCCAATCTCCCTCCCTCCCTCACACTCTCTCACTGATTCAATCAGACGTTGATTCAGGTGAATTGTTTTTAGAGGTGCGGAGACACATTACTGACTGTCGTATTGCCAAGTGTAAATGGCCTTGAGCTCGTTCAAGTCTTACAAATGCATTTTACTGTTCAACTCTTTAAAAGTTTTAAGAACATTCTGACTTCCCAGAATGAAATCTTATTGCTTTTACTGAAGGGATATTGGCGACAGCCATTATAAAGTTTAAAATTACAGAACAAAGTTTAAAAAAATTGATTGACTGTATTCTCAGTAAATAGTCAACTGTAGCTTAAAAAACAATCATCTGATGCGATGCAGAATCCCTGAAGCAAATGAACACATCCATGTTTACTTGTTTGCTTCACTGCATTTTTCTGGCGCATTGCTGCATGGAATAATGTGAAACCATTGATAAGGAACGTGTATTGCATTACCCATAGCCGCTTGCATTACGCGTGTGCATCCTTGTATACATGCATGGAAACAAACAAAACGTGGACCCTCGTGTAAAATCACTCCTCCATAGCACTACTAATATTGGATTTGACTTCTGTCTTTGAAATGTGTCTCAAACAGTACAAATAATGTGTAACATATAATAATATATTTAAAGTAAACGTGAAACTAACTAGCCAGCATTATGATGAATGGCCACTGTATAACTTAGTGCGACCGCACAGGAGCTATTGGTCAGATGATTTCTGGAGATGAATGGCATCAAACTCCAAGCAGTCCATGAGTAATATTCTGTAACTACCTGTATCACGCATGGATTCAGCTGACTGTTCCTTTCTGCAAGTTGTAGACATAATCAGAGAACCGCCATGTTAAGTAAAGTTTTTGTGCTAACGACAAGAACATCCACTGTACCACCTCCCCACACACACACACACACACACACACACACACACACAAGCGATAAAGGCGGTCAGACGAGCAAGTCAGTAATCTTGGTGTTGTACAATATCTTTGCCACACCCAAAAGTTATTTTGGGGCAATTTGTTCATGACTTTTATTATAGGCTAAACACCTCGCAAAAAATACAGAGGTCCAGACCTCGGTGACCTCAGTGGTGGTACTTCCATGGATACAACCATACACACTCTCTGAGTGACAAAACAAACCTGCTAAGGCTGCAATGATGGCGAGAGCTGTGATACTAGAAAGAAAGACCGTAGAAGATGAAGTGTGATGTATATGTATTATTATTTTGACTCAGGAAAGGTTGAAAGAAAATCTAGATGAGTAGTATAAAAACGGTTTTACTCAAAAATTTAACACTAATACAATTTCCATCATTATCACACAGGCCTTTTCACAGCACACATTTTTCTAGGGATTGCAATGGTCGGTCGGTCACTTGGTCCACGTTCCCCAGAAGATGAATCCTACTGACTTTGGTGATCCCTAAAAATGGGGTACACACATTGATATCCCAATCAGGATTGAATTGTCATAACTTGGACTAAATTGTAATTTGTCCAGTACTTCGGTTTATGACCAACCTGCAAAAATAATGACATCGCCTTATCTGTACTTTGTATTTAGTGCCAATCACCAAATGTTAGCATGCTACCATGCTAAACAATATAGTAAACATTATACCTGCTTAACATCTGCATGTTAGCATTGTCATTGTGACCTTGTTAGCATGCCAACGTTAGCATTCAGCTCAAAGGACAGCCTCACAGAGCTGCTGTTAGTCTTGTTGTACTGTCACATTTTGTACTGAAACTTCTCAACATTTTAAGAGTGATCTGTATGAGAACATAACATATAACGACATGTTATGGCAAAAACTGTATTTTCACTCAAAAACAGTACAGTGCACATGACCAGCACAGCTTTTACAGTGCTCTCAGCTGCCCTCTCAGCTGCATTAAGGTTTAATTCCTTGAGGGAATTGAACCGATAACCTTTTCAGACACAATGGATGTGCTCCAGCATGCCTACAGTACACTGACTCAAACCTCCAGAGACAAAAGGTAAAGAGCATGACAAAGCCAAGGACCTCCAGCTCCTCTGTCTCATGAAATTGTCATGGCTTATCCCTTTGTCCAGTCTTTTTCTTTTCACCTCCACCTCCACTGTTCTTCTGCTTACTACCCCTTTTTTTGTTTCACTTCTTTTGCTTGATCAGTACTTACAGCCTTTTCTCATCTCTAACATACTAACATAATTTGCAATGGCTCACTCCATGAGATCCTCCTGTCCTAGACCCAAACGAGAAACTGTATTCTGCATCACAGTCCATGAGACAAATCCCTGTATTATGACTTTATCTGGTGCCTAAAGTGATGCAGATTCTCCCTCAGCAAGCAAACTAAATCAGATTATAGCCGCTTGTTCTTGAGATCAGACAACAGGAGACCTCATTAACATCTTATCAGGGCTAAATAATCCAACAGAATCAAGTGGCAGCTCACATTGCAAAACAACCATGTCAAATTAGTTCACCAAATTGTCAGCCCAAAGTAATTCATTAAGTGAATTTACAGGATCATGCTTTGATTAAACTGTGTAATGGTCACAGGAGGAAATAAATGGAAATAAGGAATAATTATGATAATTAAGGTAAGGCTCTTGAGTCCTTACATGGTACAGGTTTGTGTACAAAATTAAATGACTAGGTTTTAAATAGAGATGTTCTAATACCATTTTTTGTTGACTTGTGTCTCGGCCGATACAGAGTACCGATTTAATACCAGTGCACAGAATGAATGCCATATAACTTTCTTTTATTATCTAGTTTGACAGTCAGTCACAATGAGAAAAGAACATAAATAAACTAGGGCTGTCAAACGATTAAAAAATTGTAATTGCGATTAATCGCTGAATTTCTATAGTTAATCGCGACTAATCGCATATTTTATCACATGATTAAAATTCTATTATTTTGCATTTCAGAACAGTTTTTAAGTACATATTAACAATCAAAAGCAATTTTTACCAGTGTATCTTGATTGGGAATCAAATGAATGCAAAGAAGGTTACTTTATGAACTTGATTTTAAGATTTGTAATTATTTATTTACTGTAGACAAAAGAAAAATGTGTGAATCTGTCATTATTGCACAATTCCTTCAAGTGCCTAACTAAAAAACTAAAAATCCCTACCCTGAGTGTTTAGTAACCCCTCAATAATGTTGATTACTCACTGATGTCCAGTGATCACCGGTTAATGAGACAGCGTTTGCAGCACCTTGCAGCAGTTCCAGTGTGGCTGCTTTCTCCGTGTGGTACAGGCTGTGTATGGTGAAACTACTGTCTCCCTCGACGGCAACGAGACAGGTCAGAACATGCCAACCGTAGTACATCTTTAAGACCCGAGTCCTCTACGATGCTGACAGGTCTGCAGTTAGTTGCCACCCGTTTAGCCCGGGTAGCATGCTAGCGGTAGCATCATGTTAACTGTACTACTATGCTTAGCTCCGTAGGTGGTAGCTCAAGCTTGACGTGCTTCGGTGATATTTTAATTCGGCTTTACACAATGTGCATATGGCTTTCGACTTGTCTACGAGCCGTCCGGGAGTTTTGGAAAATAAAAAGCTCCATTCAGAGTTATTGCTGCTGTGTTTCTCCATCATGCCTGCAGCCTGCAGCAGCAGGATGTGTTAGGAGGAAGTGGCAGCTTGATGATAAGTAACTGTGCTGCAAAGGGTCAAAATAGTAGCCTGTTAGGCACGACGCAAAGCCGAGTGAAGTGTAAATAAATTAATAAATGCCGGCATGCGATTAAATTAATCAATTGCATCGCGTCGGCCCTTAATCGCATCGTGATTAACGCGTTAACGCTGACAGCCCTAAAATAAACTACTTTAAAGTAGGTTTTTCGTGGCTAAATTATGTTTAGCTTTACGCAGTATCAGAGGCATTTCTGATACTATTATCGGCACAACTCTAGTTTTAAAGCAAAGATGAGTTGCTTAACGGCATCTGCTTTCCAGGCAGTTGATGACATTGAATATGTTTGGAAAGCTTTTATACTCCTCTCCATTCTTTATAATTTTCTCCTTCAAAATGTTTGGATTTTACAGTAAACGCATTCTGAATCCCTGTTATCACACACACTTAAAGTATTGTGAAGATGTGTGCAGTTGACACTTGCTTGACTGCTTATTGGATGTGTTGAAAGAGCTGCACTGTAAATGTTAAGTCATACTGAGGTTAGAGTCGAACCAAGACAAGTATCTTACTTTCTAACCTCTGTCATCATATTAAAGCTTATACTCTGCATTGAAACTGTATGTCCCGAGGCCAGAGATTATACAGGATTAATGCAAGGCCAAACACACTCACACACAAGATTGCCCTGATATAGTACTTGTATTATGTGTGGTGAACAAGACAAATGATGTGTCCTGGGATTCAAGAAAAAATGTGTGTGTGTGTGTGTGTGTGTGTGTGTGTGTGTGTGTGTGTGTGTGTGTGTGTGTGTGTGTGTGTGTGTGTGTGTGTGTGTGTGTGTGTGTGTGTGTGTGTGTGTGAGACAGTGATATATGTGTGCAGTTTTCATGTGAGCAAGATGTTTGGGGGAGATAAAGAATTCACAGAAATTACACTGGCCATCACATGGTATCATTATTGGACATCATGAAAAATTATGAAGGGCCATTAGGGCCATTATTCACAATTGACTTACATATACCGTACAAGTGAAACTATGATACACTACTGCTCATATACATTACTGAAACGCTGTGTGTGGGAGCATTTCAATGTGTGTGTGGTAATTGTGAATAATGGCCCCTCGTAAAAAATGACTACATATTTAAAAATGTCTCTCCTGATAGTTGGCATAATAATGAGGGAGCAGATGTAAAACAGATGTGCTTCTCTAAGGATCATCACCATTGCTTCTGTTGCTTGCTGTTACTTGCTGTTACTTGCTTACATGTGTGTTTTATTATATTTTAGACATTTTTCGTGTGTTCTGATATTCTAACAAATGTTTAATCTGCAGTTCAATAAGTGAAGAAATTATTCCAATCCAATTCAACACATGTTAAAAATCTCAACAGCTTATCTCCACCAAGATCTTTTAAATAATCCTCTTCCTCTCACATTTACACGTCATGCATTTAATTAATACTTATCCAGAGTGACCAAAAATACTTCTTTTATTGACTGCAAGCACTTAATCTTGGAACTGATTCACTATATCAAGTACTCTGTACTGGATGTTCACTTGCATTTATAGTTTAAGAACTTGATTCTGATTTTGGTTCCTTGGCAACAAGTCCTACTTGAAAAACATTGATGCTACCAAGAAAACTACTGGGACACTGTCCTCACCAGAAAAATTACAGCATTAGATTTGTTGTGTGGAGTTTGTAGCACTGCCACATTGGTGACTGGTCAAACACAAGCTTCAAGAGAAACTTTTTAAAGAAAATAAGAACAAACAGAAACCCACTACATTAATAAGTGACAGACAACAGCAATACATACTTATTATAATTTACAAGGAGTAGATTTATAGGGTAACTTTTTTTTTTTTAACCTAGATCACATTTTTCTATGTTTCTGTGTCTAAGTGACTGATGGGAATTACAATCTTTGAAATTGGTCCAGTATTAAGCAAGACTGCTGCTGTCGGCAGTCAGCAAAACAAGCTACAATGTAAGTTATGGGGCAATTGTGCACCTTCCATTTATGTTCACAAAAGTGCTCGTTTTGCCATCGACAGGCTCAGATTATTATTCTAAGTATCTGACAACATTATGGAAAGAATTTCTAAGAGTAAGAAGAGTAAGATCCTTTTTTAAACATAAAAACATCCGTGAAATTGCAAAAAGTAAAAACTGCTGGAATTATAACATAACCAGCTACCTGTGCCTTAGATCTCTGTTACATTATGTAGCTTGCATGTAAATTGTGTTAAATTTAAAGCATATATTGATCCCAAACAATTCTCATTACATGACGTCTTCTGCTTTATTATTATGTAAAATTTATTTCAGCTTATTTTGGTGGTGTGAAAAGGTTTATTATTGTTTAAAGATCATTCATGTGGTATATTATGCAATATTTTCCAATACCTGATACACAAGGACTGTTGCAGAAATGTAACATATGACCTTACTATTGCATAACAAATCCCTTCAGCCACTCAGTCATTGATTGGCAGCAGTGCTTTAAAAAAATGGCAGAGATCTAGTGTTGTTGCTGTCAGCAGAATCGTTGGGGGCTGACAACAGTGATCCTGAATCAGACAGTGGAAGCTTGTTCAAGGGCCACATTTAGGGCTGGACTACAGTTTTTCCACCCTCTGGTATAAACTTACCTTTACAGCCTGAAATGATTTCTGGGTATTCATGTATAATCTAAAATTTTAACAAGTTTAAACAAATGGCGTTAATGCATCAAAGTCATACGAGTGTAGGTCACAAGTATCACAAGTAGCTACAGTATAGGTTGAGACAATTTTAAGAAAAGCTTGATAAATATACTTACGTATTTGCTTTCTTGCAAAGAGTTTGGTGAGAATATAAACACTATCTGTTCATCTGTTCATCATTACAGCTACAGCCAGCAGCAAGTTAGCTTAGCTTAGCATTAAGACTTCCAGCACCTCTACAGCTAACAGTCTCATTTCATCATTTGTTTAATCTGTACAACAAAACTAAAGTGTAAAAAACAATCACAGTAACTTCCTGGAGTCTTCAATAGTTGCCTGACAACCATGATGACAAGTCTACAGGCCAACTGCGAGAGACAAATACTTTTTTGATCCCGTTTGAATTGTGCCATGAATTACACATATGATCGTCAATTTAAAAGATAATTTTGCAAGGCAAGAAAGTCACAGTTTGTCATAGGTTGGTTGTAGTACCATTTAGATTAGAAGTACATCTCTTGTCTCGCACAATATACAGCACTTTGCTTGCTAGCTAGATAACTTAGCTGTGTTTCATGAACAGATGTAACGTAATCTTACCTGATGAGTTTTATCCAGCAACTCCAGGTCTTTTTCCCAGCCCGGGAATGCAATGACAGTCGAAACGCACCGTGTGGTGGGTCTGGCTACACATACAGATCTGCCCAACACGTAGCTCCACCTTAACCTCCAGCCTATATCAATGGGCTTTTCAACACACAAAAAACACAACTACCGCAAGTTAAGCACGTGGACAGTAGAGAGATACATTCCTGCTGCCTGGATTGTACTGCAAATGGCCACAAATCCTTTTTCACAGTATGTGCATCAGAGTTTTTCAGTGAGACTCACTAACCCATCAGTGACCCCCCTATATCTGAGCACACGCACTGACCTTTTCACTCAATCAAAGCTCCCCCTTCTCCATTCCCCTCTCGGCTTCCTCTTCCTTTTTCAGTCACATTCAAAGCTAGAATGGCACTCCAGAAGCTGCCAGAATAACCCTGTGTTGGAGGATGAATATTTTACAGCATGGAGTGCACGGCTGGTGAGGAAATTGGATAATGGGGGAAATAAAGATGCAGGCATTTTCCATGAAGAAGCAATGCTTGTGCATTGCATTTCTCTGACCAAGCAATTCTTTTGGTAAATCACCATTATCTTTTACTATTAAACCATTTAACTGTCTAAAAAAAGTCAGTTTTTAAGACAAATGCAATGGATTCTAATATGGGTTTGGGTTGATGGATACTTTATCTAGTAATGTCTTTATTTGAAGTCCAGTATTCAGCCCTGTGTTGTGATTCTGTTAAGATGCTTTCATTGCAAGTCTCCAATGCATATGATTACATAGTTTGGTCAAGGAATAGTGAGGATGGGAAGGTATAACACACAGTGGAGCTCTTTGATATGCTGCACTTTATTTCCAGATTCACACATGGTCATACCCACAAAGGATATTACAGGCGTTAAATGAAATGACAAAAGACAATTAAGGAGTGTGACTTGAATGCAAGGTGTCTCACTGGGAATACACACACACACACACACACACACACACACACACACACACACACTCTCTCTCACACACAAGGACAAATGTGCATAGATAATGAATTACTGTTGAATTCAGCTGAGAGTTGACAAAACAAGGCAGGGTTGATTGCTGTAAATGAGCTGAGAATGAAAAGTGTTAATTCCATTCTATAGCCAGGGGAATTGAATGAGAAAGTAAATAACGGCAAAGACATTTTGTTAAAAGAGGAGAGCTGCTCCTTCTGCAACCCTTTCTGCTCCTTTCTTTCTCCTGCCCCTTTTTTCTCTTCTTTCATTCTGAATCCATTCCTTCTTCTCTCAAAACTTCATCCAATTTTGTAGTTATTTCTGTTTATACGCTTCTTGATCTGAGTGTACGACATCCATTCATCCATCACTAACTAATGCACAATTACACACACAAACCACATAACTGTAGTGGCTCAGTATACACTTTCTGTGCATGAATAAAATTCAGTATAGTCCAGGGAGAGTAGAAAGAAGAGAACTCAGAGCTAAAAAAAAAAAGAGAAACAAGGACACTGAGGCACACTTTGAATAATATTTAAATGTACAGAGACGTGTCAAGTGCAAGATATAGTGTAGAGCTATTATTTTTCATCATATCATGGTTGTTATATTTATCAGTATCAGATGATTTTATTTATCAATAGCTTGAAAATACAGTGCAGCATTTAGCAGCTAAAGAGCCAGATACGTATTTCCCTCAGGAGTTGTTGGAGACCACACAGAGCTAAAAGGAGAACAAATATTGGACTTCAATTCATCAGCTGGCGAGAAACACGACTTCAAATGAATGATAATGTTGCTCCATATCTGCTGGATGTGTACACAGGCAACTGTTTGCAAACAGTGGATGTAGTTCATCCGTATTAACTTAAAAGGGGGTGATTTGTCAGTGTTGTGTTTGCAGCCCCTAATTGGCAAAAAAGAAAATCCCTTGTTGCAGGTTTAAACTAGACTAGACATAGATACAAAATAACAGTTTGCATGACCTGTGTCTCACCTCAGATTTGTGCATGGATTGTTTTTGGTGCATAATAAAGACACACATTTCCTGTTTCACCACCTTGTTTAAAAGTAAAAATCAAAAGATCAGCGACAGCCCGGTGAGTGATGCATTTGTTCTGTCAGATGGAGGACACGACACCTGACATGACACCTGCCTCAAGCAAATGCCAACTGAGCCTTAACAGACCATAATGAGCAAAGTGAAAATTGTAAGCTGGCTTTGTGAGGAGACTGAAATACAGTCAGGCCATTTAAAGCACATTCAGGAAGAAAAAAAAAACAGCATTTGTTTGTGATCAAATTTATAAATGATAAAACTTAAATGTTTACCAAAAACGTGTTTGTGAGAATGTGTGTTTCTCAGCCAGGTAACCACGTTGGGTTAGCAAGGGTAGAGTTGGTTGCCATGTTCTACCTGTGTGGCCCAGAGAAAGAGAACAGCAGGAACAGATGGCCAGTGGGAGTACATGGCACCATGCTGCACATACACACACATGCAAGCATGCACACAAACCATAGGGCCAGATTCAGACGTTAAACTCCACACAATCATATTTCCCGATGAATCCTCAAATCCCAGCTCTACCATATAATGACATTATGCAAAGGGATACATAGAGCTAATAATAACATATGTAAATCATGGTGTGTCCACCTGTTTAATATAAAGCGTAGATTGTAACAGAAGCCAATATATATGCTCATGTCTTTACATAACCCCGAATCCACGCTGAGCAGCATCAGTGTCCTGGTGTAAAACAAGAAAAATGCATACTAATAAGTGGAAAACACCCAGTAGGATATGAACTACTGAGTCACAAAAATGATAACGTAATAATGAGTTTCATTAACATTACTTATGATCTCAGTCCTCTATACCCTGAGCTTTTTTTTACACACTGTCTCCGCCCACCCACAGTCATCTTCTTCATCTTACTCAAGACACATGAATTTTTAAGGAATCATCAAAGGGGATGGCACTATCAAGCCACACACTCTGTGCCAAGAAACCATGTAAATGGGGTGAACTACATTGCATCTAGCTTTCTTTTATTGATGGTTTAAAATATATGACCTTACCAGACCTCTGTAGCCTGCTCATCATCTCTGCTTGAAGCTAGATGCTCGAGGCTACATTAGCCGCTACTAGCATGGCTGAATCTTTAATCCTAACTGTTGCAGATTGCAGATTGGCAGAACAGGCAGCCCAGTGACAGTACTCTGACCCAATGGAAATCACAATTGTCAGATTGACAGCACTCTAGCCCAATGGATTGGGGGGGGCAATCATATTTCAGGCCGGGCCAGTGCCACCCTGTGCCCCCCTTGGTCTTTGGTGTTTTTTTCCCCCCAACGTCTCCTCCCAGGCAGCGCGGCAATGGTTATGTTTAGGGTTAAGGTTAGGGTTAGCTGCCTGGAAGGCGCCGTTGGAGGCAAAAAAAACACCATCGAGCGCCCCCCTTCTAGCCCCGCCCCTGAATGTAGGCGCCAGGTTTTGACGAGGAATAAAAAAAGAACAATATCGCAGTATCAGCTTTTTTTAAACTGTCCATCATGAGTCCAACAATGTCATACTCTAGGACTGCAATGTTAAATTGTTGGAGCACTCATCAATTCGAATATAGAATAGAATATAGAATTAGAATAAAGGTTACTTCCAAGGATGTAATTGAACTGGGAAAATTATCCCCCACCCCACTTTTACAGATTCAGGTTGATCCACGCTTTTTAAACAGAGTCCTCTTACTGCCCACGTGTCATAATAAGATGATAAGCGAATCTGAGTTGCCTTCAATTGTTACAGTGCACACATAGCAATGAGCTTTATGAATAGCAATTAATTGGCTTTTGTTTCTCCTAGTTTTTTCTTCTCAGGACAATAGCACAATTTGTGTATTGTAATAAAAACGTGTGATTTCCTAGCATTTCTTTATTATGGAAAGCACTAATGTCATTTGCTAAATATCCATCCATCCATCTTCATCCGCTTATCCGGGGTCGGGTCGCGGGGGTAGCAGCTCCAGCAGGGGACCCCAAACTTCCCTTTCCCGGGCCACATTAACCAGCTCCGACTGGGGGATCCCGAGGCGTTCCCAGGCCAAGTTAGAGATATAATCCCTCCACCTAGTCCTGGGTCTCCCCCGAGGCCTCCTCCCAGCTGGACGTGCCTGGAACACCTCCCTAGAGAGGCGCCCAGGGGGCATCCTTACCAGATGCCCGAACCACCTCAACTGGCTCCTTTCGACGCAAAGGAGCAGCGGCTCTACTCCGAGCTCCTCACGGATAACTGAGCTTCTCACCCTATCTCTAAGGGAGACGCCAGCTACCCTCCTGAGGAAACCCATTTCGGCCGCTTGTACCCTGGATCTTGTTCTTTCGGTCATGACCCAGCCTTCATGACCATAGGTGAGGGTAGGAACAAAAACTGACCGGTAGATTGAGAGCTTTACCTTCTGGCTCAGCTCTCTCTTCGTCACAACGGTGCGATAAATTGAATATAATACCGCACCTGCTGTGCCGATTCTCCGACCAATCTCCCGCTCCATTGTCCCCTCACTCGCGAACAAGACCCCAAGGTACTTGAACTCCTTCACTTGGGGTAAGGACTCATTCCCTACCTGGAGAAGGCACTCCATCGGTTTCCTGCTGAGAACCATGGCCTCCGATTTAGAGGTGCTGATCCTCATCCCAGCCGCTTCACACTCGGCTGCGAACCGATCCAGTGAGTGCTGAAGGTCACAGGCTGATGATGCCATCAGGACCACATCATCTGCAAAAAGCAGTGATGAGATGCCCCAGCCCACCGAACTGCAACCCCTCTCCACCCCGACTACGCCTCGATATCCTGTCCATAAATACTACAAACAGGATTGGTGACAAAGCGCAGCCCTGGCGGAGGCCAACTCTCACCTGAAACGAGTCCGACTTACTGCCGAGAACCCGGACACAGCTCTCGCTTTGGTCGTACAGAGATTGGATGGCCCTGAGAAGGGACCCCCTCACCCCGTACTCCCGCAGCACCTCCCACAGTATCTCCCGGGGCACCCGGTCATACGCCTTCTCCAGATCCACAAAACACATACTCCCAGGCTCCCTCCAGGATCCTTGCGAGAGTAAAGATCTGGTCCGTTGTTCCACGACCAGGACGGAATCCGCATTGTTCCTCTTCAACCTGAGATTCGACTATCGACCGAACCCTCCTTTCCAGCACCTTGGAGTAGACTTTACCGGGAGGCTGAGAAGTGTGATACCCCTGCAATTGGCACACACCCTCTGGTCCCCCCTTTTTTAAAAAGGGGAACCACCACCCCTGGTCTGCCACTCCTTAGGCACCGTCCCAGACTTCCACGCAATGTTGAAGAGGCGTGTCAACCAAGACAACCCCTCCACACCCAGAGCTTTAAGCATTTCTGGACGGATCTCATCAATTCCTGGGGCTTTGCCACTGTGGAGTTGTTTAACTACCTCAGCAACCTCCACCAGGGAAATTGATGCCAATCCCCCCTCATTCCATCCTTACTGTACACAGCTTGGATGGTTCCCCTCGCTCCCCTCCTGAGGTGGCGAACGGTTTTCCAGAAGTACCTTGGTGCCGACCGAAAGTCCTTCTCCATGTCTTCTCCGAACTTCTCCCACACACGCTGCTTTGCCTCTTTCACGGCAGAGGCTGCAGCCCTTCGGGCCCTTCGGTACCTTGCAACTGCCTCTGGAGTCGTCTGGGATAACATATCCCGGAAAGACTCCTTCTTCAGTCGGACGGCTTCCCTGACTAGGGTTAGGGTTACCGCCCCTTGAGGCACCTAAGACCCTAAGACCACAGCTCCTCACCGCAGCTTCAGCAATGGAAACTTTGAACATTGTCCACTCGGGTTCAATGCCCCCAGCCTCCACAGGGATGCACGAAAAGCTCCGCCGGAGGTGTGAGTTGAAAGTCTGTCGGACAGGGGCCTCCTCCAGACGTTCCCAACTTACCCGCACTACCCGTTTGGGCTTACCAGGTCTGTCCAGAGTCTTCCCCCACCCCCTGACCCAACTCACCACCAGATGGTGATCGGTTGACAGCTCCGCCCCTCTCTCCACCCGAGTGTCCAAAACATATGGCCTCAGATCAGATGAAACTATTATAAAATCGATCATTGACCTTTGGCCTAGGGTGCTCTGGTACCAAGTACACTTATGAGCATCCCTATGTTCGAACATGGTGTTCGTTATAGACAATCCATGACTAGCACAGAAGTCCAACAACAAACAACCACTCTGGTTTAGATCAGGGAGGCCGTTCCTCCCAATCACGCCTCTCCATGTGTCTCCATCATTACCCACTTGCGCGTTGAAGTCCCCCAGCAGAACTATGGAGTCCCCGACTGGAGCCCCATGCAGGACTCCACTCAAGGTCTCCAAAAAGGCCGAATACTCTGAACTCTTGTTTGGTGCATATGCACAAACAACAGTCAGAGTTTTCCCCCCCACAACCCGCAGGCGTAGGGAGGCGACCCTCTCGTCCACCGGGTTAAACTCCAACGTAGCGGCGCTCAGCCGGGGGCTTGTGAGTATCCCCACACCCGCCCCGGCGCTCACACCCTGGGCAACTCCGGGAGAAGAAAAGAGTCCAACCCCCTATCCAGGAGTATGGTTCCAGAACCAAGACTGTGCGTAGAGGTAAGCCCCACCAGATCTAACCGGTAGCGCTCCACCTCCCGCACAAGTTCCGGCTCCTTCCCCACAGAGAGGTGACATTCCATGTCCCCAGAGCCAGCCTCTGCTGCCCGGGTCTGGTCCGCCGAGGCCCCTGACCTTCACTGCCACCCATGTGGCAGTGCACCCAACCCCAGCGGTTCCTCCCACAGGTGGTGGGCCCATGGGATGGAGGGATGTCCGCCACGTAGCTTTTTCGGGCTGTGCCCGGCCGGGCTCCGTGGCAAACCCGGCCACCAGACGCTCGCTGACGAGCCCTCCATCTGGGCCTGGCTCCAGACGGGGGCCCCGGGCTTCCTCCGGGCAGGGTCACTTCATCCCTTCCTCGATTTTTCATAGGATTTTTTGAACCATTCTTTGTCTGGCCCATTCACCTGAGACCAATTTGCCTTGGGAGACCCTACCAGGAGCACAAAGCTCCAGACAACACAGCCCTCAGGTTCATAAAGACACACAAACCTCTCCACCACGATAAGGTGATGGTTCCCGGAGAAGCTTGCTAAATAGATTCAGGAAATTGTGTTCACCTCTTCTTTTATTTATTTTTGGTTAAAACCCCTAATGTCCTTATTCTGCCCCCCACACCTCTGAGACCAAACCTGCATCTTTGGTTATTTGGTTAACTGGCAGAAACTCTGAATAGCCTCAGTAAATTCATGTAGTAGGCCATGCTGAACCATTTATTGTGATTACTCCCTTCTCTAATTACCATAATTATTAATTCTTTCTTTCTAATGACTTCACCCTGTGACAATTAAACCACTTAATCAAAGCATGGCCCAGTAAGTTCACTGAATGAATTACTCTGGGGATGACATTTGGTGAACTAATTTGACATGGTTGTTTTTCAATTTGAGGTGCAAGATGATTCTGTTGGATAATTTAGCCCTGATAAGATGTTTATGTTGTCTAATCTCAACATCAGGCTGCTTTGATCTGAATCACTTATGGCAGCAGCTACAGTGATTACTAGGGTTAAGTAAACTATACATGAATCTGTATCATGGACATTTATTTACAGTAAACATTGATTAGGGACAAAAGGACATTAGAATGAACCAATGCATGAGCTTATGTGTTCAAAAGTCCTAAAATAGAAAAGAAAGAGATGGACATTTGTTCACAATATTCAGCAACTTAAATGCTTCCTTGTTTACCTCCTCAGTGTGTTATGCAGACAGTTTTGTACTCTGACCTTTGACAGAGTATCTCTTTATAGAGTAGCATTTTTATTTTATATTTTTGAGCAGAACACCAAATGACAGATTTAAAGGTGCCCTAGCATCTGTGAAAAATGTGATTCATCTAAATATGAAATATGTCACACCCCGTCTCATATCAGTGCAGGCAGACTTTTCTCTCTCCTTGACTCTGTCGCTCTGTGCAGGGGACACGGTGTAGTAGTAGCGGTGGACCGCTCGAGCGCGACTCATAGATGCAACAATGCCTCCAGTAAAATAGTTGGCAGTATGCAACCTCATCTGGCTGCTGCTGCTGCTGCAGGAGTCCTGGGGGAGGATTGGAGTAAACACAGCAGCAGCTGCTCTAATACAGCCAGAAAGTAGTGGGAGAATAACATAAACCAAAAGGTTAAAGTGCTCATATTATGCTTTTTGGCTTTTTCCCTTCCCTTTATTGTGTTATATATATTTTTTGTGCATGTTATAGGTTTACAAAGTGAAAAAGCCCAAAGTCCACCCCAAAGGGACTTACCATCTCCAACAGAAAACACTGTTCACAAACTGCTCCAAACAGCTCTACTGTAGTCCAGCCTTTACTTCCGTGAGAAACGTGCGTCACTTTGTAACACACGTTATAATGCTCGCCTAGCTGCTAGCATGGCACGCCCTCATACTCTGCTTCTGACTGGCTAGTAGTCCTTACCTAGGTACTGCACATGTGTGACTCCCAACAAAGATGGAACAGAAGTGAGATGCCTCACTCTGTAGCTAAAACAGAGAGCTCAACACACAGGGTGAAAAGAGGAGCTGCAGCAATGTGCAGTACAACAAAAATCTGGTGTTTTTTGAAAATTAAACCATGTAAACCTATTCTGATATAACCTCTAAATACAATTATGAAATTGAAAATGAGCATAATATGAGCACTTTAAATACTGGTCTGTCAATTACGACTAGGGCCATTGTTAGAAAAAGTAATAATCTAAGATTTTGAGATGAAAGTTATAATGTTATAATATTACAAGACCAGCAGCTCTGGGTCGCTTTCTCTGCGTCTCCCTCGCTTAGAGACAGGATGCTTCCCACTGAAAAGCTTGGGAAAGCAGCTCTAAGCTGCACTTTATCAGAGCTAGTGGAATTAAGCCATAGAATGGTGAGATTGATGCCTGATCAGATGTGTTTTCAGTTAGTTTGGGTTTTCCTCCTTCATTAAAAAGCAGCACAAGGCACTTTACATGAGCATTTAAAGAGTTTGCTTCCCCAAACAAAAGACACTTAACAGGATGGAGGACTATGCACTCAAAGTTTCCTGGGGGAAATATTTATCATTTGTGCACAAAAATGTACACACATAACTTTTTTTAAATGCAGTTTTCTGTCAATGTTGAAACTGTATCTATTTATATATATATATATATATATATATATATATATATATATATATATATATATATATATATTTCAATTTTAAAAACAGCAGCTCCAAAGTGCTTCACATTTAATATTAAAAATGCATAATAATACACAGCATGAAAACACATACGGTATACAATGTATAAAATGGAAACAGATACCTAACAGTAAAAGCAATATAACAAACAAAACAGAATTAAATGACAAATGAAACCAAAAGGAGTTGCAGGCGAAAAAAATATACACTGTAAACATGCCAGCCTATTTTTCAAGACAAGAAGGTCTGTTTAATTCTGTTTTGCTGCTTCTCTTCTCATTATCAGATAATATTTGAGTTTAAAAACCACGTCAGACCAACACGATCCTGGTGGGGTCAGTACTAATCGCAGTGCCATGTTAGTTGTACTCAGCATGTGCACTCACTAGCTAACATTTAAAAAGACAGAACACAAATGGTTACAGACCCTGGAGGAATCCAACACGCAACCGGTCTACCCATCCTCTCTTTGAGCAAGGTCATCCACTGCTGAGCTTTTTTCATTAGCTTAATTTACCTTTGTCCTTATTGTTTGTCTCTCTTAGTCTCTGTGTTTTTGAAACATTATGTTCAGTTATGGTCCTGCTCCTTAGGATTTAAAGACAACTGCATCACCTCTGTCCAATGCTCGCTCTTTTCACTCACACACACTCACGCGCATTCTATAAAATGTAATTATCTCTTCACCTTAGCATCTAAATGATAATGTCCTCTACCACCGTCAGTAGATGGGTAACTGAAACAACATCTAATCTTCATTTAGATGACATTCTCAAGAAATAAATTGGGAAACTGAATAGTGTTAGCTTTTACGGAATAGCGTTAGCTTTTGAAAGAGCAGGTTTTTTGCTCAGTAGCACAGATGAATCAGGTAGATGAATACTTAGAGTTTGACTTTAAAATGTAATGTCATGATATGTTTTTCAATAAGGTCTGAGGCTTGTGAATAGATTGGATTCTTTCCAAACACTTTGTCTTGCATCTCTTTCAACTTTGGCCTCTCCCTGCTTTTATTATCCAGAGACATTTATTATATTCATGTTGAGATTAAAACTCAACAGCAATGGTCCCCCCCCTCCCTCTTTATCTATCAAGAAATTGATTTCAAATGAAATACCATCCCTTCTTTATATATATTTGAAAAAGCTCTGTCTTGTAGCTATGGGGTGTAAGCTGTTTTGTGTGGTAGTATAAGGCTTGTTCTTTTCATTTTTTTCCTCAATTTCAAGCCCACCTTAGATCCCACAGTCTTTGGTTCTCGGTGACAGACTCCACAGGAAAACACTTCACAGCTTCTAGCCTTTGTTTTTTCTGGCACCTGGCTGCTCAGCGGGACCAGGAGCTTTCATTCTTTATTCTCCTCTTTTTGAAAGCTAAGTGCCAGTATATGCTAGGGCTGCAGTCATTCAGATGCATTGCTTGGGCAAATCGAGTCGTAGGCCTCTGCACATAAGATTCACAGTTTATCATGATAGCTGAGGCTTTTACTGTCCAAAAAATGTGAAAGGTACTGTATGTGCAAGTGGCAATTCCAGAGATAAGGCTTATCAAACTGTCTGTCACTACATTTCACATCAAATCGATATTTTGATATTCTACAATGCTCTTGTTTGCTGATATGTCATCAGAAAGATCAAAGGTGCCTCAAGCACTTAGAAGCAGCCTTAAGAAAATGAGCATGTTAAGCATGTTCAATTATGTATACATCACTATTACCATATATCCATACCTGGCTTTTTTGTCTGATTTATGTAATTTTTCAATGGCACTCCTTAAGTAGTTTATAAAAGGCAAACATTAAGCCAAATTAAATTCTTCAGCAAAAGATAGTGCAGGGCAATTATGCGAGTTGTTACCTCCAGGCTACAAGTAATTATGAATTATTCAAACATGCTAAAAAAATAAGGTACATCTCAGAAGGGCAATTTTTTACTGAAAACAGTGTTGCAAAAATCAGCCTTTGTTTCCATGTGCTGGCACACCAATCCTCGAGGGTTCCGTCTGGCAAAGATCCTGGCTGAGCGCTCGGCAGGAGGGAGAATGAAGAAAAATGCTAACACATGTAGTGACTGGATGAATGAGATGAAAATGAGAGAGGAGAGGCTGGACCAGAGTGAACGGTACAAATAAACCTGACTCAAGGCTGATTTATGCTTCTGCGTCGAATCGACGGTGTACCCCCGCAGAACCCTCTGCGTCGCCGCGAACCCCCCTCAGAGCCCTCCGCCGTAGCTCGACGTGCACCTCCAAAAATGTGTAACTTTTAGGTCAACTCGTAATGTGTGTTGATAGTCGGTGTTTCAAGCAGCCTACTGTGGGGAGTAGCAACATGCTAGTTCACTGACATAAGCTTTGCAAATAAACTCAGACATATTTTGGTTACAATGACGGGGTTATCTGTTTGTAAAGTGTCTATATGTCAGTAACGTTTTGAAATTAGCACTTCGCCAACAAGCAGTACTTTGTGGGCAGTTGAGCTAAAGTGTGCTTGCTAACGTAACATAAACTGGCTGGCAGACACCTCGCAAATAACCTCAGACTTATTTTCTGGTTACAGTAACTAGGTCAATGGATTTTACTGTGTCTATTTCTCGATACTTTTTTACAAAATCTAAGCAAGAAAAGGCCAAACAAATAAGATTAATATTTTAGCACGACAGTCTATGGGGTTTGCCATTCTGAGTACCGTTTCGGTGGTGAGTGACACAGACACAGGCGACACCCCCTAGCGTTATGGCGGTGAAATGCACCGCGATGTAAAGCAACCCCGACGCAGAACTACGAAAGGGTTATGACGCCGTAGGAGCGACGGCTTAGCTAGCTACGGCGTGGAGTTGACGCAGAAGCTTAAAACAGCCTTCGGTCTCAGCGTTAGTAAACTTACAAAACAACATAACCATACAGCAACACCACAAACTACAGCTTGAAAAATCATCTTAGATGTGGTTAAACACATCTCTTACACTTTTCAAACAAAAATCTATAAGCAACAAAGAGGTAGCTGAGAAAACAATCTCACAACAAGGTCTATTTAGTAGCCTTTTTGGAGCTTTTGATCATATCATATTAGTTATTTTAGTTCAGAGTTAACCAGGTAGACTATTGGCTGACTTCTTCATTAAAACAACATGAGTCTGTTTGGCTGCACTGGAAGAAAAAAAATGCACCAGTTATGCCTTTGTTATATTTCTGAGTTCCTAAATAAGTGTTTGCTGTAGTTAACATTGGCAAATGTACGCTTCCCATTCACTTCCAATCTATGCGAGCTATCACTAACACTAACCCTAGAAAAATAAAACATTAGTTTCAGGTGGCAAAGCAAATTCACTCCTTCACATTATTGCATCGCGTGGAGTTCAACTTTGACCGACAACGTCGCAGCCTCAACTAATAGCAAAGAAGTGTGTGTGGTTGACATTGCATCCTGCAGTTGCGCATGTGTGACCGTGCCCTGAAACCGCACTTGCTGTTACTACAGTAACCACGAGGGTCGCCAAATCAGCCAGGACTGAAATCTTAAGTGTTATAACTTTAAAAACGTTTCATCCATGCTGGCTTACACAAATGCACATGTTTACGTTAGCTGTTACATCTATTGTATTGTATTGGCTTTTATTATGTGAATGTTCATCATAGTCACCCCATACAGTATGTATCTGTATCAAAAACGTAATGCTGTGTGATGCAGTAAATGTGATTGTAGAGTCTGTATTTACAGTCTGTCTGCAACGGGAACACACTGATCAACAGAAACGAGTCCTGGCTGCCTGTCTGTGAGCAGCAGGGTCTGCGAGGTAACAAGAGAAACCAGATTTTTACTGTTGGGTCTGTGGAGTCAGCCCTGGGCCTCAGCTGGCCTTTGAGAAATAGATTTGCAGGGGTTGGACATAGATGCTCTTTTGGGGAAACGGTCACGCTTCCTTCTTTGTTTCGTTGCTTTCTTTGTTGTGGCAGCTCTGAATACTGCTCTCTACCTACGACAGTCAAGACATTTGGCTCTGGTCAGTGGGCATCTCAACCTTTCATTATGAGCAAAGTGCACACATACATGTGCATGTGTGCGCACACACACACACATACACACACACACACAAAGCCTCATTTCCCCCCCTCGAAAAACATACTACACACTCTTGGACCCAAATTAACATGCTAAATGCTGTAAAAAAAGTCTTTGTCAGTTCATCTTTAAAGGTCTCCCACCATTTAAACCAGTTAGTCATGCATTTCATGACAAATAAGTCTTATATATGGAAGAGAACTGAAACACCTGTCAACATGATATATAAATCATTTTTGCCAGTAAACACCAGTCTGACAACTGTTTTATTTTGCTATCCCAGGTGAATGGATAGTGTGCACCTATGCACTGCAGTTCTATTTCAGTTGTCTCAGTCAAACTGTAATTGTATCATAATCCTCCTTTATATTCTTATTTAAGGATCTTCTTTAAACTTCACATCAAACATTCCAGCTAACCTATAATTATCTTCTCCAGTGGTGTTGAAAAAATTAATCGGCTCACCCGCATAGAGTCAAGGATCACGTCAGAGCACAAATGACTAGTATTTGTCCTTCTCCCACTGGCAAAATGACAGGTTAAAGATGGTTCTGCTGCAATGAACAGGTTATTTAGCTGTCCCTTTTGTCTTTCTTTCCCCCATTCCACTGCCATCTATCCCATCTCTGCTGATCTGCATGATACTAATAGCTCTATGATGCTGATAGCTGATCTATACTGGGGCTGTTCTTTCCTCACCTCTCTATACACAAAGCAATATCTCCAGGGAATAAACCTGTAAGTGAAGGTTTGCTTTGTAAATGAACGTCTCTTATTGAATCAAATGAAGCATGGACTCAGAGAGGGAGGAAAGAAAAGGTCAGCAGACTGAGAACATTTAATGAATATTGAATCGACCACCACCACAGTCACCACCACCACTCCATCTCTTTCACACACACACACGCACACACGCGCGCGCACACACACACACACACACACACACACACACACACACACACACACACACACACGGGAAGGCAAAAGATGTTTTAAAGCTATAGTGCGTAGTTTCTATCTCCCCCATGAGGAATTCTAAGTAATGACAACAATACTGTCGGGGCGTCCACATGATACAAGCCTTATGTGATCGTGCACCCTTCCTCCACGCAGTTGCTGGTATGCAAGGAGGACAGTGGCAGATCTAGAAAATTTTACATGGGGTGGCAAAGGGGTAGCGAGGGATCTTGGCAGGGTGGCAGGGGAAGACGGTACATGGGAACCCCTATGTGTAAACACACTGCTATGCCCTACTATGCCCCTCAACACCCTGCTACGCCCTGAACTGCTACAACTATTATTTCTAGTCATAGTTCCATTATCTTTATTGTTACTATAATTGCCACCGTTCATCATACCAACTGCTATAATTATTATGAATCATAATTCTCTATATCTGTATATCTGTATCTGTCTCTGTGTCCCAACCGGTAGCGGCAGATGGCTGCCCAAGAGCCTGTTTCAATGTTTTAAGAAGCTTGTGGACATAGTGGCAGTTTGTTTTTACAAGCACAGTTTTTTGAACACTAAAGTTAGGGGGGGGGGGCAAGGGGGAGCAGTTGACCCCCCCCCACTGTAGGGCCTTGCCCCCCCAGCTTCCCCCCTAACTTTGGTGTTCAAAAAACTGTGCTTGTAACTGAAACTGCCACTATGTCCACAAGCTTCTTAAAACATTGAAACAAACAATTCATTTATATTAATTAATAATAAATAATAATTGTAGATGTACTCTTAGCCCCCTGCCCCTCAAATACTTAGCTACGTCCCTGCATCAAACGTGCAGAGCGGCGTTCACACAGTCTGGCCCGCACACAGCAAGTCTGCTGCAGTGCGGTTGGCCTGCACCCCGGCAAAGACTGGAACGACTCAGCTGCCCCCCCAAGCCTCTGAAAGTGAAGTCAGTTTCCCCAGGTGAAGTTTAAACACATGTTTAACTTATTGTTAAATTTGTAATAAATGTAATGTATGCTAAAGGCGAGTCAGCATCAACAACAGTGCATCTATTACGTTAGCCAAAAGTCAAATCGCTCCCTTGTGATTTGTAAGAGCATTCTGCCCTTGATTAGTTTTGATTTTAGTAAAAACAAGAACAGCATAATACAAAATATTACAAACTGGCATGTTTGAACTCATAACATTTACAGAGGGTCGCCGTTTTGATGGCGTTATGTTACAAACACACTACTTGCTGAGACCGATCATTTGTATGTTATTAGTTAAGGAGTACTATAAAATCCACTTCCTCTCACATATCACGGCAATAAGGCTGCACAAATTAAACCAGGTGACATCCTTTACTGTCAAACTGGGAACACAACAAATACAATGGGATTAAGAAGGCTAGTCTAAACATAACTGTTGTGTGCATGTGATACATCTCTTCTGATTTTGTTTGTTAGGCTACTTATTAGCTACAGGGCCCTACAGTGTAATGTAATACAAGGATAACCAGAGCTTTTCACATCTTGACTTTTGCAGGCCAGAGTAGCTGGAGATATTAGCTGAAATGTAAAAGTGGGGATCTTGCCAGCAAAGAAAATTCTGAGTAGTACACAGGAGGAAGAGAAGGAGGGAAATGAAGAAGGAGAAGGCAGTAAACTGGAGAGACCAGGTGGGTCAGAGCAGGAGAAGACCACAGAAGGAGATGCAGAAATAAGTGAAAGAGAAATTGTGAGAGATGAAGAGGAGGCTGCAGACTCAGAGAGAGGGACAGAGGCAGAAGTGATCAAGAGGAGGCAGATGAAGATGACAGGGAGGAAGAGGCCTGCAGTTACTCCTGGACCATATGATTTGTTTTTATTCTCCTTCCATATAAATTGCAGTATAGTAGCATAAAATGTCATGTCACTCAGTGAATTTTATTAATCGTATCAAATCGTGACAAGAGTTCACTCTTCTCAAGACACTTTACAGATGGAGTAGGTCTAGACCACACTCTATAAATTTGTAATTTCCAATAATTCCCCCAAGAGCAAGCATTTGGTGCAACAGTGGCGAGGAAAAACTTCCTTTTGGTCAGAAACCTCAGGACACAGGATTAAAAAAAAACATGGACTCTTCAGAAGAAGTATTTATCTTCACTCAAATTTCGGACGACACAATCTTCTGAACAAAGCCATACTGACAAATACAGAGAGAGTATCACGCACACAGGAAAATGGACCGACAGATACACGACTCAGGTACGTAGAATTCAATGATTTATTAGCAAGCTAATAAAACAAGGCAACAGTGTCCAATAATCGGCAGGCAAAGGGAAATCCAGGAAAGCAGGCAACGGTCAAAATCCAAGGGAACCAAACAGGAATTCAGGATAACAGGACACAGGGAAAACCGCTTGAATGCTGAACACAGGGAAGCAAACGATCTCGCACTGGGGTAACAGGCGGGAAAATATACAAAAGGAAGTAAAACAAGACAACACAAGGGAGAACAGAGACTACAAAATAAAACTGAAATGGAAAACAGAAAACATGAAATGTGACAGAGTTGTGTGGAGCTGATAGTCTTAATTAGCTTTGTAGCAACTCATTTGGCAATGACTTGAATGTAATGGACGTTCATTAATATCAGAAAGTTTCGCACTAAAGCTTTAATCTAAAGTAATTACCCGATAGCCAATGTCACCAAAGATTTATACATTAAAACAATAATATCAATAAAGAAATGTACTTCCACCATTTTCCCACTGGGATTGGAAAAGTAGAATAATTACAACTTCTGTTGAAGTTCAGAAGAAAGTGGAATTATTGATTTCTTTTGAGACCATAAAAAGAGTTGTTGCTGATTTGATTCGTTTGGGTTGTTTTTTGTTAGTGTTTTGCATATACACAATCATGATCCATTTTATGCAAATAGTTTTAATATGTGAATCGATTGTAGGAGAGGATCTTTTTCTCTCTGTGAAAGAAAGATTATATATCTTGTGTTCCAAGCTATGCCAGGACAGGAGAAGCAGAGTTCAACTTCTACACATTTATTCTAACCTGGATTAGGATATTAATGATAAAATGGTTTTAAACTGCTGTTAACAATGTATTTTGACATATAACAGCTTCCACAAAGGCGAATTCCCTCTGAAGGCCGTCCGCGAAGGCGAAACCCATCAGGAGGCCATCTGAAAGCAGCATCCCTCAGGCGGACAAGCAGGACGGCTAAGGCTGAATCCCTCGGGAGACCTGGCGGGCCGGTGAAGACTAAACCCCTCTGTGGGCCGGGCAGGCGATAGGGCAGCCAGGCTGAAGACAGGCGACAAGGTAACAGGAACGGGAGTAGGCGGGTCCGCCAACAAGGCAACAGGATCAGGAACGGGCAACAGGATCGGAAGTCGGCAACTCCACCGACAGGGTAACTGGAGCAGAAGTCGGCCTGACCGGCGACAAAACACAGGGGGCAGGAGTTGGCCGGACCGCTGACAAAAGCAAAGTCTCTGGGACGCTGGAGACGGGCGAAGTCTCAGGGGTACCGGGAAAGGGCATAGTCACTGGGGCAATCTCAGGGACAGTCTCAGGGACGCCGCAGCCCGACAAAGTCGCTGGGGCGCCGGTCGACGTAGGCTCTGGAAGAGCGGTCAGTCGACGTAGGCTCTGGAAGAGCGGTTAGTCGACGTAGGCTCTGGAACTCTGGTCCGCTCTGGAAGAGTGGTCATCGAAGACTCTGGACGTCAGCTGAGACTCTGGACGGCTGCGGAGGTTCTAGAAGGCTGTACGTCTGCGGAGGTTCTGGACCGCTGCTTGGCTCAGAACTGCCGCACCCCTTGGGACCGCTGGACAACCCGTGCTCCGGTCCACTGGACAACCCGTGCTCCGGTCCACTGGACAACCCGTGCTCCGGTCCACTGGAGAGCGGTTGAACCAGTGCATGGCGTTGGGGACCATGTCGACCACGTCCTCTCTTGCGACCTCCATGGTTCCCAGAAAATATGGCTAGATGGGTCCCTTCAAAGGACTGCTCAGGGGAGCTGCATGAAGGCGAACTGGACCGTAGATCACCAGTTAGTAATCTAGCGGCTCTGGCCTCCTCAGTCCGTCTAGCACATTTAGCTAGGTACTGGAACAAAGTCATATAAGTCTCTGGCTTTCCTCCACATGGAGAAACTTCCTGACTGGGAGAAGCAGGCAAAGGGTTAGGTGGGGTCAAAAACAGAGAACCTGTAGCCACAATGCTAGCAGGCCTAGAAGCAGGCCGGCTAGTGGGTGCTAGCTGGCTTGGAATCTGATGAGGAGCTGGTATATGACTGAGTGAAGCATTGGTGGAGTTAACAGGTTTGACCACCTTCTTACGAGCCAATGCCAAAATTGCCTCCTTCTGGCAATCATCGTTAGCCTTCCTCCACCAGGCTTTGAGTTCCATAAGTTCACACAAAAGGTCATAAAGTTCATCAGAAATCATCTCTGCTGGGTCCATGTTTGGTGGGAGCATTCTGTCACAGTTTGTCAGGAAAGGCTTGGACCAAAATGCAGTTAAGAGGTAATTTATTAACAAAAAAAGAGTCTTACACAAAGTCCTCAGGAAGGTAGCCAGGCAGGAAGAAACGGAAAAAAACAGAATCCACAACAGGAAAGATCAGCACGGTACACAAAAACAGAATGCTCCCAAACAACACAGAGACAACACAGGTTAACAAGGCATAACAAGAAACAGGTGACACAACAGGTGAAACAAATCAGGGCAGGGCAGAACAATCAAACAGGCGGGAAAACAAAAGACAGGAAGTAAATTAGACAGGACAAGGAAGACAAGACGGACTTCAAAATAAAACAGGAAACAGAACAGAACTAACAATTGTGACAAAAATTGTTGAATTGGCAAAATTGTTGAATTGGTATTGAACACTTTGATTTATTCACACAATGAGTGTGACATCATAGTCACTGTCATTATTTCATAAATAAAAAAAATAACACACTTAAGAACAGCAATTCTGAGGGGGAATGTAATGACCAAAATGCATGCCCCTTGTTAACCCTCCATCCCCTATCTTCATCCCCTAGTAGCAGAGAGAGTGCAGGGGTTGTTTAGTTGAATATGTTAGTCCAGTCTGCCTGACTAATTGGTCCTTTATCTGACTGAGGTTTGTGCAAGTTAGAATCAATGACCCAGACCATGGCTCTGAAATATCAGTTGCCTTACTGCGCTGTATGTTGATAAATCCATGGTGCTGTCCGTGGTGCTGAAGTAGCAGACAGATTTGGAAATGTGATTTTTTGTAAGTCCAACCGTTCTAAATGTTCTCTAATTTATATAGCTAGTGTATTAAAAAATACAAACTTAAAAGAGTCTTTTACAGTTGCAAATCGGGGGTGAACTGCCCCCCCCCCCCGATGGGTCAATGGTTTAATTCCACAGCATTTTCTGTCCTTACACACGCCTGGGATAAAACAGGGAAAGGAACTTCATGTTGTCCTTGATATTTAATATAATTACCATTAATGTGCACAGTTAGTGCGACAGTCAGTATGCCGGATAACATTTCCTCACCACAAATGCATTAAGAAGAGGAGGCATGACTGCAAACAGGCCATACTTTGACATTTAAGTAACACAATGTAACATAAGGCCAGTGTTGACCTTGTAGACATCCATATCATCTTTCTTCAAATGTTTTGCTTATTTACCTTGACTGGAATGTCACCATGATCTTTACTAAACAATTTTATCTTCCATTACCTAACATTTTTGACCTGAACTTAACCACTGACAGAAGTTGTCATGACAAACATGAACATTCTTCATATAATCACTTTGTTGTCACATAATGTATTTGGGAGAAATATAATTGTCACATTATCTGTGTCGACAGCAATTCAACAGAATTTCAGCATTTTAACTACTTCCATGTCAATGAAGAAACTTACATACACATTCACTTACACTGATATATTGTATGAATTTTAATTTATGAATGCTTAATGTAGTACTGAACATTTGGTGCGCCAGGAATATATGGATGAATATATAGATAAATAACAGTCAGTCTCAATCTTAGTCTTAGAAATTTCCTTGGGGAATTATTAGAAAATTTGTCCCCTGTTTGTCTGTATTTGCTGCAGTCTACTGTGGCTTTAAAACTGTTTAGCACAACATGGTTTGCAGTTAGTGTGCACTGGTTGGTATGAATGGTTTAGTAGTGTTGTAGTACTCGAGATCGGTCTTGGTGTCAAGACAGATTTTTTAAGGTCTGGGTCTTGTCTCGGAATTGACCACATTTTTACTCAGCCTTGTCTCTGTGTCGGACAAAGAGGACTCAGCATTGTCTGATTTAGGCCTATGTGTTAAAACTTGCAAATGCAGCCAATACCTTGACTCGTATCTAATTTGAAATTTGTTACCGTAAACCCCCCTCTCCCTGCCCCCTTTACACACAAGAAAGTGAATGCGGGAGACAGGAGAAGCTCTGCCTGTCTAACACAGATCTGGTTTTGGTCTTGACTCAGTCTCATCCTGCCTTGGTCTCGGTCTTGTCTCTGTCTTTCGTCCTGCCTTGGTCTTGGTCTTGTCTCTGTCTCAACCCCTCAAAGTCACAGTCTTGTCTCAATCTCGATACACTCTGGTCTTGGTGATGACTTGGTCTCAGTTTAGGTAGTGTTGACTATAACACTGTGGTTTAGGACTAACCACATTTGTTAAGCCAAACTCAGCGAGCTAGATGGGGCTGAGGTATCTTATTTATTAATGAGAAGCTACAAATCCCTTGTGCAAAACATGATGGGATTATGGGCGTATGGGTTTTATGTGGGAATAGTGACGTAATATAATACAAATAGTGAGTAATATAGAAACAGCTGAAAGATAGGAATGTATAGCTCGAGCTGTTAAAGAAATTCAAAAATGAGAGTATAGTTACAGTGAATGTGTCCACTGGTGTAAGTGAATTGAATGATACTCCTCAACTCCAGTAAGCTGTATAGGCCAGTTAGGTTGCGTCATTGGCAGCACTGCACATGATATTACTCATGCTATTAGGAACACATCAACCATATCCATTTCCCATTAAAAATCCATTGCCGTTCCATGCCAGTAAGCTTTAAAATAGAACCCTTACAGCTGAAAGACAGACAGGAAATCTGGGTCGCCAGCTTTAAAAGAACAAAAGTCCTTGCAGTGCAGCTTTCAAAAAGTCACTAGTTGAACTGAATAACATCCCATAATAATGATGCTATTTGTAATAATATATCACATTGTATAATTAAGCAATAGCGCACAACAAACCATGGTATTTTGTGATTATATCACAGCTAAGGACGTTGTTCGCGCCAACAAGATAATCACAACATATCACGGCCTGAAGAGCTACTCATCAAGTATGGCACTATGAATATTATAGTCACACTGCAATTAAAACACATTTTTTTATGAATTATTAATAAATAATAATGTTAACAAAAAAATAGCCTACATAATAGTAAAGTAATGTATTATGTGTTTAACTTTGATGTCAGATGTACACAGTCTTTAATCACCTACAGATCATCATCCATTTTTTTTTTTTTTAATCTTATGCAGGCCTGTGTTGTGTTTTCATTTCTTGAGATTCAGATTTTAAACAATGTAATTTCCTTGACTGAATAATATTGAGCTCTACAGAATATTATATCACTTGCCTTTTGGCATAATATTAAAAGAAAACTCAATTTCATGCTGGAAACTGCATCAAAGATGTCAGAAGTTGAAAGTCCCACACTGCTGATCATTTCGAAATGCTCAAAATGAGGACAAGCAAACCTGCGCACTGTGGATACCAGGAAAAACTCCTTGCTGCAGGGATGCAAAAATAGAGGCTCTTTTATCTTCAATGTTCTAAAATTTCTGTCGTAGGATCCTTGTTTTGGTGATTGGGAAGGACTGCATATTTTGTCTGTTCTTTAAAAGGTTGCATGGGGCATCAATCAGAATGCAGAAAACATGTTCCTTTTAGGTGTTTTATTGGAATAAAGGTTTAAGTGTGTGTGGTTCTGAAACAGAGATGCAGGCATAAATCCGTAAAATGTAGACCCTATATAAATTCTCCTTATGAATTTCAGACATTTTGTAATGCTTATAGGCATCAATAGGAGCACATAGCATTGTTAGGAAGTCAGCTGTACTGAAAGAAACAGCAGGACAGTGACTGCATAGCTAAGAACAAGCAACTTGATATATATTTAGGCTTAACGGGTCAGTAAGAGAAGCACAAGGTATTGGATGAAACCATATGTGGTTTGTGTGAGACTTCTGAGATATCTTCCTCATTTATTTCAAAGTGAGACGGATGAAAGAGAAAGGGAAGAGACAGACGCTGACTTTAAAATGATATAATATATACAATATATACAGCGGCACTCATAAGTTTATGAATCCATGCTAAAGTTGACTAAAAAGAGGAATAAAAAAATCATCTTTTGGAATAAAAGGTTGTTTTTTTTGATAAAGTTCCCTTGGCCTTTGGAATTAAAATAGCCCCACATCATCACATACCCTTGACCATACCTAGAGATTGGCATGGGGTACTTTCCATAAAATCATCTCTCAATGCAAATCAAACCAGCTATTAGGTTAACCATGCCAATCTCTAGGTATGGTGAAGGGTATGTGATGATGTCGGGCTATTTTAATTCCAAAGGCCAAAGGAACTTTATCAGGATGCATAGTATCCTGGATCCATGAAATAACTGGCCTTTAAAAATAAAACTCTGCCTGCCTCTATGGGAATTTAACATAGGGGTGTACTGACTTATGCCCCCTGTATTTTAAGGAAGAACATTTATTTATTTACGCTACATTATTCATTCACATCAAAAAATTGGTGTCCTTACAGGTCGGATTTTTCCTCATTTTTTTAATTAAGGCATTAAAAAATATCCGAGAGGGCATACTGACGTGAAATATATTGTGGTTTTAGCTGTTGGCTAATGTTAGCTTGCTTGCTAACCGGCCCACCACAAATAGAATTTCAGTTATTATGTGGGAAACACTGCGGCTATTTCATTAGAATGACATGACATGAATAAACGTTACTAAACGTAATGTGAATAAAACCTTAATACATTCTTGTCGAGCAGAATACATTTTCATCCACAATGGTGGGCGTTTAACAATAAAGACAACAACTTCCATGATCCCACGCAACTTTACGGTTAACAAAGGTTTTACTTTTATACTCTTTATTTCAGAGGGAAATATTGTACGTTTTACTCCACTAGCCTACATTTATCTGACAGGTATAATTACTAGTTGCCTTTTAAATGAAGAATTTTACATGGAAAAAACATAGGTTTATATATAACAATGCATTTCTGAGCATTAAACCAGTGGCTCCACACCTTTTTGGCTCACAAAAGCGAGACCCTCAAAAGAAAGTGTCTAGTTGGGGCCCCTTGTCACCTCGCAGATGTCTGAGTTGTTCTGTTCCCCTTTAACGTTCACAGATGGTTTTATTTAAATAACTCTTCAAAGCCCAAGGAGGTAAAATGATCCACTATTTCACAAAAAGAGAAAAGCCCAAAAAATGAAAACAGATTTGTGGTACTTTTTTCTTCTTCCTGCCCCATAAGTCATCTCACAACCCCTCCGATTTACCGTGTTATCTTTTGGAGGGGGCCGATTGTTTGGGAACCACTGGACTAAACTAGCTCCACATCACTACAGTAAAATGCTACTTATACATCGATGCATCAGTGTTAATAATCTAATAATTCAATATACACATCTAATAATATACTTTTATATTTAGCTGTACTTCTACCTCAGTAGGATTTTGAATGCAAGACTTTTACATGTAATGGAGTATTTTTACATTGTAATGATCTTCTCATACCCCTCCATTCATTAAAGTTCTGTTTATTTTGTCCAACTCTTCTACACTCCGCCAGAATCTGCCGTCTGGACCTAAATCAAGCCAAACAACCCAATATATACATTTTTTGACAACAGGTGGAAATAATATTAAACCCTAGTGTTTGTAGCTCAGAAGTCTTGATGTTCTTGCAAGGTGACAATTAAAAGGAAAAATATAAAATTTAAAATAAATGGCAAGGGAAAATATTTTTTCTTTTCTTTTATCAGCAAGCCTTTTGGTATATCTGCAGTCATTAAATATGCATGTTTTTGTTTTTTTTCTTTACCACTGAGCTACTGCAAAATGTAGGCATACTGCTATTTGAATACACGCATAGGAACTATTCCCAGCACTGTTGAAAGTAAAATGAAATACCTGTTAGAAAAAATGCTGAAAGTTTTATTAGTGAGGAGCTAATTCGAGCCAAGGTAGACTCTAAGTTAATGTTCTGTTCCTGTTGTTCCCTGCAGTTAAATTAGCACAAGTAATAAGATGATCGAAGCCTGTTTATTGCAATGACTTGGTCTTAATGACTGTGTTTGTTCATGGTCAGTGATTGAATATATCCTTTATTTCATTACGACTCTCCCTAACACCCACAGGACAACACAACCTGCTGACAAAACCCCTGCTATTTCAATCCCTGTTTCTCCATTTCTTTCCCCTTATTGCTTTCTTTTATTTGCACTTTCTTGCTTTCTTTCACTCTGTGTTTGCTCTGTGTCTCACTGCTCCCATAACCCACCTCAGTCAATTTCTCTCTTTCCATTTAATGGCAGCCAAAGGGAGACAAAATGATGCTGTCATCAAACATAGTTTATGTAACAGTCATAGTTCTGTGGGCTGCTTGCTGTGCCGCAGTCTCCCAATGGCCTAATAGCCTTCTCTCACATTCTTGACTTCTCACTCCAGAGACTCTCACTGGCAGTTACATATTTGTCCAGGCTTAACCAAACCAACACCCAAAACTCAATCTCTATTACATATTTCTGTGATCTATCACATTACAATTGAATCCCATTGATTGTATGTACAAATGTTTTAGAAGTACCAAGGTCTAGATATAAACGGTGGGGTGATCAGGCTTTTGCAGTTGCTGCCCCGAGACTCTGGAACAAGTTACCCCCTGATATTCTCACTTTTACAGATGTAGCTCTTTTTAGGTCCAAACTTAAAATGTATCTGTGTAGGCTGGCTTTTAATACGTAGCAGTGGTGTGACAATTTCATTGTTCTGTTTCTTTGTAACTATTTCTGATTTTACTGTTTTCTATGTTCTTTCTTTCTGATGCTAAGCACTTTGGATACCTGCTGGTTGCTGTAAAGTGCTATATAAATAAAGTCTGATTGATTGATTGATTGATTGATTGAAATGTGTCAAGTAATCCAGGTCAGTGCAGGGATATCTTTAATAAGACTACAGAAAAGCAGCAATGTTTTTCTTGGAAATGACTCACTTAGATGTTAAAATAGGTTTTATTTACTCATAATACTATGAAAATCAACACATTTATGTCTGGGGTGTTGAATGCAATGAATTCCAGTTATGTATTTGTTGTCTGATGATGTAGATCAGTGATGCATATATGTCATGATGATAAGAAAGAAAAAGGTTAAGAATTCGTTTTTTAATCATTCCCCATTTATTCATTCATTTTTTTTTACTCACTTTTCATTTATTGTGCATCAGTTGGTGTGTGTGTGTGTGTGTGTGTGTGTGTGTGTGTGTGTGTGTGTGTGTGTGTGTGTGTGTGTGTGTGTGTGTGTGTGTGTGTGAACACAGAGAGGCTGCAGGTGTGTCAGAAGCTGAGACAGATGTGACACTTTCAATTGTTTCCTGACAAAATATCAGCGTCTTTGAAGTTAACCTTTTCAATTTAAGCCAGCTTGCTCTCCTCATAGGCTGACAAATCCATTAAATGCGGCTCTGGCAATAGCAGATCTCTGACGGACTTGTTTTGCTCGTTAAAGCAAAAAACTTGTTACGTGGAGGTGCAGTAAATAGAGATGTAACACAACAAAGGCGGAGAGAGGGGAGTTATAAGGGAGCTGGAAAAGATCAACGGAGTTTCATACTGTAAGTTAGTGGTCTAGTTTATGGTGCCTCCTCATATGCAAAGGAACACCACCTGTGATATCTGTGCAGGAAGTCAGAGTTGGACTTATATTAGCCCAATTACACATGGAATTAATTTGGTAGACAGCGTTTAGTAACTAATAAGAACATATCTTCAAAATGATAAAATGTTGGGTGCAAACACTGCCGGCTAGCTTGTGGATTTCCCCCTGGGAATCAATAAAGTCTTATTATAACCTATTTGTTGATTATATTTTATATTATTAATCTGAATCTGAAAAAGTAACTAGTAACTGATCAATTAATGGAGTCAAACATATTATATTTGCTTCTGAATTGCTGTGTGGTAGAAATATAAAGAAAATGGACTCACTCCAGTATCTCATAGAAAGTACTAGCACAGTACTTGAGAATGTTACTTTCCACCACTGGTGTTCATTTACTTTCTGCGTGTCTTCTGACCTCACAAGTTGAATTTTGATATAAGCTATGAAGTTTAGGACTACACTCAACGGTAAAAACAATTTTCCTTAATATCACCGATCAGGACACAGCTCGTTGTTCTAAGTTTCCTAAAATTTTGTGGATCCTACAAGCTTATTCTATTGCAACAACCATTGTAAATCACACTAGATGGACTAAACCGTCGAAGTAATGCCAATGTTCTATTAAATAGTGCTTTTGTATGTTTGATTGTTTTTACATCTGAAGTAGTTTCCTGAATAAGTGCTTACCTCATAGTTTATACTATAAACTCCCGTGTATTAAGTTACAAATGTTTGAAAACAGTGACCCCTGAGGAAGCATCAATGCAGGAAGCAGCCAGACACCTACATCCTGTCTCAGTCCTGTGAACAGTGTGTCCCCCTTATACTCTGAGTTTATGAGCACTGTATCTACACAAGCCTGAAAATCTGGTTGACTCTGAACTAGTCTATATTGACGACGTTTCATTTCTGGGATTGTTCCGGTGCCGCCGGAAATTCCGCCGGATGTCCCTAATTTTCGTCCGGCTGTCCCTCACCGTCTACTGTCTTTGTGTTGGCGTTCTAAACTCCGGTGGACTATGGTTAACTGCTCCTCAGATCTCTGCAGGGTAAATCCAGACAGCTAGCTAGACTATCTGTCCAATCTGAGTTGCTGATGTTCCACCAAAACAAGTTCCTTCCCGTGGCTATTTTGCAGAGGCATCGTTGCTCCGTCCCAGCACTTGGCACCACCCAAGATGATTGTGATTGGTTCAAAGAAACCAGAGCACGTTTTTCTCCCATCCCGAATGCTGTGTGGACTAGTCAGACCCTCTTTCGCGACGCTGTGGAGGAAGGTCTGCCAATGCGAGACTAACTGTGAACAAATGCATCTTGGCGAGTAAAGAGCATACAAGGCTTACTTAGTCTCTAAGGAAAGACACTTAATACAAATGTGTTAAAGTTATTTGCAGATATTACATAGCTAACCCATCTTGTTTCTGATCCATTTAACAGCAATTTATGTGGCTGCAAATAACTGTCACAGGTTAAATAAATATATATAACTGCAAGGTAAAATAACATAGCACTACATTTATAGAATATAATACACCAGGGTTATTTATACAATATGTGGTCTGTGTCTCCAAATTCCATAGTATCCCAAATAAAATCCATCCATTTTCAGATGATTAAATTGACTTTTGCTGGTTTTCAAACAATGTAATTTACTGTCAAATCATTTTTTAATAACAGTTCCAATAGGATTCCTATTTCCTATTTGTTGAGCAGATGTGAATTGCTGCAAGCATGGCACAAGTGCACTATCTATATCTCTCTGTCTCACTTTAATTCAATTCACTTTCAGCTGAATGAGATTTATCGACATTAAAGTTCTAAAACAATACTGTCAGGGCGAGGGAGTACAATATAATGTCTTTCTGTCTGACTGTCCGTCTGTCTCACTTTCCCCTCCTTTTCTCCCAGTTTAATATAGTTTAACTGAATTCAGTTCAGGTATTGCCGTGTGTTGGCATGAATGCTGTATTCAAACAATTTAGATCGATAATAAATAAAAAAAAAAAGCTTGCTCTCATTCTGTCTCCTACAAAATTCAATTAGCTTGGCTGGCATGAATATTAGATGAACAATATCAATCGCTAAATCATAATGTGTGTATGAATGTGTCTTCAACTGCTTTTAACTCTTTGGGCCAGTAGTGGAAAATATTTTTTATGTATCAAACATAACAAATGTTCAGATATCCTTACAACAGCTAGAGGGATGGTGGTAGAGCATGCGCCCCATGCGGCGAATCTGACCCGTGGCCCTTTGCTGCGCGTCATTCTCTCTCTCTCTCCCCCCTTTCTTGTCATTCTTGAACTATCATACAGGCCCTAAAAGGCAGTTAAAGCCATTAAAAAATGTGTGTGTATATATATATATACATATATAGTTTACACAATCTATAGTTTACACAATCTTTTTTATCTTAATTGTCAGACAATATGAATTCAATACATATTACATCAGAGGTCTCTTTAATACAAATATGTATATATCTATAATAATCAAACAAATAGGCTAAATGTAAAACCACAACATGAAATACAGTGTGCATGATTTACATACCAAAGTAATCTTCAAAACATTCTACGTTTTTAAAAAAAAGTTGTTATTTTTGTATTTAAGCATGTTGTAAGTTATAGGAAAACATGGCCAACAATTCAGTTTAGTTGTTTTTTTTTTACATTTCTATAGTAACATATTATATTACAAATACAAACAACTAAGCTACCATCAATTGAACTTTACGTGTTAGGAACACAGTATGTGTGGGAATGTAGGCATATCATCTTTAAAAAAGTTGATTTGAAAGTTGTTTTTTTTAACCTAGGTCTTTTTTGAAAGTGAGACATGATGTGTCTGTTGTTACAAACGGTCAGTGTAACACTTATCAGTTCAATTTTCTAAGCACAAATGGACATTTGGAAAAACAGAAAAATGGGTTCAAATATCAAATTTTTCATTTTTTTCCGCCTTGACGAATTACAAAATTGGATCTTTAATCTGTTTTTCCAATTTTCTGTTTTTATTCAGAGGATCAGAAATTTCGAAAATTACAAAATTGCGTCTGGGCTCCAATTATTCAATAGGCTACTGCAATGGTACTCTCTCCCTCGTTCCGCCTAGCTACGTCCCGCCCCCCCCACACACACATTCGACACCATCAGTTGCAATCACCTCTGACCCCAAAGTCTATCAGTTTGGTTTTTTTTGGTCCATATGCAGTTAATGACCTGCATATTCCGCAAAGTTAAGAGAGATAGTACCATTGCAGTATTGAATAATTGGAGCCCAGACGCAATTTTGTAATTTTCGAAATTTCTGATCCTCTGAATAAAAAAGAAAATTGGAAAAACAGATTAAGATCCAATTTTTTAATTTGTCAAGGTGGAAAAAAATGAAAAATTTGATATTTGAACCCATTTTTCTGTTTTTCCAAATGTCCGTTTGTGCTTAGAAAATTGAACTGATAAGCGTTACACTGACCACAAACCCCCACCTCCTAAGGAAAACTCCAGTTAACTTCTGCTGTAGCTATATGTATAACGGACAGTCCATCATAACATTAGCGTACAGAAGATGTGAGAGCAGCATCCAGTCATAAAACGCGTGGAGGCTTACTATTTGCTCAGACTTTTTACAGCCTTCGTTGCCAGGTAACCGCGCAGTGGCATTTCAGAAAGTGTAGTTCAAAAAACGTCGTATCCGCTTTAACATTAACACAGCGACTGAGACAACAAACTACATATCCCAGAATGCATATCTATAAGGAAGTGCCCTTCCATTTTGAGCACATGACCGGTGGTACTCCAGTAAGCCACAACAGAAACGTTTGTAGTGTTGTCGGGCAAATTTTTGCCTAGGTAGTATTTTTTCTGTCGTTGGCTGTGCATAGTTATTTTTAAAATGAAACTGCAGTGTTTAGTCGTTGCTCTGTGCTTCGGCCTTGGTGTAATGGCTGGGAAATACTCTCGTGAATTTAACGAGCCCAAGCCGAGCGGCAGTGATGGACAGCCGGTGGAGTTCAGGATAGCTAAATTGAGCCAGGTGTGGGAGAAGGCTAAACGGGTACGTACATGAGACAAACTATTATCTGTACGGTTAACGTTAACGTGAAGCTGTAGCAAACACGACCACACTAACACAAATAACGTTTGCTGTCGGTCAATGAAATGAAAGAAGCTAGCTACAGTTTGGCTATTGCGGTTTTCAACAGTTACAGTAACGTCACAGTCGAAATATCAAGTAGCATTAGCCTAAATGAAAATACAGCCTTAATATACGCGGTTTAATTAGCTAGATAAGCTGGAGAATATCCACAAATGCAGGTGTTTAAGTGGACAAGCATAAGTTAGTTAGTCTTTGTATTCATGGTGGTCCACAATAGAAGACTAGCCTTCTAACTAAAGTTATAATTCTAACCAACTAAAAAAAAGCAAATGAGTTAAATCAGAGAGAGACTTTTGTAGGTTAATGTGTGCAGACCAATTTCTTATTCTGACAAAACACACATTTAGGAGCAGAGCAATGTGAGCGTCACTGCAGGTCCATCTAGGCCTACATTAATCAAGTTGCACTCTGCCAGTGCAGACTATGATATTGGAATCTACCATCATGTTTGAAAGGGGAATATAATTGGGCTTTAAAGTGTGTAGCATGTAAATAGAAGTTTCTCTATGAACTGAGATTTTCATTAATCTATTATAATTAACAATTCTTCCAAAAACACAATTTGCCGCTATCATACAGTGCATTTGCTCTGTCACTATTTTAGCCTTTCTTTTCTGTCTGATTTTACTCACTCCTTACCCTTCTCTGTCCTCAAAATTTCTCCTCCCCTCCAACTACAGTTATGTTATGTCTCTTATTTGGGTTTTGATAGATGCAGTTGTCCCCAGTGCGGCAGGCTGAGCTGCACAGTGACCTGAAGATCCAGGAGAAAGATGAGCTCCAGTGGAAGAAGCTGAAGGTGGAGGGGCTGGATGAGAACGGGGAGAAAGAAGCCCAACTCCGACGTAACTTCAATGGTGAGACAGCTCTGTCCACTGGTGCAGACGGGGATAGTTGAACCCTGTCCTCACTTTGGCCTGAGTTCACTGTAGAGTCAGCCTGCCCTAAATATGCAGTCATCCACCTTGGCAATGTCACGCTCTGTGCTGAAATTGTATGATTTTTGTCAAGTAGTAAGCTTAAAAAGTTTATTTGCTATATGTTGACCAAATTCAAAAGCTTCCAAGCTGAAAACTGGTATTATTACAGACGCTTGTTTTTACCAACAGAATATAACAAAATGCAAATCCTTAATGCTGTTCATAAATGTTACTCGAAGTGTTTTACATATGACTGAATAACATAATTGAATAAAGCATTGGCCAGCACGTTTTAGGAATCGTAATCTGTGTTGGAAATGAGAAAGTGATGCTGATGTCTCCCTTAAAAAATGAAAGATTAATAACATTGTGTCTTAACATTGTATTCGGAGGCTCCAGTCTGTGGCACCTTCCTGACAGATTAGGTTAGGAAAGTTCATTGATGTTGCCATTTAAAGACAGCCACAGATTCAGCAGGTTGAGGTGAGTTTTATTTTAGTCAAAGCATACAGTCTGTGAATCTTTACCTAATAATAAAAAAAATAAATAGAGGATATAGCTAATGATAGCACATATTAATGTACGAAAATGGTTGTCATTGGGCATTAATACTGGAACCTATCAGGATCACCTAATTAATACTAAAGCCAAGGAATACATAGTTCTGGATATGATAGATTATGTAATAAACTGTGGAATGCTGTGTGGACTCGCCAGACCCTTCTCCGCAGCGCTGTACATTAAGGTCTGCCAATGCAAGACTATTAGTTTTGCAAACCAGCTACATTTGAATTTGTGTCACTTAGAGATGTGAGAGTATGCTGTGCACGTTGCATTCTTGATACTAAATCACATACATGTATGTAGTATTCTTCAATATATATACTTAAACTGTGAAGAATGTATTAACAATTCAGACACAGCTACTGACCCTGCAGTTTGCTTTAAGATGCTAAAAAGACAGGACTGGCATATTTTGATCATCAATTGCTTAATCCAGTCCCGATTAAGTCTGGAGCTGCTGTATGAATGTGTGAAGAATACTTCACCTCAGTATCTGCAGGCAGTTAACCAGCAACACACCAGTCTGTTTAGCATGCTGCCACTAGCACCCAGTGGACCCTTTCCACCCTTTGGCAGCTCAGGCAGCACTCTCCGTCCTCTCTCCCCAGTGGTGGAGTGACCTTCCAGCTCCAGGCATAGCAGCAGTATCACTTTCTGCTCCTTTGTAGCTAAATAGGAATCTTTAAGGAGGACCTTAAGTCACCTTCTCACCGCTGAATCAAGTTCTTCTCTGTGAGTCATTCTAATTGGGCTCATTATTTTTTTACTTTTCATTTCATAGCACGTTTGATATGCCTACAGAAAAAATCCTGACACCTTTCTTGTTGTTAATTAGTAGATCTGGGAATGTAAGCTATTTTTATTGTTTGCATTTATTGCACATCACTTGCATCAAGAGTCTCTGCTGAACCTATAAAATGTGAAGTATACAAGCCCAGCAGTAGTGCAGAGATTGTCTACAAGTTCTTGCATTCTGTTTATGAGGATTTTAAAACGAGCCCCCTGCATGTGAACACTCTTCTAGTGAACACTCTTCTAATGAAGTATCAGTAGTTAATAAGTGACACTGATGGGTTACCAGCAGGTTGAGATGATGCTGAATCAGCAGCTGCCATAGCAGTTTACTAGAGCAGAATAATGAGGGCAGAGCTTCTTCAGAGCAAAGTCCAACTTTGTATTGTTATGTAGCAGTCTGACATATTGTGAGAGGACGGAACTGCTAATAAATTCTGTAGCTGCTTGGTATATTTTGCACAAAACTGACAATAGTAAATAAAACAAAATAAGTTACAGAAATACCAAACAAATGGCAACATCCTCCCTTATCTGTCCCGGAAAAAGAGTCTACCTAAGTTTGTGTCCTAGCAGGTTTTTGATGCAATTTAAAATCATTGTCTTCTTTAGTTTTCCTTGTTTGTTCAGGGTTAGTGTTAGTTAGTTAGTGTGACAAATCATCACTTGGATATCACCTGCTCTGTCAAGAAAGTAGTGATGTTAGTTTGTTCTGATAAGCTCTCGTTGGATTCCCCAACTCTAATCCGTGTTTCCTGGCCTGCTCAGCTTATTTTCAGCAGCTGATTCAATAGAGATGCTACTCCCTGTGCTGTCCTTTTTCAAATGTGTGGTGTTGACTGAATTTTATGAGCTGCTTTCAAGCATTGTGGGCCTTTGGGCAATTTTGGATGTAAAATGTTTTTACATCGAAAGACTTTCTTCAATGATTTAGTCAATTTAGATTCTTTTGCTTGTCAAGCAGTTTCCTCTCCTGACAGCCTCAGTTGTTACTCCTAACAGACTGACAGGCTCATTTATTGCACAGCTTTTTAGTAAAAAGTCTCTGTTGTGTTATGCAGTGATCCTGGCCAAGTATGGAATGGATGGCAAAAGAGACACTCGATCACTGGAGAGCAACTCCCTGAAGGACCACGACACCAAAGAGGGAGACATATTTGATGATCCCAGGCTGGACAAACTGTGGAACAAGGTGTGTATGTGTGCAAAGTAAGGAGAAGTATTGAAATGTGTTTTGGAAATGATGCCTTGATTTTATGCCCTCTTTCTTTGTAGTGCCATTATGGAACCTTTTGCCCTCTGTTGCTTCTGGTGATTCAAAATCCACATGGCTGAAAAAAAAAGCCATGACCCTCAAATCAGCTTAAAAATAATTGTCGCATTAAAAAGATCAGGTGCACCAAATGCTTTACAAGGTTCTCACCCAGCAGCACCTGAAGTGTTTTAATGTAGCTTTTTTAAAAGCCTATACTCAGACAACTTTTGTTTCAGGAAGTATGCATCTACAGTATTTAAGGAAAGAAAATAGAGACGCGTTCTCTATCAGAATTTCCCAAATTACACATTTCAAGTCTAAAGTTGCTTTAGGACCAGAGTAGTAAAGTTCTGTTGTGACATATAGATACCAATTGTGTCAGACAGCGATCCTGGTTAGAACAACACCTGGCATTCTTCTTAATCCAAACCATGTCTGTTACTCTCCTGCTGCTTTTGAGACTAACTCCTTTTCTGCCTCTGACTGTTCCCCCCCCCCCCCCCAACCAGGCCAAGAGCTCCGGGAAGTTCTCTAACGAAGAGTTGCTGAGTCTGAAGAGGGAGTTCCAGCATCACAAGGACAAGATCCACGAGTACACCATCCTCATGGATACCGTCAGCAGGACGGAGGGTGAGCTATGTCAATCACTCCCTCTGCTCTGCTGCCGGCCAGAGGTGTCATACCACCTCTGCTTAGTTTTATCAGTATTTTCTAAGGCCAGGTTTATGAGCCTTTAAGCCCTTTCCTCCTCCATACTATTCACCACTATATGTTTTTGTATACAGGCATACATTAATTATTGTTCTGATCCCAGGTTTGCACCGCAGCCCATACCAGATTACGTTTAACAGTTTAACAGAATTTTGCTGTGAAATAAGGCCAGATTTGTATTTTCTAGCAGTCAGTGCAGTTTCCAAAGTAAATTAAATGCAAGGATAAACACCTCATCACCCTCCTTCAGTCTTATTTGGCTGTCGTCAGTTCTGCTGTTGCTCAGGTCAGCCATCCAAAAATCAGTCCCAAGTCTGAAGTGCTCTCTGTGTGTTTGTTCAGTCTTGTGGTCATACACGTAGATGGAAGGTATCAGACTGCACATGTTGCCACCCAACGCTCTGTGCTCCATCAGTGCTCGTCACATCACATCAAGCTGGGAGTTTTAAGCTGAGCTGACAGGCCCCACTGTGTTTCAGGAAGGCAGATGGGTCTCCTTCAGACGTAACTGCCACTTTGCAGCTGTTTCGTGCCAGAACTCTGCTGCTACCGCTCCACAGCGTTATCGTTTGTGGCAATTGAGCCAGGGGCGTTTTTTCTGCTTGTCTGAAGCATTTAAATATTGAGCCGATCACATGTTGCCTTGACGGAAGTCTCCGTGTGCCTCCACAACACCACCACCTCCATCCATGCACACTTTTACTGCCTTCCCCAGTATTCATTTCATCTCATGTGTTTTTTTTCTTTTGATCCAAATATCAACCGTTGTCCAGTTGGCCTTTAATCCACTTTTTATCTCTTCACCTTTTCCTCGAGCAGAGGTTCTCAATTGTTTTTCAGCCAAGGACCCTTTACAAGATAAAGAATATACTGTACGGTGGATTCCCTAATGTATGTCCCTTGGAATAATTTGAGGTAGCCCATTTTTTACACTTCTATAGTCTTAGTCACATGAAAGATATTAGACATGTATTAAACCTATTTGCATCATCTCAACACATAGTACAAACAACACACACACACTGACAGATATCAAGAGAAGTGTAAGTGTTTCATTCTTAGTGCATACATAGGCTAAATCACCTGTGGATTCCATATCGATATTTCAAATAACATACATTTTGTTAGATTAGAACATAATCTATGAACTACAGTATATTTTAAATATTATTCATCGAACTATGAAGCCTTTTGACAAAAATATTTTATACCCTGATAATTTAAATGAATGAATCTGAAAACTTTTCACGGACCCCCTGGCAGAGTGACACAGACCTCACTTTGACAATCACTGTCCTAGAGTGAGGCAGGCAGGTATTTCATAACCACGTTGCGGTATTAACTGGTAAGATTTGGCTTATAGGCTACTCAAGGTTCTTGAGTAAAATAGAATGAAAAATAACTGTGATATATGAAGAAAAAGGCAGTCCTTTGAAATGTCCTAAACGTTTTACAGGTTATTTTATAGCTACAACTAAACTCCTTATTAAATGCTGTATTTCTTTGTCGCTTTTATTGCTTTAATTTCCTCCTCCTTTTTTTTTTTTTCTCTATTCTTTATGGTTTCTTGTTTCATCCCTCTTTCATTTCCTCTATTCTCCTCCTCTGCCCTCGCCGATCTAAACCACCACCTACCCCTGTACCTCCTCCCCGTCTCTCCCTCTTCTGGCTGTTTGCCTCAGCAGAAATACACAAGAATGTGATCTCTCCCCTGGAGGGCGACGCCAAAGAGCATGTGCTGCACCAGAAGCACACGGACCTGAAGCAGAAAATGAGAGACCTCAACCAGGGCTTTGAGCGCCTCCGTAAGCTCAGCCATGAGGGCTTCACTGAAGACAGCGGTGAGAGAGAGAAAACACATGCACACACAGCTAGTCTCTTTGTGCATCGCAGTCTCACTCTGCGTTTATCTCATCAGCTCAGTCACTGGAGATTGTAATCATAATAACACACTCTGACTCTGCCGTACCACAGTTGGCCAGCGTTGATTTGCTAACAGCTTAGGTGTTTTGTGCTTTTAGTTTTTAGCCCACATAGCGGCATCCATCCAGTCATGTAAACCAGCTTGTCCTTGTGTTATTTAACCTGGAGAAAACATTACTCTCTGATTGAATGTTCGTATAGTTTTGTGCTGCTTTTGGTTGAGTGTACTGCAGAGTCTGCGTGTGGTCTCAGATGTACAGGTTTCAGTGGGAGTCTGTTAGGGGGGTTTAAATGAAGGTGATTCATACGTGCAGCGTTGTGAAGTGAAGAGAAATCTGTGACAGCAGAGATGTGAATGCAAGCAGTTTTGTTTTTGTGTGTGTACGTGTGTACCAAATTACTGAGCAACTAGGCTTGTTGTTGTGATTGTACCTTATAAAACGTCTGCTGTGACGGCTCCTCCTCTTCAAAGCTCCCTCCCTCTTAAAGGAGAATTCCGACCAATTTTTACGTTAATCTTGATCGCTATAGCTACGCGAGTACTTTCGATAGAAAAAACCCGACCTGGATCGGTCCTAGCAAACTGGAGAAGCTGCAGCTACGTGTACAAGCTTAGAGTGCCTTTGTGCCTCTTACCAGACACAAAATGCAATTAGTGCCACATGAACAGGGCCCTAACGTGACAACAAGATGCGTTTTCAACTCAGACATTGTTTAAATTCACCTACCCTGTCTTGATCCTGCCGGTGGGTAGCTTGGCCTGTTAGCTGCTAGCTGTTAGCTGCTATCTGCCGTGATAAGTGTGTTCAGCCAGGCTTTTGTGAAAATCATCACGCAGCAGTTCCGTGTGTATTTGTAGCTCATCCATTTTGTGTGTGATCAATCTGGTGTTGGTGAGCAGGAGGCTTGGAAGTGTCAATCTGTGTTGGTAGTTCTCTTAGCCAGGCAAGCAGCCTTCTCCCCGCATTCCTCAACTCCCGCAGCCGACAAAAATCCCCCGAGCGCCCAGTGGTCTGGTGGATGTCCTCCAGAGGACAGATCATGCCTTCGTGGCGAAAAATTTTAGTTTATTTCCCCCTCAAAAATAGGTAATTGAGCACTGTAGTGGTTACGACCATATCAGTGACTATGTAACTACATGGAAACGGGATAAATGATGTCTGTGGCTTGCACAGTAATAGCGTTACTGAAGGCTAGCTTTAGCTTGCGCTTGGAGCAGCAAGTTCATCTGCCTGTTTCTGTCTCGTTCTTTCCAACTCTTGTGAGGCTAGTTCTTCGTCTGTATACTCAGGTTCGAATAAATAAGGACGACCATCAAACTCAAAAGGCTCTTCCGTGTGTTGTATATCTGCTATATTCTCCATAGTTGCGTTACTAGCTTCTTCCCTTGTGAACAACTCCACTCTTCACACACTACGCTCTGATCTGCACACTGCTGTTTACCTTTTCCTGCTACAACTGAATTCCCAGGAGACAGCGCGATGCTACAGCTAAGCTTCAGTAACGCTATTACTGTGCATGCCACATCGTTTATCCCGTTTCCATGTAGTTACATAGTCACTGATATGGTCGTAACCACTACAGTGCTCAATTACCTATTTTTGAGGGGGAAATAAACTACAATTTTTCGCCGCGAAGGCATGATCTGTCCTCTGGAGGACATCCACCAGACCACCGGGCGCTCGGGGGATTTTTGTCGGCTGCGGGAGTTGAGGAATGCGGGGAGAAGGCTGCTTGCCTGGCTAAGGGAACTACCAACACAGATTTACACTTCCAAGCCTCCTACTCACCAACACCAGATTGATCACACACAAAATGGATGAGCTACAAATGGCTAGCAGCTAACAGGCCAAGCTACCCACCGGCAGGATCAAGACAGGGTAGGTGAATTTAAACAATGTCTGAGTTGAAAACACATCTTGTTGTCACGTTAGGGCCCTGTTCATGTGGCGCAGACATATTAGTTGCATTTTGTGTCTGGTAAGAGGCACAAAGGCACTCTAAGCCTTGCCCCGACAACTGCCGTTTTAGCTCAGTGGACGCTTGTACACGTAGCTGCAGCTTCTCCAGTTTGCTAGGACCAATCCAGGTCGGGTTTTTTTTCTATTGAAAGTACTCGCGTAGCTATAGCGATCAAGATTAATGTAAAAATTGGCCGGAATTCTCCTTAAGTGTGCAAGTCTTGGTGAGGCTCCAAACTGTCTCTTTGGACTGTTCATTTTTGTCTCTTGTTGGTTCTTCCTCTGCAGAGTTTCGAGAGCCCCGTGTGATTGAACTGTGGGAGGCTGCCAAGAGAGCCAACCTGAGTGAAGACGAGCTGGACTCTCTCAAGGTAGCTCTTCAATTGCTTGTGACAGTCTTTTGGACACATCTGCTTTCCCCGATTTGTTTCTCACTTTCTCACAACACTTTTTGTTTTATTAGAGTGCTACAGTCGAACTCTGAGAAACTTTTTAGTCAAGTGCTCTTTTGGTAACTGGTGTATTAACTTCTGTAGTGTACTTGGTAGCTGAGTACTACTTGTGTATGCAAAGGCATAAAGCCTAAAGAGCACATTATGCGTTACACATTGGAAATGCCAAAGTATTCCACTCCTCTTTCTGATTGTGCTTCTTTCACCCATGAGCAGAGAATCACAGTGAACTCATTTTAAATTCTTTTTAAAGATATCTGACTTTAAGATCAGATGTGTCACAGAAAACATTCAGCTAGAACTTTCTAGTTACATTACCTCTCGAGTCACTACCTGAGATGCATATCTGCTCCCTTGTGCAGCGGTGCATGTAACTGAAGGAGAACTGAACTTACACCCCTCTGTGTTCGCCGCCCTCCTTTCCTTGTTCACTTAGGAGGAGCTGCGTCACTTTGAGACCAAGGTGGAGAAGCACAGCCATTACCAAGAGCAGCTGGAGCTTTCCCACCAGAAATTGCTACACGTGGAGTCTTTAGGGGACAAAGAGCACATCAAGAGAAACCAGGAAAAGTACAACACGCTATCTGAGAAGACCAGGGAGATGGGTTACAAGGTAAGGAGGGGTTAAAAGTTTTTTTAGCTCTTACTCTACATTCTGCCGTCAAGCAACACAAAGCTACTGTCCAATGGCTGACTGCTCGCCTGCTGTTGAAACTACTAATGTTGCAAAATTGGCCACGAATAAAACAATGATTTAGTGCTGAGAAAAGCAGTAACAAAGAAATGGGGGACAAAGGTTAACACCTCATATTGTTCCTGCTGTAGAAGAGCAGTCTCTTACTTCTGCTGTTGCAACACAACACATTTTGGTAAAAAAGAAAAGGCTGCTGGAAAGTGTTCAAGAACTCCGAAAGGAATGGGTTTTTTTTTTTAATCAAACCGTATACAAAGAAAATGTATGTTTATCCTGTTTCCTTTTAACCAAATGTATTAAAAAGAACTAGGATATAGCACATTATATACATTCTTATGCATAATTTGTGTTGCAGTCCATAATTAGTTTGCAATGGTACAATTTAATTATGTGATATAGCAGCTAATGTTCAAACTATCTCTAAGTACATTCTGATTAATAAATGTGTCAAGAGTTGTATTCATTACTAGAATGCGGCTCATGGTTTGTTAATGTGCTCATATTATGCTTTTTGGCTTTTCCCCTTTCCTTTATTCCATCCATCCATCCATCCATCTTCATCCGCTTATCCGGGGTCGGGTCGGGTTTCCTTTGTGTTATATATCTTTTTGTGCATGTTATAGGTTTACAAAGTGAAAAAGCTCAAAGTCCACCCCAAAGGGACTTACCATCTCCAACAGAAAACACTGTTCACAAACTGCTCCAAACAGCTCTACTGTAGTCCAGCCTTTACTTCCGTGACGAACGTGCGTCACTTTATAACACACGTTATAATGCTCGCCTAGCTGCTAGCATGGCACGCCCTCATACTCTGCTTCTGACTGGCTAGTAGTCCTTACCTAGCTACTGCACATGTGCGACTCCCAACAAAGATGGAACAGATATGAGATGCCTCACTCTGTAGCTAAAACAGAGAGCTCAACACACAGGGTGAAAAGAGGAGCTACAGCAATGTGCAGTTACAAGTAGTAACCTCTAAATACAATTATGAAACTGAGAATGAGCACTTTAAAATATATCATCTACGATTATCTTTATGCCATAAAGGTTTAAAAGCTATACTAATCTAATATAAATTAAATAAAGCCAAGAGGGGTTACAGATTCCCTTTAACATTGACCAGAGTCGGTGTCACAATGACATAAAATAACCCAACCTTTGCTAGTGAACTGCTAAATGTGATTATTTTTGTGTCAATGCCAAGGTGTTTGTTTCTAAATATCTCGGCAACCACACAAATTGAAGTGTAGATCCGCAGGAATTTTTCTTGCAGTTAAATGTTAACATGCATGTCTTTTATTGTTTGATTTCAGATGAAGAAACATATGCAGGACTTGTCCAACAAGATCACTCGTGAGGGTCTCAAGCACAATGAGCTCTGAGGGACTCGGATCATGAAGGTTAAATGCACTTCCCTCTACAACCACACACACAACGTACGTTAAGTGCCCCCATTCCCCTTAACTACTGAGAAAAATAATTGTTTTCTACTTTTCTAGTGTTTTCCTAGGAATCGCTAAATGAATGAATGGTTTGTATATAACATGAGAGGCTTCTTATTAACCAGCTGGAATTATTGGGCTAACAAACTGGTCAGCTGATCAGTCACAGTACAGATAAAATAATGATTAGTCTGGTACTATGTTTATTTGTACAACTAATGGCAAGCAGGCGTAGAGAAATGTCTGGCTAAAAATGTGGCAGCCAAATTTTGTGGGGGTGTTTGGTGAGGGATAGATGGCAGCAGTTGACTCACCCATAACCAGATGATCAGTTCAGCTGCTGAGGGACGGTTTCTGGGGAACAGCCAACCGACTGCATGGGTACTTCATCTTGTAGGACTATTGGCACATTGCTGGCCAGACAATTTGTCCACACCCATCCGTCATTAGTTGTGCAAGTAATCAGGCTGTTACTACTGTAGTAACTCTTACCGTAGTCTGCTGAAATTTTACGTTTATGGTCTAATCAATATAAAATGAAGAATGCTTTGCAGATTCAGGTAGGAAGCGCTGAAATGTAACATAAATCTTTAATCAGTATGATACACGTGCCAACAACATACAAACAGTAATATTTTAAAAATATAGTTTAATATCATTTTTATTGTCTTGCCATAAATAAAAGCAGTTACTATTTACAAATCCCGTAGAGGAAAGCTGTCCCTGTAGTGACATTTAAAGGGATAGTTTGGATAATTTGAAGTGGGATTGTATGAGGAATTATGACAGCAACGGTGAAATGCTGTTCACCGTGGAGACGAGAGGAAACCTTTATTAGCCAGAGTATACAGAAGAAGAACTTTTGCAGAGGGAGGCAGGAATACGGACATTCTACTTGATACAATGGTGTGCCAAAGGAAAGGGCTGTCTGACAGTGACTGAAAATATTCTAAATACAGTGTAGACTTTAATTCATGATTGAACCCCACTTCAGAACATCTAAACTATCCCTTTAACATTTTTAAAAAACATTAACAAAAGTTTTTTTTTTTCTCCTACACACACACCGGTGGGGAACTGCCGCCATAAAAAAACATTAGCGCCAAATGTTACTTTGACCTGATGATATCAAGAGGGAGGTGAGAAATGGAACACACACTGCGCTTTTTCATTCATCAATTCAGACCAGAAGCAGAGACATTTATTACTGTGATGAATAATGTTGCTGGCTGGCTGATTACTCAGCCATGTCCTGGTAGGGCCACATAGACCTGGATTAATGTAATTTGTACTCAAGATATAACTCCAAGATGCTTCAAATGCTTTTAAGATCTGATGTGGAATGATAGCCAAGCAGGCTGGGACTCGAGTGCGGCTTTATCTCATTGATCTCTCAACTCTTAGTGAAAGAGGTAAGAACAAATAAAACAGACAGCCTGAAGAAACTAAATCTAGCTGGAATTTAAGAGAAATTCTCTTTTTCTCTCATCTAAAATAGCAGTGCCATTCCCTCATAATTAAGGCTATTTATAACAATGCTCAATTATCACCTGAGAGAATCTAAAAGAGGCATACATAAGTGCCATGCAGCAAAACAAACATTTCTGGGGTAAAATGTCAAGCACTAAGTACAAGAATATGAGAACACACATCCAAGATGGCAGCTGCGTAAGAGACTTCCCAGACATTTCCTTCTAATTCTTAGTGGAATGGATTGTTTGTGGAAATTTCTGTTCACTGGCACAACTGTGGGTGTGTTAAGTACAAGTAGCAATGATTGGCATGACCAACTGCAATTAAGCACTTATTCAGAGAGAATCTGCAATGAAGTGTTGAGTTGGGCGTTGCATAGTCAGTTTGGTGGCCCTCGCCGCCTGCTCTCCAGCTCAGTCAGTCTTTCCTCCCTGCCCTGAACATGCTCCGCCCCCACTCTCTGAGCTGTTTCCATGGCAGTGATGTTGAGGTGGGCGTACCTGATGGAGCCCTCTTCTGGTCAGGAAAATCAGTGGTAATGGCAGAGAAAAGAGAAGACATTGGTGTTTCTACTTTGTGTTCTGTAACTTAAAAATTGTCACATGCAGTGACCTGTCAATCCCTGAGATGCATTGATCAGTTACTTTGTTTTAACTGGAATATAACTACCATTAGTTTAACCTGATTGTAAAAATGCATAAAAAAAAAGATGTTCTCTTTAATTTGTCAATTTACAGCTTAGAATTAAGATTGTTGTAAAATGCTTTGTCACTTTTGTATTCCATCATTTTCACCAGTCAATGTGTTATTATACCACATAAATTAGTACTCAAAGATTCTGTTTTTCATGAATACATTGTTTTTCCAAATTAATTCAGTGTACCAATCGGCCCTACTTGCAAAAGGATTTTTTAATTGCAAAAAGGACCGCTGGATGGAACAAATGTAAAAAATAAATAATGTTTTGTCATAATGGTAGCAGTGTCATCTATTTCTTTGGTTGTGCAGTTCACTATCACTACACATAGTTGTATGATAGACAGCTGGTGTCAAACAATAATGCTGTGCCTGCTAATAATGCATTAGGCCTATGGGTAGCGAAGACGTGGAATGCAAAAGCTGACATATCCCTCAGAAGCCAGATAGAAAAGAAAGTGTTACCTCTGACAGCACTGTACGGACTGGAGACTGGAGCTGAGCCGGGCTCCTGCAGGTCCAGCTCTGTGTAGAGGAGCTCTCTGTTGGTTCTAGCTGCCAGGGGGCTGATGGGGATGTTAACATAATTAACAGTGCTGTCACAATGGAGCCCAGTGTCCAGGGATACCGATGGAGGAGCTTCATGGGCAGACCAGAACATACCTGAAGGAAAAATCCCCAAATATTGCTGAGCCAGTGAGCTACTCTTGATAGAAAAACACTGCGACAAATTATATTTCACAATTCAAAAATTCCACTATTCCGAAATCCCCAAATGCCTTACCACAGGCTGACGTTGGCCTTTGTATGCTCAGTGCAACAGGCAGAGGTGGAGGGGCAGAGGGTGGCAGTAAGGGCACCATCTTCTTCAGTCCTGCCAACTTATCACCAACATTATCATACTGCTCCTCTCTTACACGGAGGGGAGGATCTGTGAACAAAGGATTCACATCATTCACTTGCATACAAATTAACAATACAACAATGTGGAAACACTCCATTACAGGAAAGTATATTTAAAATCTTACTTAGCTAAAATGATGTATTAGTATATGTAGTTTCAGCAAAATGTACTCGGTGTCAAAAATCCCAGCCCTGTCAGTGCTATATATGATCTTATTTGATTGCATTACTGATGCATTAACATGTAAGCAGTACATTTATTACATTAATTTTAACAACCTTGTATTCTGTTGGATAGTTTAAGCTATGTTTTAAAAACTATTTAAAATGTAATGTAAATGTACTTAGTTACTTTTCAGCTCTGAGTAAGACCCAAGCACACTCGATGCATTCACAAACCCACCTTGTGTATCTGCAGACGGTGACAGGTCTGATGGTGAGTTGGCAACCTAAAAAATAAATGACAAACGCCCTATTAAAAACAGATTTGATCTTGAAGCAGTTATATAGCTTATTTACAGTTCTACGTTCTAGGAATTAAGCTTGTTTGATGCTTCTGTCATGTTAAATTTAAAGCAACGCTATCTTCTGCTGCACTGCAGCCACAAGTGGCAATAATAGCACATTGAATGTGCCTTCAATTCCCAAGATCCCCTTGTCAGTTGCTTTAAAGACATCACCATGGTCATCTATGATGTTAGAAAGTAGTGTAACAGTAACAAGTAGAGAGGAGTGTTAAAGTCACCACATGTACTTATGACATTAACACAGCATCTAGCTAAAAATTTTTAACATTAGCCACCATTAATGACTGATCATACCAGACCAATTAAAGCTATAATAGCAAAAACCTCTGAGTGTATTGAAATAGCAAGAGTGTATTATTGCTTATGAATTCAACAGTTCATGTATAAGAGGAAAATAGTGTGTTTCTTCTTTCACATGTTACATAGTCTTGCTTTAAGCATACAAAAGCTATTTTGTATGGCTCCAGAATACCTGGAACTAATGGGCAGATAAAATCTTACCTGAGTCAAGCATCTGTTCCTCGCTGACCGCCACTGCTCTGGTGTAATGTAATTGTCTAAACCATGACTGCACTGGAGAGACAAGAGATGTTATTGTCGAGGCAGGGTTAATTGTTTGGTCACTGCAACATTCAACATTGTTACTGGCTAAACGGGGGGAAAACAGCAACTGTCCAGACTGGTGAAAATGAGGATTTTTAACATTTTCCTCCTGCCCACAGCAGCTAATAATGCAGCACGCTTGAGCTTCAGGAATATTAACCGTTATACGGTTTGTTTCAACACACATAATACAACTTGTGCGTCGTCTCATTACCTGACAGGAAGGATGTGTAGTGTTTGCCACATTGATCTGCTGATACTTCAGAGTCGAGGAATGATGAATATAGAAAACTAATTTCTGTTTCATACAACAGGATTCTCCTCCAAGGGTTTCTGTCGGTTTCATTACTAATTAACTTTCTCAGTCCCCTTTGCCTTCTCTCTCCAGTATAAACATGATGTATAATGAACACACACACTCCTACACAAGCTGTCAGAAATCACAAGGCATGCTGCTTCCTCTCCTGCTCTGATGAGAATTTACTTGCTAGTTGCTATAAGTGGGAAGTGCTTTTTGCAACCAATCAGAATATTGACTAGAAAATGCATTTCCTGCAGAAAATGCTTGTGAATGCTTAAAAGCTAAATTGCTACAGCTAAACTGGCATATTATATAATATACTGGCAATTACTGGCATAATTGTGTAAGAAGAAGGTGAAGTAGTGAGAATAGTTGGAAAGGTTTTAATTAGTATGACTTTCATTGAAATGTTGAATAATACACAATATTGTATTAAACAGTGGAATATTTTAAGGTTTAAAAAAAAAAAAACACATAGTATAGCATGTCTAAAAGTCATAGTATAAATATGTTGAATTTAAGTGATGAAAAAGTCACAGTATATTTTATTGAAAAAAGTGATAAAACAGTCCTAGTATAGCATGTCGAAAAAAGTCCTAGTAGCATGTTGATAAAAAGTGACAAAAATGGCATAGTATGTCGAAAAAAGCGATAAAAAGTCATATTATAGTATGTTGAAAAAAAGTGATAAGAAAGTCATAGTATAGTACGTCGTAACATGTCATAGAATAGTATGTTGCATAAAGTGATAATGTCGAAAAAAGTAAAATAAAAAATAAAAAAGGGATAGCATAGTATTTCGAAAAAAAGAAAAAAAATTCATAGTATAGCATGTTGAATAAAATGGTAAAAAAAGACAGTATAGTATGTCAAAAAAGCAGTGCAAACAACTGAGCCACTGTACCAACTGACTAAAGTATTTTCGAAAACATCATAGTATGTCGAAAAAAGCCATTAAATAGTCATATGTCGAAAAAAAGTAATAAAAATGATAATGTATAGTATGTTGAAAAAGGTCATAGTATGGCATATCAAAAAAAGTCATATAAGAAGTCATAGTATAGTATGTCGAAAAAGTGATAAAAAAGTCATGGTATAGTATGTCAAAAATAGTCAAAGTATAGTATGACGGAAAAAAAACAATGGTATAGCAGGTCGGAAAAGTCATAAAAAAGTCGTATGTCAAATTAAATGATAAAAAAAAGCATAGTATGTCGAAAAAAGTGATAAAAAGTCATAGTATAGTATGTCGAAAAAATGCAATGTATAGCATTTTGATTTTCTAATAGCTGAAGGTTTTGTGAATAGTTTCAAGTTTGAATTAAGTCTGTAGGTGAAAGTATGTGGGAGAAGTAACGTTTAGAAGTGGTTTAACATTAATGCTGCGGAATCAGCATTCACACAATTAGACATAATGTGGAGAAGTCTCTTCTGAGGGTTTGATGTTTCAGACAAAAAGTATCAAAGGGAAAACAACACTGGCCTAACTCTTTTACAGTTATCGTTTTTCTCTGTTGGCGGTTCAGTGGCTCAGCGGGTAGACTTGGCTTTGGTTCAGTCTCTTCTGTCTGGTGTTTGAATCTTCTCATCATGTTTCCATACGCTGCGATGATTAGACCAAAAATATGCAAAGTCCTAAACTGCTCGTATGGAGGAAACCGAGGAGGCATGCTGTGATTGCAGCCTTCACAGTACTCTGTAGTACAGAATGAGCCTGTGAATCTTAAAAAGCAAATATATTGGTTTATGATGCTTGTGATCCCCAGTTTGAGTCACAGAATAGCAAGTATATTCTAAACAGAAATGATGATGTTAATGTATCCTGCTTCCTGCTTTTCTGCTCCTGTGGCAAGCACTGCACTGTTTTGAACTTCCCCATGAGCCTTAAAGTCATTGACTATAAATCACAATTACAAAGGAAGCCCCCCCAAGTGAGTCATTAGGTTGAACTATAAGTAACAGTGAAGAGGCCAGATAGTTGCTGCTTGAACTGCTGATGCATCACTCACAAACACTGTAATTTCTGTAATAACAGCAAGAGAAAAGGTACATTTACAAAAGAAAAGTAGACCCTCAACAAAATTGACTAAAAGACACTTAATGGGCAACTTGCTGAACTACACTCTACTAAGGCTTCAACAATTACCATACAGTTGAATCAACATCTCATTCAATATACACCCAAACAATAGCATTGCAAACTTTAACAAATTGCCATTTGCAGTGCTATTGTATAGTAAGGTGTTGTCCATCCACTGTATGTAGGGCCAATGCACAAAAGAGCTTTCAGAGGACAAAAGAGCTTTCAGAGGATCTACAATCAAGAATTGTTGATTTACATAAAGCTGGCAAGGGTTACAAAGTTATTTCAAAGACTTTAGAAATTCACCGGTCTACAGTTAGGCAAACAATCTACAACTGGAGACACTTTGGGACTGTTGCTACTCTACCAAGAAGTGGGCGCCCAGTCAAAATGACACCAAGAGCACAACGAAGACTCATCAATGAGGTCAAGAAACAATCCCGAATGACAGCCAAAGATTTGAAGGCATCATTGGAACTGGCTAACATCTGTTCATGAGTCTACAATACGTAAAACACTGAACAAGCAGGGTATCTACGGCAGGACACCACGAAGGAAACCACTGCTTACTAAAAAGAACATTGCTGCACGCCTAAAGTGCAAAAGAGCACATTGACACTCCACAGCGGTATTGGTAAAATGTTTTGTGGACTGATGAAACTAAGATTGAACTATTTGGAAACACCACACAGCACTACATCTGGCGTAGAAACGGCACGGCATATCATCGTGAAAACATCATCCCAACCGTAAAGTATGGTGGAGGAAACATCATGATTTGGGCCTGCTTTGCTGCATCAGGGCCTGGCCAGCTTGGAATCATTGAGGGGAAGATGAATTCCCAAGTATATCAGACAATTCTTCAGGATAATATGAGAATGTCTATATGTCAGCTGAAACTGTGTAGAAGGTGGGTGATGCAACAGGACAACGACCCAAAACACCGGAGCAAGTCCACAACAGACCGGCCAAGTCAGAGCCCAGACCTCAACCCAATAGAGATGCTATGGATTGACTTGGAGAGGGTCATACACAAGAGACGTCCAAAGAATATGACAGAGCTAAAGCAGGTCTGCCAGGAAGAATGGGCTAAGATTCCTCCTCAACGATGTGCAGGTCTGATCCCCAGCTACAGGAAGCGCCTGGTTGAGGTTATTGCTGCCAAGGGGGGGGGGGGTCAACCAGTTATTAATTCTAAGGGTTCACTTAGTTTTTCCACTACCATTTTGAATGTTGAATGAGTGTGTTCATTAAAGACATGAAAGGTCAGAATTTGTTTGTGTTATTATTTTAGACACATTATGTTTGTCAATACCCTTGACGTAGATGAAGACCAGATCACATTTTATGACAAATTTATTCAGAAAAACATGAAATTCCAAAAGCTTCACATACTTTTTCTTGCCATTAGGCATTGTCAGGTTAAGTCGAAATTAGGCCTGTAACAATTACAATAATTGTCTAATCGCAATTTTTTTAACGTAATTGCCGTTTATTAGTTAAGTGATTATTGTATTTTATTAATGAGGATAAATGATAAAGGATACGACGTTTTATGATTATAAAGAGGCGTGGTTTACGTCATAGGCTGTGTTATTACATTATCTGGGTCACATAGTATACAAGATATAACCAAAAGATGTACAATATACTGGGATCCATTCAACAGTTACATTTGTTTGAAAAAGTAATACATATTTGGCTCTATGGGTGGCAATTTAGGTTGGCTGGTTGGTCTGTCCACCACTTGGGTCCAGACTGAAATTATCTCCACAGCTATTGGATGGCTTGCCATGATATGTGCTACAAATATCCAGGAAGATAATTCTTTATTTAAATGTTGAAAGTACAGCTTTTCCCAGGATCAAACAGGTCCCCAGAACTTAGAGTACCTCCCACATCTGTTACAATAGAAATATGTTAGCCAGGTCTTGAACTTTGTTGCTTGGTGAGAGCAAAAAAAACAAAAGATACTTTGTCGTAATTTTAGGTACTAGAATTTTACAGCAGTGTCTCACTGAGGTGCCTCGACTCTTAATGGTCTCTCTGATCCCCGGGATTGAGCCTGTGTACAATATATATATTACTGATGTGATCCAATTTATGAAGAGAGGTTTTAATTTCATCATACATTATAAAAGAAAACTCCCTCTGATATGCTATAATCTGCTTAGTTGGTTGATTGATTGACTGGTTTATTGGTGTATTGACAGAGTGTGAGAGTAACAGTACCTGTGTTTCTCCACAAACACAGCCTCCAGGCACCAGCAGGGGTCTAGGTGTGGACCTCCCCTCACTGTCCACAGAGGGCGCCCTCTCACTGCCCCAGGAGTGGGAGTGCTGCATCATGACCTGACGCTGAGCCCTGAGTCCTTTGGGGCTGTTGCTCAACCTTTGTCCTTGACTACCCACTTCATCCCTACTGCTCCTGCTGTCCCTGGCCAGCTCAGGTGGGATTTCTTGGACAGAGGGTTCCCTCAGGGACAGGGTCTGGAGCAGACTCCTGGGGGTGTCGTACCGCAGTCTGAGCAGGCTGGGAATTTGATACTCCTCACTGTGCACCAGGGAAGCACGAGAGCTAGATCTGGAGGCACAAGAGCAGGGAGAGGTAGCAGAACTGTGCTCTAGGGTAAGTGTGGACTGAAAAGGAGGGAGAGGAAGAGGAGGAGTGGAGGGATGAATGGCAGGAGGTGTAGGAGGAGGATGAGGTGGAGCAGGGAGGCTGGCCACAGAGCCAAACTCTCCCTCCCCTCCCTGGCTGGCCATGTCCAGACTTCCGGTATATGAGGAGACACTTCCTGAGTATGATGACTGACTGCCTGTCGCTATCCCGATCCCACTGTCTAATGAGCTCTGCCGCCCGCTGTCATGGAGACATCGAGGATGGAGCTGGGCGGAGGATGGACGCGTCCCAGAGCTTCCCATCACAGCAGCATAAAGCCGGTCATCTGAACTGGTCAAAGCATTTAGCGTGGAGGAGCTTGACGGCGTCTCATTGGAGAGGTGCGGTCTAGATAACAGCTCTGCCCAAAATGGAAGTCTGCTTCCATAGCTCGCATCAGATTGGCTGGAGGAGGAGCTGGAGATGCTGCTTTGGTCGTCCCCCGCAACAGATGTGCTGCAGCTGTAAGTGGAAGCTAAGAGGGGGAGAAAGTTATCAGATCCCGATAAAGTAATTTATTAACCTGCACACAAACACGCACATAAATGCATTCATCCCTACATACCAACCCCAAAGTTAAACTGCTAAACACACAGAACTTCAATTAATATATACATCGTTAATTTGGTTCTGGATAGTAAATATTATGACCCTGTGAAATCAGTTTTCAGTTATCTTTTCTCATTAGCTACGGTTCAAGTAATTTGCAGGCCTTTCTATTCAGTGAAGTTGTTTTTCTCCAAACTCTCTAAACTTTAGAGATAGTCAGCAAAAATGAATCACGGGACCTCTGATCTTGTAAACTTCACATTTCTGGCTCATACACACAAACACGTAATTATGACAAAAACTTTCCCTGAATGGCTTCATCAATATTAATATAGACCAGTGATTAAGCCTTTGTTTGGACAGAAGCATGCAATGATGAGTCAGAGGTACGTCATGACAAACAGCATCTAAAGGTCCAAAGATGATGCATCACAGAGTGCTCATGAGTCACACATTGGTTATATAGCCGAAGATGAAGTTACCAGTATAACATACCTGTGCTGCTTGCAAGGCTGCAATGAGATAACATACTGAGTCTTTTCTCCAGCTCTGATGCCTCCTGGCTGATTCGTTTCTCTGCTGACACTGGGTCAGCATTGGGATCTGCTGTTTGTACAGTACAGACATGCACAGACACAAAATGAGCACCAACACACAAGATCTTCAGAGCATTTAAGCAAAGAGAATGAAGACAGTCTTCATTCATGCACACATGCTGACATTAACAATGAAAATACTTATATCTGCTGTCCTCTTTTCTAACACACCAACTCCTGTCCAAATCGTTTACCTCGTCACATTTTAAAGTAAAGCTCAGAACTGAACTATCTGCAGTTTGAGGATCAATAGTCTTCGTCATACTTTAAATAAAAATGTTACTTTGACTGTAGTGCAAATAGTCTTTGGAGGGAATGAATCCACTGCAATTTAAATGGTGTATGTAAATAAAAACCTCTATAGAAATATAAAATTCAAAATTCACATTCACCTTTTTTTAAGGCTAAGGTGTGAAAACAGTGTGCTAGAATGTATTTTTTAGAAATACAGAGCTCACACAACTAGGCCAGAGAACTCCTTTGTATCTTAAAACAAATGGGAGAAATTAAGAGAGAAGTCGTTAGAGTGCTACTGTATGCATCAGCCTCCTCTTTAAGATGTCTGCCGTGTGTGCGAGTGTGTCTCCAACTGTTATACCCGCTTGTAAAGTTAACATCTCCTACAAGGTTATAGGCGCCTCAGCTATCTGTTGGAACATCAATTTAGTGTAAAACCCTGCCAATTAATGCCTGCTATATATATATATTGTGTGTGTGTGTGTGTGTGTGTGTGTGTGTGTGTGTGTGTGTGTGTGTGTGTGTGTGTGTGTGTGTGTGTGTTCGTTGCAGTGGGTCAGGGTGTTTGTGTGTATAGGTGTCAACAACCTAACCCCTGGATCTCTGCCTCTGGACCGCAGTAGCTAATGCTAACGTGCGATGCCAAGTTTCTTCACTATGCTATGTGAGGTGTCAGCTAACATTTGCTAACGTAGCTGGTCTACGCTAATTATAGCTGCTTAACAGCACTGGATGTGTTAGGGTTACAGAGGGCCTCAGAGCAGACTGAAAAAGGTTGCCTCACACTAGAATAAATGTTGTTGCAGTAATTGTTTGCATAATAATCCTGACTTTGCAAAATGTGCAAGAGACAAAAACGACTATAGGCTACCTAAGTTATAGATTTTTAGTTGTGTAATTACATTGTAATGAATACAATTGTAATCGGTGACACGGAGTATGTTGTCTGCTTGCATGTCAATGGAGTCAAAAACTGTCCCCTTTGACCCTCTAGTTGCTTTAACTTCTGTCAAAACCATATACTGTTAATATTAAATGTTCAAAACCATACTGTTAATATTATTAATTATTAAATTTACAGTCAATGGTCAAAACATGGGAAACAGCAGATGATACGTTCGAGAGTAATTGCAAATCATACGTCACAGAATAATGTAACACAGTAACATAACACATAATTTATTCATTGATTACATGCCACTTTGCAACACAGTAATTAAGTAGAGACCTAATTTTATTGACATCATATTTCATTATCGATTGAGCTTACTACAATATGCTAGTTGACAAGTGGCTAATGCTAATGCTTGGTAGCCCAATCGTAGTTAATGATATAAGGGTAAGTTACAGCAACATTAAACACTGTTAACAGCGCTGGGCTAACCTTAAAATTCGCCACCTATCGTCGGCTGTAAGTGTAGTTGATTAATCTAATGCCAAGTTAGCCAGCTAGAGCACCACAGTCCGTCTGCCTGACTCCCGGCGCTAAGAGACTTCAGTCGGGATGAGAGCAGACAACTAGTTACGTTACGTTCTGTGCAGAGGGGCTTTGAAGTGTTAGTCGAGATATCCCGGAGGTTTTCCGTGAAGCACGTTTCGAGGCTTGTATCGTTTTAGACAAATGACATCATTGATGACATCCGAAAGTCTTCGCTGCCAATCCATACCACGTGAACGGTTTGGGAAGTGGTTTGAATCTACACGGTTTAATTATACATCTATGATCTACACGACTGGATTACTGTAATTCTCCTTTTACTTGCCTCAGTAAATTATCTGTAGATCGTTTACAAGTGGTCCAGAATGCTGCTGCTAGGTTGTTGACAAGATCAGGGAGGTCATGTCATATTACCCCTATCCTGGCCTCTATAGTCAGGCATTCGTTTAACCACATTGTTGACTGTATTCCTATTTATTTTATGCTTTTGTGTTTTACTATGATTTACTGGGATTTATTGTGCTTTTTTATTATCAATTTGTTATAATGTATTTATTTGTCTGGCACATTCACTGTCCTCTGACCGGTTAAATCATTGCCACTCTACAATTTTAGAATACTAATAGTTTAATGAGAGTTAATGATGTGGCAGAAATTGAGCCGCAATAGGCTATCCAGATGTCTCTGGTCCGCCCCGACCATGCCGCCCGCCACCCCACTGGGCGAATAAGTCTTCTAGTGGCACGGAGAACAACAAACTCCTTTCCCCTCAGTGCTGAAGACATCCGAGAGGGAACACTGACATGTAAAATATATTGTGAAAATTGTGGTTTTGGCTGCTGGCTAATGTTAGCTTGCTTGCTCGCTAACCAGTCAGCTAACACCACAAATAGGATCTAGGCTAAGTAATTATGTGGGAAACACTGTGGCTATATAGTATGACACAACATGAATAAGCATTACTAAACATTATACAACTTTAATAGTTTAACTAATTAAAATGTGTCTGTGAACGGACACATTTTAATCGGCAATGGTGGTTAACAATGACGATAACTCCCATGATCCCACGCAATTTCACGTCATCAAAAGTCCATGTTTACATGGTTTAGATTAAGAGACCCCTAGCAGCAAATATTGTATGTTTAAGCTAAAGTAGCAATATCACAATGTGAAAATACTATTATACTTTTATTACTATTATAAGTAAGTCATACATTTAAAATCTACTTAAGTACAGATGTGTTAGCAACCAAAGTATCAAAAGTGAACATGCTCATGAGGCAACAGAAGCCCCCGTCAGTGTAACATTATCATGTCATGTGATAATGTTGTGTTATGTTCTAGAACTTCAGCTAAACAAAAAAACAGAGTTTAGAGGTGCCAACATGCCTCCTAAAGTCTTGATCGTACTGATAAGAAGGATCTGGTTTGCAGTGAGCCATCGATGTGATGAATAAAACAAGCTTTAGGGTTGAGTCCTTCTGCAGAACAAGACTACAAGTAGAGAACTCCCTGATAGATTATTCTACTGAGACCTACAGACAGGAACATTAAAATATATCAGTATTAAGGAAATAGATTGGAAAACTGGGTCCAGGTCAATATTATACTTTTAAATGATAACTGACTCTGCAAAACGTGTTAAGCGCAGTTTGATATTGGCAGTAGCTAATGTCTGAAAATGGAGAATTGAAGGTCAAAATGAGTTACTTTAGACTTCTCTCCATGTTGGCATCAATCATCTCCATCTATTTCACCTAAAATATTAACAAAGTTAAATAAAAAAATGCACATGTCCAAGCCCTGTGGGAGGTGGAATCAGAAAGGTGTTCAACTTAGGTAAGCTACAAGGTTCCAAACCATGTGGAAGCCCTAAAGTAGCCCTTCAGCCATTCAGACAAAAAGAAAACAAACTCCGGCCTTGGAAGTGAACACTTAATGGATCATGGTTAAAAAATGCTATTGACATTTCTTAGGCCGACTACACACTGGCTGCGTGGCGTGAGCGTGGCGTTTCTGTTGCGTGTCAGTTGCGTGGCGGCTGCGCGGCGTTTTCTATGTCTTTACACACCAGAAAGGTGTCTGATGCAGCGATGCTGCTGCTAGCCTTGTCTGTACACATGTATGTTTCCCATTGATTTACTGCACTCAAGCAGTAATATACTTCATGTTAAGCACATGTCCAAGCCCTGTGGGAGGTGGGCTTGTCTCCGTGTCTACTCAGAGGTATTGCAGATTTGTCAGATCCTTGGTATGTGCCCTGTATAACTTTTCTCTTTCCAACTGTCAATAAACTCTCTGTTGACATATTTGTGGTCTCAGAAATTCCTGTGAAGTTAGCAGTACGTTACAATAGCACACAAGTCACACATAAGGCATGACCCCTTAATCCATGCGGTGACCCTTGGGGCTTTAAGCATGTGGTGTTTCCGGTTGCATGGCGCCTAACAAATGCTAAACATGAACACTAAACAAGGCTGTAAACCTTTATAATGGAAGTCACAGAGTTACATACCACTGTGATTGTTTTAGCTCAGAACAGTGGGACCAGTGTTTGCAGGCATATTGTGTATGCATTTTTTTGAATAAGCGTATATGAATGCGTGTGTGTGTGTGTGTTTTTGACCTGGCAGGACAGGGCGCAGTCCATGAGGGGTCCTGCTGGGGGTGATGCCCCTGACGATGCAGTCAAACAGCAAACTGATCTGCTCTCCTTCTGAACAGGACAAGAAGAAAACACCAGCCCCTGGAAGTTGGAAAGGGAGAAGACGGACAGCACCAACAATGAGAGATATGCATATAATGGATGACTCAGAAAATGATGATGGAGTTGAGAAAAAGAAAAATTAAACAGCATGAAGCAGTAGTAATAGGTACGGCAAATGGCAGAGTTAAGAAAAAAATACTGTAGTAAATTGTGAAATGTAGAGTAAAATCACATTTTTGAGCAAGGTCAAAAACAATATTCAGTGAAGTTCAGAAGGCTGTTTTAAGGGCAAGGCAGTTCTTTGCCTCAGCAACCACCCTATCTTCTAAAGACTACATAAAACGTTTCTCAATTCATTCCTCACGGTCCTGTCAAGCCCACACACAGGTAGGAGTCTGTGAAAACACAAGGCAAGCAACAACAAAAAAAAGCATGAAACATCAAAATGTTACATTGCAGAGATACTGAAAAAACAGACACAAAGTAAGCCCTCACTCAGCGGTTGGGTAAACAAATCATATTTGTTCTTATGGAACTGAGTTTGCGGATACTATAATCGAAAAAAAACAGCTGAGAACGTAGAGCAGAAAATTTAGTTTCTTTGATTTGAATATAATTTCAAACAAAAGATTGAAGAAGAAGAAGTTAATACTACTAGTACTTTATTTTAGAACCCAAAGGTGACAAAACAAAATGTAATACTTGGGTGAAGGTATCAAACTAGAAGGTTATATTTACTTACTCCTATTTAGTATGTGTTCAATGCTATTAAAATGTGCCTTCATAGTACCATTTAGTTCCTAAAGCTGAATCATCACTGGAAATGAAATGTAATGGAAACCTGGTATGTATTTTATAGTAGTTTCTGAGTCAGTGGAAATGCTGGAGCTGCTAATTAACTCACCAGATCAGTCACACTTTCACAACGGGAGAAGATGAACTATGAAAATACCATCACGGATAATATCGGTGTAAAGCTTCTCGGCTGAGATTATGCTTTATTGAAAGCCAGGATTTTACTTAGACATTATTTTACTCTAACTCTACAAAACACTAAAAAGAAAAAACAACAAAAGCAAAAGGTATTCTAATTTTAACTCCAAATCTATCTGAACTGATTGAGGGACGTTTTAGAAGTTGACGTAGCCCAAACCATAAACACAATCACAGGTACAGGGGTTGAACAAAATAATAGAAACACAATACAATCTAGTGCGATCCTTGACATTAGTTAAACAATAAATACCACCTTTATGAATCCACAGTTTTGTCAAGTAAAGGTGGAATCAGAAAGGTGTTCAACTTAGGTAAGCTACAAGGTTCCAAACCATGTGGAAGCCCTAAAGTAGCCCTTCAGCCATTCAGACAAAAAGAAAACAAACTCCGGCCTTGGAAGTGAACACTTAATGGATCATGGTTAAAAAATGCTATTGACATTTCTTAGGCCGACTACACACTGGCTGCGTGGCGGACACACCTCGCAGCTGACGCGCTCACGCCACGCAGCCAGTGTGCAGCCGGCCTTAGACTGTGGTTTGGATTGCATTTAATTCTAAGGCCTTTACTTAAACACCTGGAACCACCATCAATTTATTTGACGAAGATGCTACGTGAGCCTTGAGAGTGAACCAAAACAAAGTAAAATTGTGGGTGGAAATACCAAAACAATGATCTGAAGATGCTTAAAAGCTCAGTAGAGCCAGGGAGAACTGCAGACTCCAGACATATAGCACCAGATATGAAGAAAAAAAAACTTATTGAATATTGATTATAGCCAGAATCTTCTGATCTAGATGAATATGGATAACCACTATAATGACACTGTAAGGCAAAATTGCTGGAGGATACTCTCAGACATTTTATTATCTCAGGATAAACCCCTTAAGATGTATCATCTAGTTTTTAAGGGGAAAATGTCACATGTGCATCGACGTACTACTGTACTACAATATGAGGTGAGTGTGTTTATGATATTATGATGATATTATATCTGAGAGATATGGAAAGATTGCTGACATAGCATGTCAGCTTAAAATTGCTTTTATCTAGATCACAAGGCTTATGTGTGTGTGTGTGTGTGTGTGTGTGTGTGTGTGTGTGTGTGTGTGTGTGTGTGTGTGTGTGTGGTACAGGGTCAGCAGGAATGCTTATGGACCCGATAAGCCAGAAAATTTCCATCTAGCTAGATACAGCTCTGCTCCAAACATCACTTACAGAACACCATGGCCTCATTATCTGGAGTACTGATCTCACTATGTACTTATTCACAGTGCTACATTGTGTGCATATGATGGTGCAACCAAAGGCACACATCCAACAGACATCCATGAAGACCCCAGCTCAACTGATTACTGTCTAGTAAAGGGCTTTGCACAGCACAACTGCCCACTGTGCCACAGGAGTGGTTAGTTGGCTGTCAGGCAGTGTGTGTGCATGTGTGTGTGTCCATAGCAGTAGAAAGGCTTGTCTTGTCAATTCGGTGTATGTCTTCTACTCTGCAGCCAGAAATCTTATCGTCCGAGGCACAGCTGACTTTCAAAGTGCAGCTGCAGCAAAGAGCCCAGTGGCAGTCAAGGGTGAAATATTTTTATATACAGCAGCATTAGATGACAGAGGGCCCCCCTTACTGATTTGCTCAAGCGAAAAGGCCTCAAGGGAAATTAGGGAGCAGAGAGGGTAAAGGAGTTATTTTATCAGACGTTGAATTAAAGTACAGTGCTCAGAAAGTGCAACCTAATATTAGCCAGTAATTGTTCTGCACCATTTGCACAGATCATGGCCTGAAGCTCTGATATAAATATGTTCTGGTATTTTGTACTTTTCAAGCATACCAATGCACTGTGTGTTACTGAAGAGATTCTTATGCTCTCCCAAGCTCCAAGATTTTCTTTGCAGCACATCAGTGTGTTTCTATTTACAGTATTTTAATGTTTCTGCATGATTTACAAGTACCCAAATTGTATTGTGGTATTTGCACACAGCAGCTGACTCCAGGATAGACCTTACAATGCTAATACAGCATCTTAGCCATGTTACACTGCGGTTGCTTCGATGTAAGTGCACATAAACACTCAAAACATGACAATAAGCAGATAAGTAGGTGTGTAATTACCCCAAATACAGTCTGCTTTGGATGAAACCAGACAAAACAACATAATATCACCACTGAGCACTGGTATGTCTCACATGTACTCACCAAATACAAATAAACATGTAAAAATGTAAACCAACACTCAGCTTTACCTTGCACTCATGCAAGGAATGTGACTTGCCGATTTGACTCTTACATCTTTCTCTTTCTGTCACTCTGTTTCTGCACCCACGCCAAGAGGGCCTCTCTCTACTTCCCCAGTGGCTGCTGGGTATATGTAGATGAAGTGAAGGAGAAAACTGCGATTAGCTGTCCAGCCAGCAGGCGCTAAGTGATTGGCTGAGTGACCACTACAGGGGAGGCTGGTATTTATAGACATTGCCCATCAGAACGCTGAAACCAGAGCCTGGACCCTCATGGTTATTCCTGTAGGAGCCATGAGACTGTTTGCTCGCACACACACACACACACACACACACACACACACACACACACTCAAGACAGACGTCACATAAGTGCATACAGGAACTTTCCCTCAACACTAGCACACCTCTGAAACAAAATGTCAGCAAGGAGATAGTTTACACTATACAGGAGAGGTAGTAAAAAAATATTTTCAGGTATCTTAATAAAATCAGGAACACAGCAGTTGTTGCCAAGTGTCCCTACAATAAACACTGTCCCATTTAATGCTTATCTTGCTGTCCATGTGAGACACGCACACAAAACTGCCTTTCATTCTTCACATTCATACCGACATCAACGGGACATTCACAGGATACCTAAACCCTGGCAACCACACAAACACACACCGCATTATTTGGTGGGCAGGCGTACAGAGTGGTGGGTTCATACATAGAAAGTAATTTCTTATGTGGATAAAGTTACTCTATAAAAACCTGGAATAAATCACAGGTTTTTATGTGAGTCTGATAGTGTTAAATGACAGATCTATCAATCTGTACGCACTAGAGAGAAATGAAAAGGAGAATTTATTTATCTAAGGGTAGCACTTTAAAAAGTGCAATTTAGACATCTATGCTGCAGTGGTTGTATATCACATGGACAAAGTTACTGGTCCAGTGAGTTCTTGGTTGGTTAGACTTTAAAGTTCACTCACTCTCACTCTTACACTGAACATCAGTCTCCAATGGTTGAATGCATTCTTATGGATTTTGTGACAGTGTACCGCCCCATCAACAACTCTTTTGGTATATTATAAATCCAAGACGAAACTATCAGAAGGGCGGGGCCGTCTGATATTTCAGCACCACAGACAGCCCCATGGATTTATCAATGCACAGCACAGTAAGGCTACCGATATTTCAGAGCCATGGTCGGGGCCATAGATTCTAACTTGCATAAACCAAAGTCAGATTGGGGATCAATGAGTCAGGCAGACTAGACATAATCAACTAAACAACCCCTCTGCCCCAGCCATCACTCTGTTATTAGGGGATGAAGATGATGATAGAGGGTTAACAAGGGGAGTGGCATCTCCCCCTTAAATCTCCTACTGGTTGAGGGTATCTTTTAGGTATAATCTTCAATTCATACAGGAAACAAGCAATTTAAATCTCATTCTTCATTAAGTAGAAAATATTTTGTTCAGCTTGTTGTTGTGTTTCCATTTGTCTGCTTTGCAAGATAAATACAAAACCTTTATACACATGTAAAAAAAGAGCAACAGTGTTGGCTTAGGAGGTTTGAGTCACACTGCTTATGCAAAATACAACATGTCTTGTCATTGGTGCTTCCAATGATGGATTGAATATTGGTGTAAAATGGGAACATAGAAAGAAGCTCTTTATTCTGAGGGACAGACATTTTAAATTGCTGTTGACATTTCCCTCATTAAGCTCTACTATAGCTCTGGCAGAAATTACCCTGGATTGATGATAAGACAACAGAGCCAGGGATGTGAGGTACTATACATTGCCCATAGTTGTTATTCAGCTATTAGTGTTAAAGTGTTGCCCTTTTTGGCTGCATGCCACAGTGTCTAAATTCACACAGCAGTAAACCTTCCTCAGTCCAGGAGTTACTCACAGTATCCGCAGCGAGTCCCCCCCTCGAACACAAAGCCATTTGGCACCGCACCATATCGACGCAACGCCGACAACTTCCAGTGGCCAATGACGACAGGAGGGACGCCTCTGGTAAGTACCAATAGGCTGTTGCACAGGTGGAGGGAGGCGGGGCCGCTTTCTAGTTTGGTACCTGGCTCGACATTTACACTGAACCTGTGGACTGAAGGAGAAAAAGAGAGACAGAGTTGAGAAGCGCACACACACACACACACACACACACACACAATAAAGCACATTAATCACACAACAAATGAGGTTGAACATGAAAACAAACTAACAGGGCATATCAAACACACAAGCACATGAACACTAATGTACAGTGTAACAATGGCTGCGGTAATGATGATTAAGCAGTTCTTTAAGCTCTGCTGGCTGCAATTTGTCATTGCTCAGTTTGTACAGATGGCACTTTCTCCAAGGTGCCAAGGTGTGTCGCTCCCTCTCGCAGCCAAACACATACTGTATAGTGTCACATATAGTATGCACATACACTATATCTATGTACAGTATGTGCCCATCCAGTATGACACAATTAGTGGGGCGTTTTAAACAAGTTATAGTTACAGGAAAAATGGGAATTAGTACAAAATAACAAATTTAAAACAATATTTAGAACGCACTTTAAAAAACGGTTTTATGTAGTTCACTTCTTTTCACCTTCAACAGACTGCTGAACAGGCAGAGAGCTCTCTGCCTGAGCACCTCTGGGTGCAGTCTGGCTTGCAGGGAGCTAAACATGCAAAGATGTAGCTGAGGGCCGCATCGTGCTGGTGTGTTGGTTTACTAATCTCAAGCAGGTGTTTTTCTAGCATAATGAAATTATGTTAAACCAAAGGCTGCCTTGAGGGTAGGGAATCAGGATGCTTTGGAAATGTTAACAGCAATGTAAAGTATTCACAATTTGCAAGAAGGGTAAGTTGAGGTGAAATGGTTTCCATATTTGGCTAGCAGCATTGTGGACAAACTGCAGGCATGATAATGACTTTTGTTGGGTAAAGAGAGCTGTAGTAATCTACAAGAGGATACAAAGATAATTGTGGATACGTTTAGAACTATTCTCAGCCACAGAAAGCACAGCTACAAATCCTGTGTTTTAATAGTTAAATTGTGATTCTTAGCAGTGGTAAATATAAAATAAAAAATATATTTAATGTGCTGTGGATTTTATTTGAACAGGCAGAAGACAGGAAAGATCTGAGTGGCTGTTATTAAGCTGGAAAATGTTCTCCGACATGCATCAGCAAAACTGCAGTTTGTGGGTTTCAAAGAGAGACGAAATGTGACATTCACATAGTGACGGAAGAACAGAATGCTTGTGGATAATATGATTATGGGGTTGGATGGAGCCTCAAAAATATCCTGCAGGTGATATTTTGGAAAGAGGGGGAAGAAAAATTACCTGTTCAGAAAAATGTTTAGAAATACTGACAGTACTGCAAAAATGTCTTAATTAACACTGGCTGGAGAGCAGAGGACACCTCTGAAGGCTAACTAGAGGGGCAACAATAAAAAATGGCCCTTCAGTTGTAGTATTTCTTAAAAAAACGTTGCTTCTGACCACATTAAACTTAGAATAATACGTAAATCTCAAAAGTTGTTGCAACTCTATCTAGCACAGTTCACACATATACGTAAATGGGATTCAGTGTCCTTTGTCATTCTCCTTTATCCTCAGCTTACCACTTTTCACTGAAAAGAAAGTGGTGAAGTTGAGACAGCAGATTTTGCAGATAGAGAATGACCACAGTGATGGAGGACAGATTGTATCTGTCTGTGTAATTCCACTTGTCATCTCTTTGATCCCCTCGAGCAAGTGACCTCAAGTTAAGTTTTTTTGCCAAACATACTGACAGTTGCATATAAATACCTTGTTGCCAACCAAATTACAAAAGGATTTAGGATATTCTTACTGTGCCTCAACCACATTCAGGCTTTACTCTTTTAAAACACGTTCAGGGCAATAAGAACTGGGTCACGGAGCATCTGATGTCACTTAAGTAATATTTTAGATACTAATGCTGAATCAGTCACTCCTTGAAACAAAAACTCCCTATAAGAGGGTAGTTAGTACTGCTAATGCACAAAAACAACTGCCTTTTCAGCTGTTTAAGAAACTCTGAGATCCTTGCTTCTTCTGCTACTTAAAACAAAAACTAACATGATATAAAACTAGCTGAATTTCTTGATGTGTGGAATCCAACTGCAGCTTAGTAAACTAACTTTCCTCATCAGTACATAAATCATTCACATATCACATCCCAGAACAATCACTCAAGACCGTGACATATACACAAGGTCCACCGACTGACCCTCTCCCAGACTGTAGCGGACGCGGGCATCCCAGGCCAGCAGGGCGTCTCGGTTGTTGAAGCCCAGGACCAGCGTGTGTGCCAGACAGAGGATGGAGAAGGTGTAGGATACCCCGTCATATCCGGGCCCTGGCTCCACACCACAGATCCCCTAAGGTGGGAAAGAAAAGAGTAAATTACACTGAGAATTTAGATTGTATTACTAATATTCTATTTAATGCTGTATTATTTCTATTATCTCAAGGGAAATAGTCGTATCAGCCTCAATCAAAAGAGTCGTGTCTCTCCTGATTGAGGCCAGGTGGATTTGTCAGCTTAAGGAAGTGGTCCTCTTTGTTTAAGGCTGCTTTCCTGTTTTTACCTTGTGGTATCTGAAGATTTACAACTTTGACTTAAGGTTTGCCATATAAGGGAATTCCTATGAACTTTATCCTACTGTTGCTGAAACATTTGGAAACTGTTAACATTAGAAGGGGCCCCCTAAGACAGAAGATATTTTGTCGGAGCTATACCATGTATGGGGCCTTAAATGGCCAGTTCCATACTCCAAGCATATACTCACACCCCCACTAAATGCACAGAATATATACAATGAGATAGCCGCAGAACTTCAGAGCGACAATATTTGAAGATTGGGTCGGTCGTCCTCCGAGCTCCTGCAGAAGCTTGTAAATTGATGCTGGAATCTTTGATGTAATAAACCTTTTTATAATCAAGAACAGTGTCAACGAAGTTCCTTCTCCACACATCGGCAATGCAGTGCTGCAACTTAATTTACAACAACCTCAAATCCTTATCCATCCATGTGGCATTCACATTATTCTGGTCTATCCCCTTGTACATGTGTTAGCAGAAGAAAGCCTGAGGTATGTGATGCAACAACACCAAAGAGCTGTAATAAAGCTGCCACCGGTGTGTTTCACCTGCACTGGGATCAGAAGCAGCGAGGCTGCTGCAGCTGAACATACCTCCAGAGTTACATTGAGGCTCTCCTTCTGGTTGCTGCCCTTCTCCTTCCCTTTCTTCTTCTCCTTATACACCAGCAGAGACAGACAGTCTAATGCAGAGACACACAGAGTGGGGAGCTTTAAAGACAGACGGGCTTAAAAGTCAATTCTGTGCTTAATAGCAGAATAACTACAGATTCACTTTTTTGTAATCTCCGCTGCATGTCTTGTCTGTGTTTATGGCACAGCTGTCATAACAAACCCTAAAACAATGAACTGATCCACTGGCACAGCTGATATCACACACACACACACACACACACACACACACACACACACACACACACACACCTAAATTATACCCACTTTCATCAAGGGCACAGCAGTAGGCTACAGCATGAGCCACATGTAAGCTGAGGGGAACAGTGTGGCTGTCCACAGCGTCTCAAGTGAAACTCAATTCTGCTTTGAGACATGCTGCCTTCATTTTCTGCCCAGCTTGAAGAGAGAAACCTCGGTTACACTGTGGCAATGTCACAATATTAACTGGAAAAGTTACCCGACACTAAAAAGCCTTAAGATTTCATTTAATCTCCTGACTCCTAATTTGTAGGGGGCATACATCTGATCTCATCTCATTTGTCTGCACCCTTTAAAAGACGAATTTCGTCAATTAGATAAAGTCAATCGATCAATTCAGCTGTTGTATTGCGTGATAAACACACGTGTTGACGTTGATATGTTGCGCTATGCGCTCCTGTGGCGCACGGCCAATTCACAAGTTGTGAGGAAAGCAGAGAACTGCAGAAAAGCAGATATTAGTGCTAAATGATGCGGATGTATTAGCTGATTTTTTTTGTCGCTGTATAAATGTGCACATTTTCAATGGGACTAGTAAAAGGATTGTAAAAAATTAAAGCAGGTTGCGGTTGCCACATACCTGCGACCGGAGAGGGCTTCCGAAGAACGACGCACCGAGTCTTCCACTGTGGAGAAGTTTGTAAATAATCAATAAATGACAAAGCATATTCCTGTAGTTGACCCTGAAGTATACAAATACATTTTAAAGTTTAAATATGAGGGGAATATTGGAGAAATTAACCTTTTTTCCATCTCTGAACTTGACTTGTCCCTCCGCGACAACTGTATCCGTCATCTTCTGACATGGTTCCGAGCAGCTGTGTGTGTGTGTGTGTGTGTGTGTGTGTGTGTGTGTGTGTGTGTGTGTGTGTGTGTGTGTGTGTGTGTGTGTGTGTTTCTCTCCCCCAGTCCACGGAGAGAGAGGGAGGTCACTTTTCAAAATAGCATTTACAGTCCAAGCCCCGCCGGCACACTGCACACTCTCCCCGAATATCAGACCACCGGGGCGGGGAGAGATACCAGCCTCGCACCGCGGGGTCCTGCCAAGTTAGTACAGTTGTCATCCGGCGTCAAGTGCTTATTGTTTACAATGTAGCTAATTCGATTAAAAGTGCATAACTCGCGCACCTTTCACTTAACCCATGAAGCTGGCTCTGAGCCGGGTGTTAGACAGGAATTCATGTTGCCTTAATGCTAGTCAGTGGAGCCTCCGCTCGGTCTGTCGAAAGCCAGTTTAATCTGGAAAAAGGTGGCGCGAGAGTAATGCCAATTAAGAGATGTAAAATGAGTATATTAGCTTCAAATCCGCAACAATAAATAAATGATATGAGATTACCTGTCAAGAAAATACTTTATGTGAACATGATATGCCCATATGTCCACTGAATGAGCACAACCTGAGGGCAAAGTGGAATACAGCAGTCCTGCTGGTTTTACTGATTCACTGTTGTCTCAAAGGTCCATTGTTATATAAATCCTTGCAATGCTCTCAGGCACTTGACTCTGGACTGGATGTTTTCGGGGTGGTATTACTTCCAGGGCCTCTGTAAGTTCAGGGGCAATTATCCCTGGAATAACAGGAGAATGTAATCAGCTAGCTGGTGCCAAGAACACTTATCTCAGAGTCTTGCCATTACAGACAGCTGACAATGTCTTAGGGTTCCCTTTTCAAAATGTCCATATTTAATTGTAATGCAGGTGGTGTGACATACTGAGTCTGAGAAAATAACCCCCACGATGTCATTATGGTGGGTGTTCACAAGGCAGGGAGGGCCTATTGAAAGACGCTGTTAAGTTGCATTATTTATGGGAAATGTATGTTCCAACATGAGGACTGAAAGAATATTTCAGCCTCTGTTGCTTCGAGTTTGCAAGTCTTCCAACTTTATGGAAAAGCAATACTAAATCCTTGAAGTGCCACTTTAATTTACAGATTTACAACATACAGAACCAAAAAACTACTGGTGTTTACAAGTATTCTCCTGCATGGGCACAACGGTCTTCAGCTAGGCCAATTCTTTGCTACACACTCTGTGTATAGAAATTCTAGATGCTGTTTTTGCAGTTAATATAGGCTACAACATATTAATAAAGTTATCATTCATAATCTGAGCTGACATCAATCAGCTTGTGACTGTGCCTTCAGAACTTGCTAAAGCTGCTAAATAAGATTTCATTGTTTGGGGGGGGGGGGGGTTCTGAGGTGTTCCTTGAAATGGGCATTTTCAACTAAACATGCATTATCTTTTATAAGGCAACATTTTTTGTTTGTAATAATAGCTGTGAAACTAAGTGGAGTGGAGTAAAAAGTACTATATTTTCCTCTGAAATGTTATGGAGTAAGAGTACAAAGTAGCATTCAATGAAAAGTAAAGAACAAGTCCCTCAAAATTGCACAGTAACTTGTGTGAACACATAACTTTCCACCCCTGCACGGTACAGTTAGAATGATGTAGTATGGAACTGGGACACAGCATTAGATTAATCTCTGCCCGTTATCTTCTAATAGCAGCCCTCGGCATACAGTCTGGGAGCAGCTGGTCAGTTGTCACTGAGCCCTTTGCCACAACTTGAAAGCTAGACAGATGTTCCAGCTGCTACAGACACAATCAGTGTGGTCAGAGTCACATAGACGACGTCAGCAGGCCAGGGACTCTGAAGCAGCTAAACATCAGGCTACTCAAACAAAGGTTGCTTTCCATTTACTCCGGTCTATCTGCCCCTTGCCCTCACTCTGCTCCAACTGTCTCTTGGCTTTGACCATAGAGGGCAAGTCTGAAGTCTGGTACACTGCCGACCTCATCCTGCTGCCACGGCAATGCAGCTCCAAGGCCACACCCTCCCACTTCCTGTCCAGCTCTGAACCCTGGGAGCTCCTTAGATCTCGGGACCCTCGGCAGGTTTGCCTGCTTTCTTCTGGGATAGTAGTCCCGATTTTGTCCAAATCCAAGGCTCGTTTTGGGGTTGAGTGGTTAGAGCGGGATGAAGGTGACTTTGATTTGCGACGTGAGCGAAGAGGAGGCTTTGGTGGAGGAAGAGGAGGAGGAGAAGGAGAGGGAGGGATGGGCTTGGAAGATGTTTTTCTGCTGGACATTTTGAAACCTCCTCCTCCTCCTCTTTCCCTGTCCCTCCATCTGTTTCTGTCTTTACCTGAGGAAGAAGAGGCTGCTTTAAAAAGAGAGACGACAAAACAGACAAGAACAGGAGACAAAAGAAATGACAAAGCACTCACCAGCACTGCAAACCATACACATGCCAGCAACACGCACAGAAAACACAAAATATGAGCAAAATGTTCTGCATTTGTTGGCAAAGGTCTGTGGTGCAGGAAAAAGTAAAATGACAAAACAAGAACACCAGACTATGAACTGAAGCTACAGGATATATTTATCCCTCTGTATGTGAAGAAGAGATAGAGAAATTAAGATTATTCACATTCTTTCAAATTCAAATGAAATATTACAGCCATGACCCTCCTGTAGCCAAATCGATACCAGAAACAGAATACTCAAAAGATAGTTTAACAGAAAGCCAACTACTAAGGATACATTATAAAAATACAAGCAAAAGGAATAAAAAATGATAAGAGCAATAAAAAGATAAAAGACGACATCACATAGAGCCTAAGTCTATAAAATGTGTAATTTTTGCCTGCTGTATGAATGCCACTGTCGTTCAGCCCAATGCTTTCCAGACTGAAATATCTGTTGGATCGATTGGCTTGAAATTATCTTCAGACAGGATGACCCGTACTAATAACGTGGTGATGCCTTCATTTTGACATAACCATCATCCTCCTCAGCTCTTGTTTATTGTTAATTAGCATACCAACACCCTAAGCTAAAATAAGAAAAACACTCTAAACTAACTAGAAAACATGGTTAACATCGTGTAACGTTACTAACATCAGCATGTTAGCAGGCTGTTGTTAGCATTTAGCTCAAAGCCTCGCTGTGCTTAAGTATAACCTCACAACATGGCTGCAGGGGAATGTAGGCTACAGTAGATACAGTAAAGTACAAAGTCGTCCTACTTACCAACTGCAAGTAAGATGACTTGTTACAAGAGCTCAAAATTGCCTCTTTTTTAGCTTTAAAACAGAGGTAGGCTACGAATAAACATCTCAAAGACACTACACAGCCTTGGTCTACAGGTGTTTCCACTTATTTCTGAAGTGTTTAAATAATAATATAGAAAGGAAGAAACTATTAGAAACCTTTAAGAATAGTCAGAATAGGTTTGATAAAAGATACAGATTCTATAAAAGACGTTATCAAAGAGGATTGGTATTAAGCCTGAAGAGAATCCAAACGTCTGACCCTAAGAGATTTTGGTCAGAAATGAATAAACTAGGGCCAAGGCGTAGTTGGAAAATACCCATGGAGGTGCTGGGGAATGATTGTAGTTTAGTGACTGGGCTGTCTGATGTAATCAATAGGTTGATTGATGGAGGGCACTACGAGGATTTATGTCAGAGGAAAAATGTAATAGAGGGCCACATTTTAAAAGGGGAATATTGGATAAATAAGGATCTAAATAATAGTCTTACAAAAGAAGAAGTTCAAATGGCTATTAATAAAGCTAAATTTGGAAAAGCGACAGGGGTTGAAAATATCCCAAATGAAATACTGAAATCACCCAAACTATTTGATATTTTGTGTGATTTATTTAAAGGATGTTTTGAATCCGGCAAAATACCCTCTATGTGGCTTAAATCAATTATTAATCCGATACCAAAATCCCAAAATGAAAATCCAAGGGTGCCTTTAAATTATAGATGGATTAGTCTAATGAGCACAGTTTATAAGCTGTATTCTACAATACTTAATGAGAGGCTCATGTTGTATTTAGAGAAAGAAGAGCTCCTTGTGGAAGAACAAAATGGGTTCCGTAAATCAAGATCATGCCTAGATCACATTTTTGTATTGTCTACAATTATAACTAAAAGAATAAGTGAAAATAAGCCAACATATTCGTGCTTTATCGATTTTCACAAAGCTTTTGATATGATCAATAGGGATCTGTTAGCATATAAGCTTATAGAGTATGGGGTAAATGGAAATTTGTATATGGCACTGAAGTCTGTTTATCACAAGCCCATAGCATGTGTAAGATTGAATGAACTCCATACAAACTGGTTTCCAACATCATCAGGGGTAAAACAGGGTGATGTTTTGTCTCCCACATTATTTGCAATTTATATAAATGATTTGGCAAAGGAAATTCAAGAATTGAATTGTGGGATAAGACGTGGAAATGAAATGATAAGTATTCTTTTGTACGCGGATGACATAGTACTACTGTCTCCATCTGAAAATAATTTGCAGCGGATGCTCTCCTATATTGATGATTGGTGTAATAAATGGAGATAGTTTATTAATAGAAAGAAAACAGAAATAATTCACTTTAGAAAACCTTTAACTACTCGCAGCACTTATGAGTTTAAAATTGGGTCACACAAGCTGAACTTTGTAGACTCATATAAATATCTAGGTTTCTATATTGATGAACATATGAATTTCAGAAATGGTGTTAAGGTTCTTGCTGATTCAGCACGTAGAGCTTTGGGAGGAATCATTGGTAAAAGCAAGAATCTGAAAGACATACGTTTTCAAACTTATTCTAAATTGTTTCAAGCTTGTGTGTGCCCTATACTTGATTATATTGTGGGTGTTAGAGGACTTAGGAATATATCTAATTGTGAATTAGTGCAAAATAGTGCCATAAGATTTTTTTCTGAGTGTGCATAAATATACCCCTACATTGGCGATAGTGGGAGACATGGGATGGGAATCATGTGAGGCTTGCTGGAAGATATGTATGGCCCAGTTATGGAATCGTCTGTTAGATATGGACGCAAATAGGTTGACAAGGAAAATATTTCTCTGGGATAAACACATTCTTGGTCTAACGACGTATGCAAATTGTTCTGTAATTATGGTTTTGGAGTTGTTTCTTAATAATGAAAAGCTGAATATTGGTTTGTTTAAAGAATCTGTGTTTGCTAAAGACAAAAAGCAGTGGGCCGATGATATATGGGCTAAGCCAAAATTGCGTATTTTTGTAATGATAAAACCAGAATACGGCACTGAGAATTATGTTGTATATAATGTGTCAAAAAGGCAAAGATCTTTATGTGCTCAAGTGAGATCTGGTGTCTTGCCTTTGACTGTTGAAACAGGATGATATGTTAATGTAGAAGAGGAAAAAGGGATCTGTCCCATGTGTTGTTTGAATGATATAGAAAATGAGTTCCATTTTGTTTTCTATTGTCCTTTTTATTGTGAACAGCGTGACTTTTTGTTTCATAGGATAAAAGCAGAGATTGACTTGGTAAATATGGATGATGCTCAAAGACTGAGATGGCTGTTCACATATGAAATACATAAATTAGCCAATTATCTAGATAAAGCTTGGGAGAAGAGGAAAAAAGCTCTTTATCGAGATGAATTGTAGATGAGAATTTGTTGTTTGTGTGTGTGTGTGTGTGTGTGTGTGTGTGTGTGTGTGTGTGTATGTGTATATACACATATGTATGTGTAGATGTGTGTATATGTATATATTTGTATTCATGTATTTCTCCGAATGATTTGTATATGCGACAGGAAGATGTTTGTTAAATAAGTAAATTTGTGGTGTCTTCTAATCCCATGTGGGATGGGCCAAAATGTTGCAATGGCATGACACAGAAATAAAACATAACTAAAACTAAAACTATTGCCTGAGACCTCTGTGTGAGCGTAGTTGATTGACATCTCCATCTGTGTTAATGTTGTAGGGACAAATTAACCTTTACATTCTTTACCTTTATTTGTTATTAAATACACCTGCGTGGGTGTGCAGAGACATAATGATTGTGCCATAAAAGTGCAACTGTATAGGCATTAGGCCTACTATTTTCTTTATCACTCTTATATATAGTTAAGTACAAAATATTTCAAGTGGAAATAGTATATATATATATACTATATATTTAAATCAGTTTAGAAAATGTTTTATTTCCTTCTCTTTCTTCCCCTGTTCCTCTCTGTCCACCATTGTCTTTGTTCCTTCTCTTACCAGCAGATGGAGCCATTTGAGATGAGAAGCGCTGCTGATGCACTTAAGAGGCAATTATTTTGTTGGCCAGTGGACAATGGCAATGGTCCTAGCAAGAGCCAGTGAATTGAGGCACCAATGCCAAAACTGTATTCATACAACAGCTTCTGCTAACCAGGTTTTCCCATGCAATTACAGCAACAATTAAGTCTGTGGGTCCTTCAGCATGAAAACAAGAATCAGACCGAGATAAGGTTTATGTTGAGGAACTGTCAGCACTTCCTTGATATTCAAGTCATGATTTTCAACAAGATTTTACTAAATTGTGTATAACCAAATTAATGTTATGGTCTACATAAAGGAGACAATTTCCACTATCCACTGTCCTAATCTAGATACAGATCCTCCCCCCCTTTCCTATCTATTTTCCCGACAGTCTTCTGGTGAACACTTAAAAAAATCCCACAGACGTGGCCGGGTTGTCTCGGTGGGTAGAGCAGGCGCACATATACTGAGAGGTTTATGCCTCAACGCAGGGGTCCAGGGTTTGAATCCGACCTGTGATGATTTCTTGCATGTCTTCCCCCTCTCTCTCCCCTTTTCTCACCTAGCTGTCCTGTCAACATTAATAATTAAAGGCAGAAAAGCCCAAAAAATAATCTAATCCCACAGACTAATACATCAAGTCATACATGAACTTAAGTTTTTTTGAGTGTCTGAGTGTGTGGAAAGTGAGAGGGAAGAAAGTCGAAAAGGCAAATATATTTCTCCTCTCTGTTTCTGTACGGAAATGTTTTGTTTCATTATCTGGCCCATTAAATATAGTGTCGCAAACACAACTAATAACACTGACACAGATCTAGACGTAGTCCATGTTTGTAGGTGAGCGCGAGAATGTATAGTGAAGTGGAAATTAGTATCTATGTGTGTGTGAGTGAGAGAGAGGAGGAGGAAGAAACAGAAGCTAGTTTTGTTTGTGGGCTACCAAAGAGCCCAGCATGACAAAGCTTGCCTAACAACACACTGAGCAGAGGGGAACCCATGCATAGCTAATAGCCCAGTCCCCCCGAAAAAGGCTTTGTACACAGAAACAAAAGCCCGGTCCTGCGCACACACACACACACACACACACACACACACACACACAAAAGAGGCAATAGAGAGAGGTGGAGAAGAATATTAAGTAAGACAGGATAGAGGTTGTACAGAGGGAGTGGTCAGAGGAAAGAAATGAAAGTGAAGAATCTCTTAGCTGGTCATTTGAACTAGGAAATATACTATTAAATATAGCTATTTAGTTCCAGTGGTGAAAAAAGTTAAAGCACTCATGCAACCGGAAGAGGTCTGTCAGTATTATTTTATTAAATCAAATTATTTATTAAATGTATTATTAGTGCTAAAGATGATTTCAACTACTTTATATACTGTTGTGCAATTTAACATGCAACATTTCACTAGCAACAGTGTCTTTTTTATGTAAAAACTTAAAACTATTGCAAAGTAACTAGTAACTAAAGCTGTCAGATATGTTTTATTTCCCTCTGGAACGTAGTGGAGAAAAAGTAGAAAGTATAATACAAAATGGGAATACTGGTTCTGAAGTACAGTTTTGAGGTACTTGAACTTTGCTCTGCGTAACAAGTACAGTTTCATTTCACCACTGGTTATCCCCATGGTGTTTGACATTACAAATTAGCATATGAAGATGCATATAAATACTTAGATGAAAACATGTATGTAATGCCTGATACCAGCGCCGCGCCTCCATGCACAGAACAAATTATGCGGCACACACACACACACACACACACACACACACAACACTCATAACAGATGAAGTGAGGAGAATAAATCGGATATTATTGAAAGTCTTAGGAAAAGGAAGGAGGCCGCTCACATGAGGCTCTACAGAGAGTTCAACCTCTAAAACATTTATTTGATCTATTTACAGACAGTACAGTCAACTGAAAAGAGGAGACAAGAATTGATTTCTGTTGTGACACAACTGAAGAAACAACATGGCTGCATTGCAGTTCAACAATGACTACAGCAATAAGGTGAGTTCACAAAGTTGACTATATACAAATTAATACTTTTAACTGATAGATTGTAAAAATGAAAAGGACGTGGGATAACTTAATCACTTCTTGAGAATATAGTACAGGATAAAGTAAGTGAAACCTTTAAATAGTGAAACGGTTTGACTTGTTAGTCCAAATTTGTCCAGCTTAAACCCTGTTGAAAGACAGTTCAGAACACTGTTGGATTGCTAGGCTGTGGAAAAAACAGATTCTGCTGTGTGATGTAGTGCAAAGAGGAAAAATGGGGGATGAAAAACTGGTCATGTACAGTCAGTGCAGACGCTTCGGGATCATTTGGTCAGAGGGCGAGATGGCATGTGTGCGCACTCGCTGCGGTCTTTTTTTAAGAGTGACACGAGAAAGGCCTGAGGTAAGAGAGCGGTGGTGGAGACACAGAATGTACTGTGCTCGAGTCGAAAAAAGAACAGCTGAGCAAATGTGCGTGTTCATGGTACTGTAGCATGTGTATGTATTTATGGGGTCAGGCCAGCCGTGTCAGCATGCAGTGTGCTCAAAAGCACGTAATACATTGAAAATAATATATAAGTCACTTAGATGTGCACGAATGTTTTGTAGCAAATATATCAATTGTTTTCTCAACCTATGGCAGCTCAACCACCTGTACGAAAATGTAAAAAAAAAAAAAAAAAAGCAAGGAGAAAATATTTTTTTAAAAATGGGGAAAGATGTGTGAAGTCTTGTTTGTAATTGGCTAAAGTGCATTGTTAGATTCTGTACACTAGAGGGGGTTGGGGGTGGAGGAGGGAGTTTGGCACTGGTCATCACCAACTCAAGCTTACGTCTACAGAAAAAATCCAGGACAAGTCCACTCAAAAGTTCACACAGATATAAACCGCGCAGAGAAATGTCTGGACAAGCCTAATGCATCCATTTTTCCTCTCTTCATGTGTCTTGTCTAGTTTATCTAAAGGTTGACTTCTTTGCTGGGCACAAGGTAGAGCATACATATATATGAAAGCTCAGTCTTTTACATTGCTTACTGTATTTTATACTTCTGGAATGAAATGTTCTGTAGTTTTGGAAAGGGATTCATGAAATAAAGGGAAGAGATCTGGATGCATTCTGGGCCGAGCGTGACCAATGAGGAACTTCAACCTGACTTTATTGGGTCTCCAGTCAGGTGAAGGAAGAGGTGAAAGTTCAAAAGTATTTAGAGTTCACACAGGGAAAGTACCTGAGCTAGGCCGCCCGTCCTGTGCTTGTTGTTGGGGTCGGGGGTGGGGTTTGCACTGTAGGACAGAAGGAGTGACGTAGTTGAGGCTGGGGCTGTTAATGTCCCCCTCTCCCACAAGAGTTAGATCAGACAGCGTGTCCTCCTCCAGCATCTGGGCCGATTCTCCCCTGCCAGAGTCCTGAAGGAGACCACGCTGGCCACTCTGGGACAGGTGGATGGGGGAGACGGTGCCAGGAAACGGAGGAGGTGGTCGGGCTTTACTCCCCCCCCCACTCTCAGTTCCCAGTGCAGAGTCCAAGCTCTGGGACTGATGGCTCGAGTTGAGCAAGTGGTTGTCGCCTCCTCCTCCCCTGTCGTTGCTGTTCGCCTTATTGCCCCGGCGACCGCTGCTAGGGAAGTTGCCGTTGTTGGGGTTACGGGAATAAGGGGTGGAGCAACTGGGCTCAGGGCCGTAGGGAGGAGGCGCAGCCTGGTTGGTTGCCACTGGTGACAGGCGCAGAAAGTCTGGGAGCTGCAGGTCGCTTTTGTTTAGCAGGCCTCGCTGGTCGTCTGCTCGGTTGCTCTGAGCTTTGGATATGAGGTCGAAGAACTCTGCAGGCAAACACACACAGACACACACACACACACACACAGGTGTACAGACACACATAGGCACGCGCACACACACACACACACACACACACACACACACACACACACACACACATAAATGATGAATACTTGAAAAACAGTAAAACACATTCATTGTAATTCAGAAAAACATGCAGCAAAGGGTATGTATCAATCAGTTAGACAAGTCAAAGCTACATTCAGTGTGAGCAGAGGTGACTGGGCTACATGTAGCTAGCTAGCTTTGAAAGCATTTGGTGCTGCTTCTGCAATACTGCAGACAGGCAAAAGGGTTAGTGTGATCACAGCAACCAAGCTACAGAAACAAAGGAGAGAGAGAGGGAGGTCGTTCAGTCTTTACCTTCAGCTTCGTCTATATTAATCTTTTTCTGTTTTCTTTTCTCCGGAGCCTTATGGAGAGAGACAGAGTGGTTGGGTAAGGGCTGGCTGCTTGTGTCAGGGCTGGGCCCAGTCTTGCCGTTTTCCCCATGGGGGTGGGCTGAACCGGCTTTCCCTGATGGCCTGTCCTCCCCCTGAGGGCCACAAGGAGAGCGGAGCGGGGCATTAGAGCCCTGGTAAGTCATGATGGCGCAAGTACGGGCACAAGTAATGACAACACGTAGGGACCAGTGCTACTGATGGTGAGGAGGGTAACTAATTGTAAAATGAGAACAATCTAATGGGGGGTTGGGGGCACAAGTTTCAGTGATGCTGCTTTTGAGAAGAGGGACAAATAAGTGGGATCAAAATAAGTATGATAATGAATTTGTTGGTTTTGTGTAATTACAATAATCAATATAACTGTAGTAAAACATATATCTATGATCATTTCTAATTGAAAGACAGGTGGGATGTTCCATTCAGACAACCACAATGCTTAACACTGTGTGTACTAAGCATCACCAACATGTAGGCTTACACACAACACAACACCACAGGGACCGACTTTCTTCTACTTAAAGCCACACTACTGCCTCTCAAGGGAGAAAACCTGTTTTTTAAAAATCAACCAAGAAAGCATGAATGACCATTACAGATGGTCATGAACCAGGTTAAAGCCCCAATAAAAACAAGAAATCCCGCACAGCATTCTGAAGTGCTACTGCCACCACCAACTAACAACTCTCCAGATGCACGGAGGAGGTCTTTGAGGTTCTGAGACCCAGCAAACGCTCTGCGATGCTCGGCTACTATCACCCGGCCACTGCGTTTGTTATGGAAGAAAGAGAACCAGCAAACCAGAGAGAAAAGTTGACGATGCATTCGGCCACAGGCAGACCACAATAACGGAACATTAGGAACCTTGAGAGTGTGACAGGGCTCTCAGGCCCCACAGCAACAGAGCACATAAATACAGTCACACACAGGCTGCCAGAGACACACATCATACACCTGCGCACATTTTCAACATATTGCAAAACAGACGTGGGTGATTGAAGATAGCAAGAGAGACACTTAGTAGCGTGACATCATCAAACAGGAAGAGGAGACATTCGGTGGGTTATGGAACATTCCAGGGTGAGAAGAAAATGGGAAAATAAGAAGCTGTGGGAGATCTTACTGTTGCCGATTGGTTTCTGCTTGTTGAGGCCGGGACGAGGTTCTTAGAGGGAGCTACTTTCTGTTTGTCTGCTGAATGAAGGAAAGGGAGCATACAGATGCAAAATTGAGACAATACTATGTACTAGTTTTTTGTTCAGTATGTTGCCAATGAGAGACAGCAGATTACAGTTTTATTAACATGTGTGTTTCTTACCTTTTCCAGGAGTGTTTTCTGCAATATCTAATACTACTCGCAGCCCGTCCAGGTTGGATATAGGAAGACCTAGATCTAATGGCTCCAACTCCCCACTCTGCATCACACACACACACACACACACACACACACACACACACACACACACACACACACACACACACACAATATGAGTTTGACATCACATAGAGTGCCTGTCTGCCCATTTCTTTCGGTCTATCTACAGGCAGCCAGAATGAGGGGGGGGAGAGACGACTTACAATGCGTGCCACCAAGTCAGCAAGGTGCAGGCCGTATTTGGCTACCACAGGCCTGAGGACCTCAGTCACTGGCTTAGTGGGCTTTGCTTTTAGGCCCACCGAACGGTTGATAGGGACCAGGTCGAGTCTGGAAAAGAAGAAAGAAACCGTTTGTTCGAAAACCGTTGATCATGGTTTGAAGGCCGGCACGTACACTCAATTGTACTCCTACAGTATTACTGGTTTGAAATGTTTGAACGCTTAGGATCACTGCATATTACTGTACCTGAAGAGAGTGCGTTTTTCTAGTCGGAGATCCCGAGAGCACAATGTCATACAGTCTTGGTCTAAAACAAGTGGCTGAGAGAGTGAGACAGAAAAAAAGAGAGAAGTCATCATGAAAGATGTCCAGCAAGTTGTCTAAACCTCAAGTGGGGTTACTGACTTCTAAATAAAGCAGCAATTATATTAGAACTAATCACTCAACGAAATCCCGACTGTTTGCTGTCCTGGCTCCTAAATGGTGGAATGAGCTCCCTATTGACATCAGGACGGCCGAAAGCCTACGCATCTTCTGACGAAGGCTAAAAACACATCTCTTATTACACATCACTTACTACTTGTTGTCTGGAGTTTGAACCTTCAGGGTTGAAAGCACTTAATTGTAAGTCGCTTTGGATAAAAGCATTAGCTAAATGACATGTAATGTAATAATATTAATAATCGGTACTTGTAATCATCATTTTGACCTTATAAAGTTGATATGACTTACATGTTAACAAACTATTGCCTGTTGAGAGGTGAGACTGAATCAGAACAGTAAAGTTGTGGGCCATACGTATAACTGGGAGGAACTGCAAAGGCAGGTGTAGTTCTGTGGGTTTATCACTATACGCAACACACATCCTTTGACCTACAGTATTGTTATTATAAAAATATTGATTATTGCTGCTTTAAAATCTTTTTTTTATAGCTTTTTTGGGTAACAACCAACTCAGACTTAATTGTGTTTTCTTAATTTGGTTTAGTGTGATTTGTTGTGTTTTTTTTTTATCATTTTTTGTATAGAGGGTTTTAAAAGCCACAATAAAAAGTATTTAGGACAGCCCCACATCCACTTGTGTTGTACCTTCTCCCCTCCGACCAGGAAGAGGTCTATAGCTGCCAGGTTGATGCAGAGCTTCTCACAGAGACCAAGCAGCAGGTCCCTGATGGACACTCCGGCCCTGAGTGGCACAGAGCAACATGAGCCATCGGGCAAGCTTATGTTACACTGCCTCAAGGGGGCGCTGCCCCCTCCCCGCTCAGTTGACACTGATACTGCGCCACGGGAAACATCACCCTGAGGGAAGAAAACAGAGACAGACACAGGGAGGGGGAGAGGAGATAGTGAGAGGAGGGTTAAAAAAATAAGAGAGACAATGGAAATGGAGGTTGAGAGGAGAAAAAACAGACATTATTTTACTATTGTCTGTGTTTTTTTGTTTGAACTGCTTTAAAGCAGATAAATTGAGAGGAAAAGGGTGAAGATAACAATGCTCCGTGCTGAAATGAATGTCTGTGCCATTACTGTCCAAACTAATTATATGGTGATGTTCTTTCCAGACTGACCTCGTTCCTCCCTGACCCTGACGTCCCCAGCTCCAGACTGGCTCCTGAAGACAGCGAACCCTGGGATTCTCGGCGACCATTGCTGCCAGAGAAATCTGAAAAGGAATACACTCATCATTAGCGTCTAGAAGAAAGAAAAACATGGGGATAATTCCAAATACCTATATCCCCCCCCAAAAGAAATATCCCTCCTCTTTAAATGTGTTCATTTTTAAAAACAATAACATTTTGAAGACGTTTAAAACTACTGACTGTAGTTAAAGTCAGCCAGCTCTCGTTTCTTCGGGCCTTTGCCGAAGCTCCTGTTGCGAGACCAGGAGAAAAACATGCCTTTCTTCCGGTCTCCTGAATCATCCCGACTGTCCTCATTTAAAGATCTGCCCGACTTGCTCTTTTTGTCCTCCTATAAGATACAAACAAAATAAATGAAGAGGGGTAGACACAGGTGCGAACACACAGATAGACACCCACCAAAAGATGAATGAAAGCCCAGTGGAGAACTCCAACAGAAATACATACAGACTAACCAGATGCCACGATTGACCTTTTTCCCCAATGTTTCTGTGTATTCTGACAATAATACTGTCAATAATGTGACAAGACACAGCCAAGAGGGAGTGTTTGTGGAGGCTTTGCATCGTGTTACCTTCTTGGGTGTGGAGAGATTGGAGCGGTCGGAGCCTGTGGTGCTGTGTTTGGAGGTGGGGCTGCTGGGGATGTGGTAAGGGTCAGGCAGGGGCCTCCCCTCCACCTCCGCCAGCATGCACTCCTGGTACAGCAGAGACTTAAGGAAACGCGTGTAGCTGTCAAACTTCATCAGGTTGAAGATCTAAAGGCGTGAAAGGGAAGGAAAGGTGTAATCAGTAGGCAATAGAAAAAGCAGAAAGCAATGACAGCACACAAAAAGGAGGGTAGAAAAAGGCAAAACTAGAAAGGAAAGGGAGATGAAGGGCAAGGAGAGAGGATGGAAAAACGGATTGAAACAAAAAGGAAAAAAGACAATGAAAGGAGGAAGGGAGAAAGGAAGTCGATTCGAGATTAAGTAAAAGTCTAATATCCCACTAGCAGCCCTTTGACGTTGCTCATGTTCAAAGATGACTACCGGTATACAGTTCCAACGCTTATTGAGTGTTGTTAAAAGAAAAGGTGATGTAACACAGTGGTAAACATGCCCCTGCCATAAGTCACCTGTCCCAGCTTTTTTGGAATGTGTTGCAGGCATCAAATTCAAAATGAAAAAACTCTTTGTAGTGTATTCAATAAAATATAGGTTGAAACGGATTTGCAAATCATTGGAATTGGGGTTTGTATATGTGTATGTGTGTGTATCAAGGTGTGTATGCATGAGTCCACACGCGTGTGTAAATCTGACCCAAAATCTTAACAAGCCCAGGGGTATTTTGGAAGACTTCATCTCAGGCTTTGATATGTGTGTGTGTGTGTGTGTGTGTGTGTGTGTGTGTTTGTGTGTGTGTGTGTGTGTGTTAGTGTGTGTGTGTGTGTGTGTGTGTGTGTGTGTGTGTGTGTGTTGGTGTGTGTGTGTGGGTGTGTGTGTGGGTGTGTGTGTGTGTGTGTGTCTTTGGGTGTGCATGTTTAATGTGTAAAAATAAAAGAGATTATGGTGAGGATATTCTTCTCGCCTCGTGACTCTCATCAGAGTTTGAACATCCAGCCCCCCCACCCCCACGAAATGGGGACATGTAAGAAGCCATTCACATCCACGATACTAGAAAGCAGGCAAATATGAATAGTCAATCTTATGTTGTGTTTTCAATAGAGGTCTGTTTTGATTCAGTTTTATGAGTAATAATACATTTGTTCTTCAGGGAAAGCCTCTTTTCAATCCCCCCCCGTGCTTCCTGTGGTTGCTAATTACCTTGAGATTTCGATAAATGACTTCTTGAATTGGTGGTCAATGTATACGCTACCTGCAGTTGCTGCTCCTTGAACATGTCAGGTCGGGGGGCGTTGAGTATGTCGTCAGCGAGCTGGGCTTGACTATCTATGTTGACCGGTGTTGTGGCTTTACTGGACAGGAAGCTGTTGTAGATCTCCCTGGCACGCTGAGAGAGCTGGAGAAGGTGGGAGAGTCAGGAAGAGTGAGTGGCAGTAAGGGACATGGAGGGTGGAGGAAACGATGAGGTATGGATAAAAAAAAAACACAGTAATAGACACAGTAATAAAAGAAGATGAGGAATGAAGAGAGCTGTTTAAGGGCGTTTTCACACCTGAAAGTCCGGACCAAAGTTCATGTTTTTGTTGTATACATTTGATTCGGAGAGTGTTGGTTTCACACTGCAGTTATGCAAGCGCACTAAAGAACTATCCGTGACAAAACTACGTCCTGTCGTCATCACATACGTGCGCTGCGTCTCCCGACAGTTGTAACTGATTGGTTTGTAGACGGGCTTCCCCGTCCTCTCGTATCCTCTCTCTGTCAGAGCTTTTGGCAGCTCTTTTTGTTTTGTTGCGTTGTTGAGAAGCAAGACACGGGAACTTTACTTGGAGTTTGAGGAGCTGCAGCATTTAAAACCTACGCTGTACATTTACTACCACTTAACAAGTAAACTGCTGATTTATTCTCTGATAGCCGACAGCTGTCTGCTCTGAGCACATTCACCGTCACTCTCTCATATAAACGTAAGCACCGAGCTATTCCTTAAGGAGCTTCCCCAGTCTTATAAAACGATGATAGCCTGCCAGAGCTTCCTGTAATTGGTCCGAAAGTCCGAACCATCCAAAAAGTGTTTTCATACTGAGAATGAACCGAACCATGGCTCAGTTTGGTCCGGGTCGAGACCACCTCTTTTGATCGGACCAAAATTTGGTCTTTTGATCCGGACCGTGGTCCGAGGCACCTTTCTCACCTGCAATTTTGGTTCGGACCAAACTGAAAAGTCCCGACCAAATGAGGTAGGTGTGAAAACACGCTAAGACCTAACATTTCCCCTCATTATCGGGGTGTAAATGGATGCATGTGTGCGATCAAACAATGTCTTGCATGTCTTTTACCTGCTTCTTGTCATTCTCAGGTACGTGGCTGAAGAACTCACAAGCCTGCCAGAAGAGGATATTCTCCTCACTGAACTCTTTCTTTAGGAACTCCTGAAACACGGGAATTAAATGCGGATCAAAAATAAGCACAAATCAGGCAAACTAATATACACAGAAAGTCAGAAGACCCAGAAAACCCACCCGACAGAAGCAAATCTGATCAGCTTTTAACTTTGCAACATCAGAAAGGTTTGCTTAAAGTCCCTTTGATCTGTTATGTGATCATGCTGGCCAACACCAGCCAAGTGCTGTTATAGTACCGAGAAGTAGCGGACTCCCACGGGGTCCTGCAGCAGTCTCTCGAAGCAGACAGCCCAGCTGGCCACTCTCCTCTCCGTGTGGCGCCGGTGGCTCTGAACGCTGGGCAGGCTGGCATTACTGTTCAGACTGTTGTCGCTGCTGCAGCCCTGCAGCTCCACGCTGTTAAGTTCTGTACAACATGGGGATACACACACAACATCAAATAGTTGAAGTGATGGTGACTTTAGTATGGCTGAGATTCTCTGGGTTCCCCCCATTGTGATTTCATTAAGGCTGCAATACATGAAAATCTCTTTTTTTTTATGCATCTAGAGTTTTGATTTCCATACTTTTTTTTTTTTTTACTCTATGTGCACATTAACAGCATGAGCATTGTGTGGTCTGGGTCTGGGATGGGTGATATGGTTAAAATCAAATGGTTATTTTCCCTGTTTGTTGTTTTGTTTTCCTCTGTCTGCAAGGGCTTTATCTCAAGGCAGCACTATCAGTAGCACAGTGTGGCCCATACTGATGATAAGGCCAGAGTAGCAGCCCGTCCAGTAAAAGTCACTTCTATGGTTTTCTGTTGCTTCATCTTTCGCTTTGCTTTTTGCTTAACACCCCTACAGCACACTTTCACTCACACAATCCCTGCAGTACGTACTGATATCACAGATTTGATCTAACCATTCATTTCAACTCTCTCTTTCTCCTTTCACATCTTCAGCTGCCCTGCATAATAAAGGCCATGAAAATGATTGATACCTGATGAGTGAGGTAGCCTACTGTATATGATGCAGCCAGGCGTATACCAGGCGACCAATCTCGATGCCTGTTCTAGACGGATTTTTAATTAAACTAATACCTGTTTTCTGAACCAGTGCGCTCTATCAATGGTTTTGTTGTGAAGGAGGAAGTGACTTTAGAACAAAAGCATATAGTGCTGGACTCGGTCGAGACCAACTAGAATATTTGGTGAGTCCAATGCCCGACTCCGAGACAAGTCAGAGTCCAAATACCAACGAGTCCAAGACGAGTCTGAGACAACAGAAAAGCATCTCGAGTCCGGACGCAAGTACTACAGCCCTGATTACAACAGACACTAGTGAACTAGTGTAGTTGTAGACAAGAGAATTGTGTTTAATAACACGTCACAATACAATACCACAGAAAGTCAATACATTGAAAAATAACGCAATTTCACTATTGTTTATTACTGCAACAGATGTATCCCTGCAGCTTCACGCTGTTCAGTTTGGTTCTATTGAAAGTATGTTGACAACATACTCCATTGCACACATCATCCTTGTGTAGTACTTAGTTTTCACGGTCTAGTTGATTTAATCTTGAACAACTCCCAACAGTATTTGCCTTATACTTTGAATACTGTAGCTGTCTCATAAAGCGCCATTTTAACAATCCATTTAAGGAGTTTTGTGCATGGATGCTTCATCGCTCTGTGAACTGATTACTTTTTCCCACCACTAGACCTCAGTATGTCTGTGTTCCTAATGTTTGGACAGACTTGCAAAGCAAAGGCACAAGCTGAGAATACCCAGAATTACAGAGCTTCAGGCCTAGTGAACTGAAAGTGGGATGCTCAGTTGAGATAAAACTAAATACAAGAACAGCCAGAGGGAAGGCATCACCAGTCAGGTGCCTGAGACGACGCAAGTCCCGTAAATAAACTGAAAGACAAGACCAGCATGCTGCCCAGTAAGTCATGTGTGATTTCAGACTTTGAAACTTGGCTATTAATGAATAATTCTAGTGTGATTTCCACTTTTGCACATTTTCAACCAGCTTCATGTTATCAATGAAAGTTTTCATACTGAGGATTAAGTTATTTCAAACCGTTGAGCTCATTCACTCTTATTCTGTTTCAAACTGCATAGTAAACATGCAAACATTAATCAATCTATTGTATAAGTGCTCGTATTATGCTTTTTCCCTTTCCTTTATTGTGTTATATATTATTATTATATATATTTTTTGTGCACATTATAGGTTTACAAAGTGAAAAAGCCCAAAGTCCACCCCAAAGGCACTTACCATCTCCAACAGAAAACACTGTTCACAAACTGCTCCAAACAGCTCTACTGTAGTCCAGCCTTTACTTCCGTGACAAATGTGCGTCACTTTGTAACACACGTTATAATGCTCGCCTAGCTGCTAGCGTGGTACGCCCTCATGCTCTGCAACTGACTGGCTAGTAGTCCTTACCTAGCTACTGCACATGTGTGACTCCCAACAAAGATGGAACAGAAGTGTGATGTCTCACTCTGTAGCTAAAACAGAGAGCTCAACACACAGGGTGAAAAGAGGAGCTGCAGCAATGTGTAGTACAACAAAAATCTGGTGTTTTTTGAAAATTAAACCATGTAAACCTATTCTGATATAACCTCTAAATACAATTATCAACCTGAAAATGAGCATCATATGAGCACTTTAACCACGTATCCTATTCAGTGCCACAGAGGCAGGAGATACAGGCCAACACTATCACAACAGTAATGTCTGACTATAAGCAACAAGAAAGGAGTCTCAGACACCATTGCATATTAAAGCACAAGAGATGAAATATTCCCAAATGTTCCTTTTCAAAATAGAAATGCAGTTAATGGTAAATGTTTCCCCATATCCCTCCCAAAAAAACAGACAAGCCAAACAAGTAAAATGCAAGTTATGGCCGCAAAATAGAAAATAAATAGAGCTTGATATACACTGTTAGAGAACAAGAGAGAGAGAGAGAGCATTTATGCCACCTTCATTACTAAAATGAAATGGAAATATTCAAAGAGTAAGGTTTTAAAGGCCCTGAAAACAATTTATGTTATAAAGAAATACTTAAGATTTAAAACCAAGTTTCCAGGGGCTTTAAGTAAGATTACTGAATACTACAATACAATGAAGTACATTTTTCACAGACGGTACATTAAGCTAAGCATGCAAAAGGTAATCAGCCACTAAAGATATTACTGTGTAAATGCTCAGCAAAGCTCAGTGACAGAATTCTCACAGTTAGGTCCACAGACAGCATCACTCCTAACTCTGTATTCCTTCTAAAGCTTACATTCAATTCACTTGTTTCTTGTAATGAAGACGGAGAAAGGAAACCGCAGAGAAGAGGTACAACACTTAACACCATTCAGACTGGCAATATTTTTTTTTAACACAAGTTACAAGACCATTTATTTAACAAACCATCTGCATCTTGTGATCATGGGGGCTCCTTTTAAACTTGGCAATCCTTAAAATAACTCCAGTAACGGAACTAAAGCTAAACTAATACTCAACATCAAAGCCTCTGCTGTCAAAATGACTGATTTATTGCTCCTCTGTGCCTCAAATCTACATTTTCTTTAGTTGGAGAAGAAGTATTTGAGGTACCAGCTGTATCCTCACCTGGGTAGAGCTGGTAGGAGCCTGTGTGGTGCCAGCAGGGCATGTAGCGAATCCTGAGGGGTAACCAAGCCCCTCCATCCATACTCCCCCTATCAGGGCCCCTCGCAAACTCAAACACACCAAGTGGAACACACAGTCCAAGACGAGGCACACACACACACACACGCACAGCTGACAACATCACAGGAAGGAAGTGCAAGAGAGAGGGAAAACAGGGAGAGAAGAAGAAGGAGCGAGAGAGAGAGAGAGAGAGAGAGAGAGAGAGAGGCTGTTGGTGGTGGTGAGCAACCTGGCTGACAACCTGAGAGATCGTAAAGAGAGTAAGGTCACAAAAGGCACACGCACCTGCATGTACATTCACACACACACACACACACACACACACACACACACACACACACACACACTCGCTCTCTCTCTCTTCTGTGAGCTTCCAGGTAGCAGGTAGGTAAGTGATACAAGCACACACAGGCCTTGAGATGATGAATAATTCAGAGGCGAGGGAGGACGGAACTAAAAACGCCGGAGCAAAAGCGCATTCATGTGCGCAAAAGGCAAACGCACCTGCATGAACATTCACTCACTTACTCACACACACACACACACACACACACACACACACACACACACACACACACACACACACACACACAAAAACTGCAGTATTGATGAGGATGAGGAGCTTGGTTAAAGGAAGGCCACTACTGAGACTAATGAGGCCTGCAGGAAGCCCCCATGCTGCTACGCACACACACAAACTGACAGATTAAAAGATCAAGGAAGAATATCTGTCAACCTATTCTTGTCTTGACTTTTCTAATAGACAAAAATAAATAAAAATTTGTGAGATGGATTCGCAATAAGGCCAATGCAGCATGTAATATAATACTGCTATAGGCCTTAAAAATTACTCTGCAGGTCTAATTGCTGTAATCAACATCAACTATACTTCTTAAACTAAATCTTTTGCTCTGAAAATACACATTATTGTGAACGGTTTCCTGGTGTCTATACTGAACTATGGATACATTATCATGTTAAACTCAATGATTGATTTCATTAGTTTTTGATAAGTGTGTAAAAACGACTATGAAACGGAATTACTTTAAATTAGGTGCTTTCCGACCGGATAGTACTTTTTAGAGGAAAAGTACACTTCTAAGCAGTTCTAAGAACTACTCTCCCCCAAAATCGTTTTTTTCCGTTTGCATTCCCACTGGCCATAGGGACTGGTAGGAGGGGTAAGGGAGTGACGCAAGCACGGCAACGGTCTTTATCGCATCATCACTAGACCTTAGCGCCACATACAACAACAGCAAATGATGCTAATACTTGTGCAGTTTTCCTATATTAAATGCACGTCCATTCTTGTAGTAATTCACGTAATGTTTTGCTCAACACAGACGGGGCTTTATTATACTCGGAACAGACCCCGCCTCTGCCTGCTGTGTGTGTGTGTGTGTGTGTGTGTGTGTGTGTGCGTGTGTGTGTGTGTGACGGCTGGCGAGCCACAGGACACGCTTGTGGAGTTTAACTCCGAAAAGACAGTTAACCACAGGTTCCCATTAATCTTATGACGGACATGTGTTGTGATATTTAAACAAACGAACCATCAACGGCAAAATAAAAGCCTCTTATTTACGAGAGCGGTCTGAGAGACCTCCAGCTTACCGCGAGGTGTCTGAGCATGACTGGCCGAGCGACGAACTAGAAGCTGGGGCAGGCGCTTGCTGGCTGTCGCCTCACTTCATGGAGCTTCTCAACTCCGAAAACTTTGAAGCAAATTGTCAATTCGGCATTAATTTTCGCAAGACTGCCTATATTCGAAATCTAAACAGTTAATTTCTCGCCTATAACGTTGTCAGAAGTGAATTTAATGATGAATAAGATGGTGAAAATTGTTAAAAATGTCCCGTTGTTGGTTGTTGCTCTGCCTGCAAGTTCCGAGTTGGCAGTGGGCGTGACTTATAAGTTCGACCAATCAAGTACACCTAGGAAAAGGGAAAAGACCCTGCTCTGGAGTAGGAGCTAAAAAAGTACGCTACAGTGGCCAGAGGAACTTCAAAATCCCCAAATTTTTCCTGTCGGAACACGACAAAAAAAGTGTTCTAGGAACATTTAGTTCTAAGAACTGCAAAAATCCCTCCGGTCGGAAAGCCCCTATTGTATTAAACATGAAAATGTAGTGTGTAGCTTTATCATTGCTGACAGGAAAAAAGCTTTTAAAAGAACTAGTATTCATGCAATTGCTAAATCTGAGTCACAACCAGCCATTTGAGAGTGTAAAATTAAAATGGTGGTTTATGGGATGAGTAGTTCCTTCGCTCTATAATAAAAATATGTACACAGTCTTGTACCTTTGACTTTTTTTTTTATTTTATGTTCGTTTTTCTCGAAATGATATGTTGTATGCTTATGCGTCACGTTGTAGCTGGTTAGCCTAAGGCATGGTCTAAAATTCTTTATATACAGATTTTTCCAGACGTCAATGGGAGAAATGAATGGGAAATTTACTTCCGGAACCCAAGGTCTCTCGTAGGAGGGGCGGGACTGTTGAGCTCTATTGCAACTGGTAAAGAGAAAGTCACAGTGACACTGCCAGGTAACTGTGTAAAAATCACAACTTTACTAGTGTTAATCTTTTTATCTTTGATTATCAAGTGTCCCACAGAATTGTTAAGTAGGCAAAGAAGTCATTAATTCAACATGCTGAATACTCTATTAAAGATCCCTTGTGCTTACTATTTTGTAAATAGATTGTTCATTCATTTTAGACATTTGCAGAATGTACTTTAACCCTTTTACACTAAAAGAAAGGGACACATTTTGAGGTTACGAGGTTATTATGCAATGGTTTTACTGGTCTGGCCCACTTGAGATCAAATTGGTGCTGTATGTGGCCCATTACTAAAATGAGTTTGACAGCCCTGTCCTATACCATCGTACTCCCTACATCACATGCACATAACGGTGCAAGGAGAGAGAGCTTTGCTCATTACTCACAAACAATACATCCTCCTTTCCACAAACACGTGGTGTGAAGAAGTGGCCAGACAGAAACACTACATTTGAGCTGATTGTAAACATGTCTTCCATGCATTCTTTTGTCTTGTTTCTCACCTCCTTCTCTTCCTCCTTTTATCCCCCATATGCCATGAATTGTCTTTCATGTGCATTTGTGAGGCGTTAAAGCACCATTAGAAGTCTCCTAAATCAGAGACCTTTCGTTATTGTTAGCACATGCTAATTGCGCGCGTGACACCAAGAGTTCACTTAAACGAACACAGAATAAATGCCTGAAAGGTTTGACATGCTAATTAAAAGTACAGACCCAACAGAATATAAATGCATTTTGATAATGAACTTTTAAACTATTGTTTTCGATTCCCAATGCCGTTTCACAAACCCGGGTATAAATTAGTAGGGTGAATGCAAAACCACTCATTTATCCTTTCATTGCAGTCCGAAGAGCACCATGTTCTGTATCTCAGGTCCTGTCCATGATTTGACACAAGTTGTTGTTGTACAGCTACAAATGTGGGACAATCTTTAGGTTACAGCCTGCCAACCTCAGCACAGCAGGAAGAGGTGGGGCAGACGTTGAGCAGGTGAAACCAGAATGAGTAAAAGCAGCCACAATGAGGTGTCTACAATGACCATGGCCATAAGCCTTCACTTTAGAAGAGGACAACTGGCCCAACACAATTAGCCATTTATTTCATCCCATTAAATGCTACTTAAAGTAGATCACAACTGAAGGATGAGGGAAGCCAATTAGATAAGCCAATTAGAGATGATGAGTAAAGTCATAGATTAAAAAACAGGTATTCAAATGTTGTAAAGAAGTATCTACTCACCTCCATCGGAGACTGCGGCGGACTGTAAAGAAGCACAGAGAGACATGGATTAGCAGATTCCCTCATCACCCAGATGACACATATTCCTACAAGCTCACACAATGCATGTGGGCTAAAAGGCAGCTGCCCGGGCACGCACTTTTGGCCACATGCAGACACAAACACAGAATGACTGTGTTTTTCTCACAGAACCTGGCTCATTATCACACACGCTTTCACATCATGACACAGTCAGGTTAGCGCCCACACTCATTGTCTTGTGTGTGGGTGGAACCATCTCTGAACTGGCTGTGCTTGCTCTGCAAGAAAGCCTCCTAAGAGGGGTGGGGCTTACTGTGTGTGTGTGTGTGTGTGTGTGTGTGTGTGTGTGTGTGTGTGTGTGTGTGAAGTTTAGGCCTACCTGCCCCCGCTTTTTACAGTGAAGTGTGATGTTTGCTTGCATATCTCATGATCACCAATTATAGCTAAAGTTATCAAACATGTATCTAATCTAATCCCACACAACAGACAAAGATGACTATGCAGACACATATTCAAACCAAATGTACTCAAGTCTCTCACTCACACACACACACACACACACACAATGCAGTGATCAGTGATTTTTATCCCAGACATGCTGAGCTCGGATGAGATCATTTGACACAGACATCAGTAATGTAGCCAACTCTGGAACATAGCTGAAACACTCTGTGACTCAGAAAGAGCAAAAGGAGAGGAATAGACAAAAGAGAAAAGGGGAAAAGAGACAGAGAGACAGAGAGGAGGGTAAGCACCAATTAAAGACAGACGTGTTTGTTAAAGACAGAATACCAAACTCGCATCAGATCTCTGGTATTTCTGTCAGAAGCTTTTGTTGCTGTTAATTTGACTGCTAATCTCCCTAAGGACTGGCTTTAAAATTACTCATAGGATGGGAGTGCATATTTGCTGGTTCTGGACATAGACCCTGCAGTTGTCATAAAGGGTGAGCTATAAAGACCAAACCCATTTTTAATAATAAATATTATTATTATTATAAACTATTTTTGTGTACTAGGCATGTTTATTTCTGCTGTAAAGTTTAGCATTTTACCATTGCTGTCTATTGACTCCCTTTCGGAGCCAGCCTCAGGTGGCCATTCGAGGAACTGCAGTTTTCGGCACTTCTGCGTTGGCTTCATTTTTCAGCCCGGGATGTTGCCGCTTGAGGGGTTCTGAAAGTTTTTTTCAATGATACATTTGCATTTGGAAATTTGAATGCTCTCTATATTACTCAGCACAGACACATGGGAGTCTCCTGGATGACTTGATGTTTCTATGGGGTTATCTTCTGGTCATCAGTTAGAATTGCAATGCAGACATTTATTCAGACTTTTAGCATATTTGGAACACTGTTGTAACATTGTATATTATATTTGAACTAAACACTGAGCAGCATTTGCACAGCTGTTTATGACATGCTATGCGCGCGCGCACACACACACACACACACACACACACACACACACACACACACACACACACACCCTGCCTTTACTCACAGAGTGAAAGCAGACTTTAATACAGAGGGATCACAGCTTCTACCTTGAGTTAATTCCATCACTATGCCTGGGGAACCAGTATATAGTTACAGTTACTTCACTCTTTGAATTTACATGAATTGAAGTAACCCAGTTACTGTCAGCTTTTTGCAGTAACCTGATTAATTAAACGTCATTTACGAAAGAAGCCCAGTATATAAGTAAAGCATTAGAGGGCTGGAATTTCTCAGCCATGTGGATATACTGCACTGAAATGCATATTAAATGCAGTTTGTACAAGAACACAAATGCGTGAAGAGTTTAAACATGGAGAGTATTGAAAGAAAATGTCATTACTTGTAGGAGTATGTCTTTGTCTAAAAGAATGAATGACTAAAACTGAAACTGACACTAAAACAAAAATAGAAGCTTCTAGTAGTCTAAATAAGCGTTTCCACAGCTGAACAGTAGGCTGTAAAAGGAGAAAAAAACTGTACTCTCTGGTCTGGAAGCAGCATCTTATTTGCCTGGGTCTAGACCTTTGAATCCGCCCACTGCACAGAGTTGACTGATGAGACAGATGTATACAAAGGGTTACTAGTAGACACACGAGTAGACAATACTGTAACAGTATTGTCTGAAATCAGGCAAGCATCTTATAGCACTAACACCATCCTTGGTTCATAAATCAAATCTTACAGTAACCAGGTCACCACAGTAGTCACTCTCCGGTTAGTCAATTCTCAAAAATATATATAGCTGTACAATTGCTGCATACACAAATCCTGCAATATCCTGACAAAGATTAAATGTACACTTTTAAACTAATCAAATCTAATTGAGGTGACCCCCTGGGGCAGCATATGTGCTGCTTTGATTCAAGTGCATCTTGGCCATTTTGTCATTTGGGCCAAGCTGTCGTGGCCAGATGGCACTGCCAGCGTAATCACTGGGATTAGCTATTTCAGGTTGGCACTGGCGTGTGAAAAGAGATTTTGTGTGACTTAATAGCAGTTGACTGTGGTCGAACCATTGCCCAGGACAAGAGGAAAACGGCAGAGGCAGAAACCTCCCCAGTGGAAACTGGTTACCTGATCCCTACGCTGATTATACTCCCACACATTTCACATCTCACACATTTCAACAGTGTGTATTCTCTCTGATGTCAGTGTGTGTTTCATGTGTGTGTGTGTTTGGACATGCTGTGTATTTTATATGGGTTAAGCCTATGTATGCATGTGGTCAACATCTGTTAGAGGTGTCTTTTGTATGTAGGGTACATTCTTCTGCATGTGTGTGTGTGTGTTCACCCCCCTCCCATTCAGCCCCAGTGTGATCACTTCCAGACGTACTCTGTGGTGGAGTGGTTTTGCCCCTAGTCGAGTCCCCTCTCCTCTCTATCCTTCCTGCACCTCTAACCCATTTCAAACTCCCTCCTTTTGTTTGTTCTTTTCCTCCTATCCAGTCATCCCACTCTTTCTTTCTTTGTCCCCCATTATCATCTCTCTCCTTCCACTCTTCCCTCAAGTCATTCCCTCCTCCACTCCCTTCCTACCTCCTTCAACCCTTCCTTAGTCATTCCAGTGGCGTTCCCCCTCCTCTCCTGGCAGATCCTGGTCATTCCTGACAGCCCACAGGGTTTTCCAGACTTTCCCTCCTCTCCCTAACCCCCTATCCACAGAGAAGCTGGAAAATGTAACAGTCTTGATAATAGAATATCATAACAATGATATCCCCCCCAGTATGTCATAAAGTGTGTTCTACTTTTAGCCTCCACTGCTTTCAAACTTAGTGAGCTCTACATTACCTCAGTATTACTGGCAGAAGGGATTTACCACTATGTCAGCCCCAATATTGTCTGCAGTTGTTTTCTGCTGAGGCTAATTGTTCACAGATATTAATGGGGCTTTTACGTCCCATATTTCATAGAATAAATGTGCTGATAAAATCAGCAGAAAGACACCGCAGCACATGACTGATGGTTATGATTATGGTTTCCACATATGTGGACTCGGTTCCAAGCAAAGCCTCAGAATGTGTGTGTGGTTATGAATTTTGTGAATTCAAAAAGAACTGTAGCTAATGGTTTCTTCTTATCAATTATCATGTCAACACAGTATTTGTTTGCCATTTAAACAGCCTCAGAAAAAGTCAGTCACGATGTTGCATGACAGCCATTGCTAGGAATATTTTTATTACATTTCAGTGTACGGGCTTGCCGAATTGGTGCTGACTTTTAGGGCAGACAAAACAAAAGACAACGACCCACGAGGCAGAAAACCCTGCACCTTTAAAATAACATCTTTTCAACAATGAAGTAGAATAACAGTTTGGTCCTATGATAAGTAACAACTGAAAAGATATGATGTTGGCGTGCTACACTAGCAAGCTTATCACTTATTCCCCACTGCATGGTTCAGCTGGACTCGACTCGACTCACTTTTGGTACCAGGTCCTTTTCTCTTTTCGTTTTACATTGCGGATAGTTGCCCCTCAGTGTAAATCTGGGCGAGTGAATTGAAAAAGAAATGGTGGTGTCCTTGGTAGCTTGGGTATTTACAAATGGCTGGTTTGTGCAGGATGTCCCATGCCCCACAGGTGACAATTCTAGTCACAGTTCTCATTGACCATCAGGAGTCTGCAGCCATGCTGTACCATGCAGTGGAAATGCGGCATCACTTCAGTCAAATACTTGATTTTCTATTGCACTGACATGTGCATCAAAATGCCTGACTGGGATGTTTTTCTGGTGTAGGCACAGCTTGTGATGTGTATTTTTTTTTTTAAACACATAAAAGAGCATTTTTGTGTCCAAGGTACAGTATGTACCAAGCAGGACATTTTACAATTCAAAAATCAACTTGTCTGTGTTCTCTGGTGGACAAACTATACCAGATCGCCTAATTATTCTATATAACTCAAATGCAGTCCTAAATAGATTGTAGAATAATAATGAATTAAAGCTGCAACCAGCGATGGACGGGCCCTCGCGCCTCTGTGCGTGTCGGGGTTACCAGCGGACGCCGCTCCTTGCGACGGTACATTTGCGCGGCACTCAGACGCCGCAAATCGTCACCAATGAAAAGGGAACTCCCTGCTTAGTTCAACAATACCTCACACAAGACTCTACGTCATACAGTTCATTAGCTGTGAAAAGGGGCATGGCTAAATTATAGGGGGCGGGCCAAACCATCACCAATGAAGAAGGAACTCTCTGCTGAGTTCAATGACACTTCACACAAGACTCTACCTTAAACGGTTCAAATGTTACGAAAGTGGGCGTGGCCTGATTACGTGGGCGTGGTTACAGTATAGGGGGCGGCTCAGTATCACATGTCGACCACACATTATAAGTTTCATGTAAATCGGATGATGTTTGTCATAAAAGGCGCATTTCCTGTTGCCAGCGGGAGGCGCAATGACCAAAAGTAAATATTGGCCTGTAGATGTCCTCAGACCTGGACCCTTGCCAATCGTGAGAAATTTCAGGCAGATACGACAACGTACACTCAAGTTACAACAATTTCTTTGTTCATCGCTAAACACTCAAAATGGCCGCCACGCCCACACTGTTTGACGAAAAGTTTTTCTTTTAATAACGTTTCATCTTTAAGGTGTTGAGATGGTACAGACCAAATTTGAAGTCCGCCGGATGAAATCTCTAGGAGGAGTTTGTTAAAGTATAGCACCTTGACTTTTAGGACTACTTCCTGTTACCACTAGGGGGGCGCTATGACTTTAAGTAAATACCAGCCTTTATTTGTCCTCAGGGTTGGTCACTTATAAATCCTGAAAAGTTTGAGCCAATTGGACAATGTACACTCAAGTTAAACCCACTTCCTGTTTTGATGGCGAAACGCACAAAATGGCTGCCCCGCCACGGCCAGCCCTATGACGAAAAGTTTTTCTTTTAATAACTTTTCATCTTTAACGTCTTAAGATGGCACAGACCGAATTTGAAGTTGATCGGATGAAATCTCTAGGAGGAGTTCGTTAAAGTACGACGTGGAAATGGCCAAAATCGCACTAATTTTCGAACTTTGAAATCAAAATGGCGGACTTCCTGTTGGGTTTAGGGTATGGCTCCAATGACGTTTTTTGTACATCTTGACATGTTACATATGTCTACCAACCTTCGTGAGTCTACGTCAAACGCACTGCAGGGGCTAAATTTTTTTTTACTTTGTAGGGGGCGCTAGCGAGCCATTTTTGTGCGCCTATTCCTGAAACCCTTAAAATACGTACATTTTCAAAAATACGTAAAATTTCCAATTTTGGTGAGTTTTTGAATATGTTAAGCCCCTCAAAAAGCCAATTCATTTGCAGAAACTAATTCCTTCAGTTTTAATAGGGCCTTCGCCGCTGTCGGCGCTCGGGCCCTAATTACTATCAATGCCGTTGAACGTCATTGGAAATATGACCGCAAGTAACAATTATTTGTAGGTATCAATTAATCTGTTGATTGTTTTTTATTAATAAATTAATAAAAGGTTTAGTCTATAAAATAGTAAAAAAAATGCCCATTACAATTCTCTGAAGCTCAAGATGACACGTTCAAACTGTTTGTTCTTTCCAACCAATAGTCCAAAACTCTTTACTATTTATTTTTTGACTAAATAAACTTGATAAAATGATTTAAACATTTGATCATCAATGGACCAATCATTTCAGCACTTCTATTCAGTAATGTCAAATCTTATCTGATTTGTAATTGGTCCAGTAGCCTAAATGTTTTTAATTTCAGTCAGCATGTGGATTCTGGCCCCTCTGTAATTTTCTTAAAATTTAGAATTCACAAAAATAAAATAAAAACTAGAATTACCGCCTTCTGGTTGTATGCCTCTGCCAACCAGTCAAGTTGCAGTTTACATCAATGTCTTAAACATAATATATGTAGTGAAGACTTTGAAGGAATTTAATAAAAAGTATCAAAAGCTATTATTGTATTGTTTGGTGAAACATAGATGCTTCAAACACATCTTCAACCCGACAAAACAGGAGATCTATACAGTCACCACAGTTTCAATGTCAGTGTCACCAATTCAGTATACCCGTTATGGCGTTGAATATTGGCCAGAAAAGTGTTTTTGCAAAACATTATGATGTCACCGTGAACCTGACCTTTTGGATATAAAATGTCATCACTTCATCATCTTATTCTATTAGACATTTCAGTCAACTATTATAATTAGTGTAGGAATTCTTGAGAAATGTGACTCGTGAGGTCACAGTGACGTTGATCTTTGACCTCCAAAATCTAATCAGTTCATCCATGAGCCCCAGTAGACATTTGTGCCAAATGTGAAGACATTTCTTCCAGGGGTTCCTGAGATATCACGTTCACAATAATAGGACAGATGGACAGACGGATGTGTGGACGCACAGACAGACAACCCAAAAAGATAATGCCTCCGCCCACCGAATATTATGGTGTTCTGAGAAGTGCTGTGCTCGGAGCAGTGATACAGTGGAAGTGTTGTGTACAGTTATATAATGCACACACTCTGATATCCACTTCAACAAAAGATAAGATGGCTGAATCACATGTCTTCACCACCTTTGCTGGCAACACACGCTGGTCTGGTTCAAACTTCCACACCTATTTTTCCTTCCTAGTACATCGCTGCTGCTGATAGGTGGGATTTGTAGTGTGTACTACTTTATGACTTTGTTGATCAGTAGCATTAAAAATAACCCGCTGGATTATGTGTGGTTTAAAAACATGATCATTTTGTCAACAGGTCACAACATGTTTGTACACCAACATCCTCCTTGAACATAAAATGCTACCTTGTAGCCACATGCCTGGCTTGTTCATGTTTGTGTGTGTGTGTGTGTGTGTGTGTGTGTGTGTGTGTGTGTGTGTGTGTGTGTGTGTGTGTGTGTGTGTGTGTAGGGAGTGGTTGGTCACTGTGTGTACAGGTCCCAAGTGTTTATTAGCTGTGACTAGTGGGAGACGGGTGGCTTACATCATCTGTTATGAAGCCTGGACGTCAAGTTCAAACTATGGCAAAACACAGGGTACGATTTACAGCCGTTCATGCTCACTGTTATCATAATATTAATATGTTCAATGCCATACAAGTCTCCTTAAACAATCTTAAGTTTCCGAAAATGTTCCCTGTCTGTTTACATGCGTCTAGGTGGACGATGGTTCCTGGAAAAAGACGTTCTGTTTTATAGAATAAGACACAGAGCAGCCAGTAACAGGGTGAATTAAAAAAAAAAGTCTATCTGTGGGAGAAACTGTCAAGGATAACATATGCACTCACTAACTCTCTCACACTCACACTCACTCACACACACACACACACACACACACACACACACACAAAGACAACACTGTGTGTACCACAGGAACCTATTCCTGGCTCCAACACTGGAGCTGTAACTGCCACCTTTGGTAAGGAATGATATGACTTAACAGACTGAAATATGGAAGAACACTGAACATATCTTCTGTCTACTCATGTACCTGTAAACACTGGCATTACTACAGGAGGCCACACCTATAACGGAAACAAATGACACACACATACTGTCATTTACACGCAAACACACTGACACACACACACACGCTTCCAGTTGAGGAGGAAGCTGTTGCGCCAACAGTCTCAATGTGTGCGAGTGCCTGTGTTTACTTTTGAATATGAGGTGAATAGTGGCTGCCATTGAGAAGGCCAGAGTCACCCTGCCAGGACTGGCAACCATGAAACCGCTTAGCTTTAGCAGAGTTTAACTCAGAGAGAGGATGGGCTGAGGAGAACAAGCTGATTAGGTTAACGATCCAAAAGTAAAACGAGGCTCTGCAGGTGTGAGCACGGGTGATGACGCTCTCCATGCGACCCAGTGAGATGAAGAAAACTGATTTGCACAAATCTAAATCACTTCCTTAAAAAAGGGCAGATTTTCAAAAACCTAACCGACTAAATCAATGTATAAACAAACATAGAGCGATCAGCAAAGCTCTGTGTCAATGGCCGTATGTGTTCACCATCTAAACGTTCCTACAAACATTTCAAAACTTTTTTTATTCCTAAGTGAAACCCTCTGTGACCGTCTCTGGAATTCCGGGATAAATGCTGAAATCCCTGCGATGCATTCAGGAATCAATATCCACTCTCTATGAAAGGAAGGAATGTGGATCATGTTTGTTTTCCTGCAGGGAGCCACACAGGAGATGTGACTCAGAGGCCGAGCCGGTGATAACGGTTTGTTTTACTTGGCTGGTTGCCTTTAACGCACACAGACAGAAGAGGGTGCAAGACGTTAACACAATACAATCTGATCAAATACTTCCGTCTGAACACACTCACAGCTGCCAGTCCACACTGAATTAAGTGAAATTCACAAGAAATTAGTCAGGTTAGTCAGCTCACCTTTCCATTGTCTGCTGTTTTTTTCTCACTTTCCTTTACACATACACACACCAGACGAGCCTTTGAGGCGAAAACCCATACAGTATGACTTACAGAGGCAAGAAAAAATAAGCTCTTTCTGTATTTGCCTCCATTTGTCTCAATCTCTGGCCAAGTCTCTACCTCAGTTTCTCTTCCTCTCTCTTTCTCTCTATGTCCCTCTCTGGCCCGAAACACATCTGGCTTTGAGAGGAAAGGAAATACCCTAGAGCCGTCTCTTGTTAGTCTTTCTGTCTCATTTTACCTTTACACACACTTTCCCAGGCACCACCATGTTCCTTCTTTCTTAAACACCAGACAGGTTGACTTGTTCATTTCAACTGTTGTATTGTTTCTCTCCCATGAGCCCCTGTCCTCTCCGTCTATTTTGTCTTAATTTCTCTTCATTTGTCTTTCTATAGACGCCCTCTCTCCCATCCCTGTGTTCCCCTCTCATATGGTCTTAAGGTTATGGATTCTAGGGGTGCATGATTCAGAAAATGTCACGATTCGATATCGATTTTTAGGCTCAAGATTCGATTCAAAATGGATTTTCGATTCCAAAACGATTCTCGATAATAAAACAAAAAACCCGATTCACAGTATGTAAATGTAGTTACTTTTCCCATGTGATTGCAGTAGACATACAATTAATGTATTCATTAATAATTTTCATTTTTTATTTAAAAATATGAATCGATTTTTGGAATTCTGTGAATCGAATTTGAATCGGTAGAGCTTGAATCGCGATTCGAATGTGAATCGATTTTTTTGCACACCCCTAATGGATTCATCTTTCTCCCTGGGTACTTTGCTGTACGTTCTAGTCACCTCTTTCCTTCATCTGTCCCTGTCTATCTCACTTGTAGTTAGCAGAACAACACTGGTATACACCAGTGCCAGTCACTTGCACTGAATAACATTCCCACTTCTCTTTTCTCTTCCCCGTTCCATCCTTCTCTGATTTGTGTCATTAACTGTGCAGAGGGAATTAATGTCGGTAAAAGTGCTGCTGAATGTTTTCCACTCTTTGGCACTTTGGCAGCATTACAACTAGACTGTGGTTTGTTATTAAAAAAACAACTTTGGCTATTAAATCAGAGGATGTTTGAATATTTTGAATCCAGCATTAGTCAACTTCGCTTCTATGGACATAAATCAATGAGAAAGTGAGTCTATCCTTCAATTCCCTTCCTTCCTTACTTCCCAGTAAGCGTGTGTGTGTGCATACTACTTACTGTATTGAAGTTCCAGACTCGCTTGAAGGAGAGCCTCTTCCTCAGGCTCATCCTGCTCTCCTCTCACACAGGAGTAAACCCACTGACTGCTCAATCTACATGTCTGAACCACACAAACACACATGGAAACAGTCACACTCACACACACACATGTGCGCTGAGGCTGACAGAGCTTCTTCGGACTAGGGCAGGAAATTCATGCAGACAGCTGACTTGGATGGAGCCATGCCTCAGCACGCCTGTCACTCACACACACACACACACACACACACACACACACACACACCTAAGAATTAGCCTGAATTAGAATCTGCTTTAGCTGCACTAAGGAGATATAATACTGTATCTCACAGTTAACGTTCTATGTCTCTCTTACTACAACATACACGTCTCCTTCTGTTCCCCACACACTCCTCCACACACTTAGCTGACAGACTGACTAGGAAGTTCCATTCTCACGGAGACTCGGCTCCGTTTCCATAGTGACACGCCCCCATCAGGCAGCAGTTACCGAGAAGGGGAGGGAACAAAGGCCAGCCTGCCAATCACGCTGCAGCACAGCCCTTAACTCTCCACCCTCCTCCTACTCCTCCTTGTTCAAATCACAGTTAGGCAGGTTTAGGTATGATCCAATTCGACTGTTGGATGTTTTCTTGCGATTTTAAAAGTGTTTAAAACTTATTTACCTTGCTTTATGTATTATGAGCAGAGGGAGAGGAGAATAGGAAGCAAAATGGGTGAAGAGGAAGAAGAGAAAGCGTGTATTATCGAGCATCCACAAAATTAATTAATAAATGTCTGCAGGTTTGTTAAAAGGTCAACTGGAGCAAACAAAGGCACTTCACAGGACAGAGCAGCCACTCAGCATGCGCACGCACACGCACACGCACACACACACACACACAAACAAACAAAGGCTGCAATTGAATTTGTGCATATGGCTTTGAGCCTACACCTAGCTCCCTCTAATTTCCTGTTTTGGCAAAAAAAAGAGTAAGAGTTACTAAGAGTTTCTGTTACACCTTCTCCTATACCTCCACAGTCCGTCTTTTTGATGCCACTGTCTCCATCTGTAATGAGTCACAGTTGTGTACCATACAGTGATAGGAAAACATGATTACCAGTAAAAAGTGTGTGCGCGTGTGTGTGTGTGTGTGTGTGTGTGTGTGTGTGTGTGTGTGTGTGTGTGTGTGTGCGTGCGTGTGTGAGATCTGGTCTGGGTCCAGCATATAGGAGCAAGCTGTGTGTGTGTGTGTGCTTATATGTTTGTGGATGTTCAATTACAAATACAGTATTTCATAAATAAACTACAACATTTCAAATCATTGTTTTATACATGAAAATATGCTTCGTCTTCCTTACAAACCACAACAAACTCTCTTGTCTTTGCTCTCTGAACTGGACATGTATGACTGCCAGACTCTAAAGCTGTAGTGAATCGAAATGTCCAGTTATTGATTATATATATATATTATTTAGGGTCTCTTGCCTCGTAGGATGTAGCACCACCCAGAAGAATCAAAAACATCAAAGAGCTCAGCTGCACCCTCTAACAACAGAAGAAAACCAGTAACATTAAAAGCTAGTTTTCCCCCAATTATTTTTTAATAAAAAAGTGCAACTTTGATTGGCTCAGAAAAGGACATTTTCACTGTCCGGTTTTCAGCACCACAAGAGCCATTTGAGCCCATAGAGCTTAAGACCACAGCGCCATATTGTTGTTAAAGTTAATGTAAACCTTCCACGTCCCCGTATCATAGCAACATCAGGGATGGCTCCAGCACTAAGTCCCCCCATTACCACCACACACACGCACACGCACACAGACACACACACAGACACACACAGACACAGACACACACACACACACACACACACACACACACACACACACAGAGGCTAAAAGCGCTGCCAATGCCCTAATTACCAGAGCTTCTAACACGAAAGAGTCTGCCCAATGGAGCCCTAATTTTTTAAAACTTTCAAGTTTGCCTGGTTCAGTTACTTATATCAAATACACCTCAAAAGTAAACATTGGGTGCTTAATTTTAGAACAGGTAACTGGTCTTTCACAGATATTTGACAGGCCAGGAAGAACTATGAGTGGTGTTTGAGTAACCTGTGTGAAAGTTCAGTCCAAAACATATCCGTCAGCATAGGGGAAGAAAGAAGTACCGGGCGTCACACAGGATAAGAGGGATGTGACAAAGTTTAGGTTGGCTAAATCCACATCCTGATGAGAAAATGAAGAAAAGAGAAGAGAGGAGAAGATATCTCACTCTGTTTAGCCTAATTCCTGTGGTCTAGCCAAGCAGCTCTGTTTCCTTTTTGTGTGTGTGTGTGTGTGTGTGTGTGTGTGTGTGTGTGTGTGTGTGTAGGGTAGTTCAACATAAAAGGGAAATATTCTCCTCAGTAACACAACAGAACTACGCAAAGAAACCTTACACACGCTTGTGTGTACTCACACACACATACAGTACACATGTTTAAAGTTGTTTAAAGTACATTTTGTGCTTCTCCAGTAAATTCCCATTACTGTAAGAGTTTAAAGCACACCACGTATATTTACATAGCTGAAATAACAAGTATAGGTTTGAATTATAGTTTATTGCCTTACAGGAAGTTGGTCATATTAGGCTGCAGTTAGCATTATTTGTCAGCCACTATATTATCATGTCCCTGTTGCTTATTTCTAACTTGTGATGGCTATTTGTCTTAGATGGCATGTGTCTGTCTTTGGAACATGCTGACATACTAAATAGGTAGTTAAACAAACAATACATTATTATACTGTGATATAGTACCTTTTCAGGAAATTCAGTTAGGAAACTGTTTAGAGAGTTTTTGTCACATTCAGTCAATTAAATACCTGAAAATGCAGGCGCTTCATTACATTGATACATAAGTCATGTTTTTAACTTTTGCAAATCATCATCACATTGAGGAACATTTAAAAAGTGCAGACTTTAAGATAATAAATAGAGGGAACTGGAACTAATATCTTAAATCACATGTGTCAAACTCAAGGCCCGGGGGCCGAATCCGGCCCCTGGCAGGTTTTGATCCAGCCCGCATGTCAATTTAGGTTCACAATAAATGTTGGCCCGCCTAGTTGTGCACCAAAACAAAAAGACAGGAAACAGTTTTTCAAACGGCAACTACACAACACTTTAGAGCAGAATTTGGTAGATTTGCCGACTTTGGGACTTCCAGAAATTTCCACAGAAGCAGAGAGTTTTTGAAATTAAAGCTGGGAAACTGGTTGCTGTGAGTTTAGGGCTTTATGTGGACCAAACTGTAAGTAAGAAGACTATATCAGACATGGAATAATACAGTCAAAGATATTTGACTTTTTCTAAATAAAAGCATGAAAATAAACTCTATATGTCTGGCCCTTGATGCGATTCTCCTTTTCCAGTGTGGCCCTTAGTGAAGTTGAGTTTGACACCCCTGTCTTAAATTAAGCACTTGAGAGAGACAAAGTACAACACAGGAGGAATCAACAGGTGGTCTTCCATAATGCTTTATGAACAATACATGAAAACCATCTCTGTCAAATGAACCATATTTTTTCTGCAGAGAAGAGTTCATCATTTCGGTTTCTCTTTTTCTGTGCCTTGCACACTAATATGTTAATCTGACAAAACTCAACACTGCCCTCTGCTGTCATGACGGAGGCCGAGGCACTGAACACATTTTCTTTTACTGCTAGGGAACCACTATTCAAAGTGAGATGGTGAATGTTAGATGATGAATACATGAGTTAGCTGATCAATGTGTTAGCATCAATAGCTAATGGGGCTGGATAGGCCCCAGCTGAGAGCAGATCCCACTGGCAAGAACACACACACACACACACACACAAAACTTATTTACATACCAAAAAGATGCTCAAAGATAAGAACCTGCACACACATTTCTTCTTCTATGTGTGTGTGTGTGTGTGTGTGTGTGTGTGTGTGTGTGTGTGTGTGTGTGTGTGTGTGTGTGTGTGTGTGTGTGTGTGTTCCTTGTGATATCCCCTGGGAGCAGAGTGTGTAGGGGAGGGAAAATCAGATGATGAGACAGAATCAACACTGCTCCTGTACATGAAACACCTCAGGAGAACAGGAGTCACATTCAAATAAACACAATTGCCTCTTTTTTTATCTTCATCAAGTGCCAGATGGGTGCAGTTTAACCACATCAGCACAATCAAACATGTCATGTGATTAGTCAGTCACAGGCAGGACTGGGTATTAAATGGACTCACAGATACAAAGTTTTAGACAAAATAAGAGAAAAAGCTTACCAGTTAAGGACGTTGTTTGCCGTAGCTGTTAATCAAATACCCTGTCTTACAATCAGTCTGTTGCTGAACGTCTACATGTCTACTTGTTCCTCATTATTGGTGCAGTTTTCCTGTTTGGCATGAGTCATCATGATTTTCACCTCTGTCCTTTTTGCATAATTTTGCAGTGTTTGTGACTGATGCACCAGAAACTACTGTAAATGACTTTTTTTTTTAAAGGCACCAACACAAGCAAGCATATTAAGTTGAATAACAAGTGGCAGTGCAGTATGTGTCATCTTTAATGGAGATCTGACAATCACCAGTTATGAGTCAACATATAGACAAAGAGGCCAGATAGTCACTGCCTGAGTTGATGGTGCGCCAAGCATAAACATGTATGTATGTTGACTTTTTAAATATAATTACATTTGTGTGTGTGTGTCTTGGGGGGCTTGTGGGCCGCTCTTTTCTCACTGCTATGTTTAGTGAAATACTGTCCTCTGCTGCTTTCCACCAGAGTGTCAAAACCCCCCGCACTCACAATTGCGTGCGAGCGCGCACACACACACACACACACACACACACACACACACACACACACACACACACACACACACACACACACACACTACATTAGTATATATGCACTAGCACTTTATACATGGATACATTGAGTCTAACATATTTTTATTCATATTTTTACAGTGCAATTAGACATAATAACTACTTGGCATGGTGACATTTCAAAAGAAGATCACAGTAACACATCAGACAAACATCTTCAAAATAATACTTCTTTAAGACCAACTGAACAAAAACTAATACACTTTCTACTTTCTGATCCAATAGACTGAACCAAAGAATCAACAGGTTTCCCTTTAACTCAACAAAGCCACAAAGACCCCTGATGATTGGTCCGTACAGGTCACATGATCTGTCATTCCAGCGATAGGGCCTTGCAACTAAAGTTTCAGAGCGTTTAATTAATTTTAACCTAAGTAAATATGTATTAGACTATTAGCATGATTTGACAGCTCCCACCAGAACAAACACAGAAAACACTGACAGTTAAAGGAGTTTTTATATATATATATATATATATATATATATATATACACTGACAAGAAATCCATTTGTGTTATTTTTTAAACTAATATCATCTCCTCCATCAATGTTGATCTGAAACAGTCAGGATTGTGTTTTATAGCCTGAGTGCTATATGGGACAGGAGCAAGGGAGTCAAAACCGGGATCAAATATAGGTTGCGTCAAATATAGGGAGAGCAAACACACCTAAATTCCCACACACACACACACACGTGCACAAACAGCTTGTATACTCACTGGATCAGCGGTCGTTTCAGAATCAACGCTTAAAGTTTGCTGCTCCATGAAGGAAGAGACAAGTAATCCTCAGCGCTGCATGTGAGAGCTTCCTTCAGTACACATTGTCATCAGCTGTTGAATGTGTGTATGTGTGTGTGTATGTGTGCGTTAGAGAGATGAAGCGGCAAATCTTGATGGCTTTCAAATGTCCAAACCGCTACAGAATGTCGCTAGATTCCCCTTCCCTCTCGCTCTCTCTCTGTCATCCCCCCTCCTCCTCCTCCTCCTCCTCCCTCTCTATCTTCTCCCTCGCCCTGCCTCTCTGCTCTCCCCCTCCTCGTTCTTTGCTTTTCCACCCACCCTCGTATCATTTCTATTCCACCCACACTGCTGTGAGCTGAGAGACACCCGCATACACACACTCAAGACAAATGCGGAGGCACGGCTACAGAGGGAGACCCCCTTGCCATTAAGAAACACCCACGCACACATAAAATCAACACGGAGTTAAATGTGCTCTTCTCGTCATCTGCTTAGTATGCCCCATGCACGCAGAGTACACCCACATTCATAATGGGTAAAACATGGAGAAATGGATGCACTGAGCGTCAAGCAATGATTTATTCCGTAGGATTGAGAGCAGACAGTAGGACAGAGAAAGAGATGTGTCGAACAAAACAGGGAGATCATGCAGCTGACAGCAAGGATTGATATCTGTAGCGGTGATTAGGCTGTGTACAACTGAACTAAGGAGTAGCTGCATTCCTCAACATGCCTTGACACACAGTGGAGGTACTCACCCCCTTCCACACACACCCCTCCTACCCATCCTCCGATAGGCCCAAGGGTGAGGACAGCGGGTGAAGCACCACCTCACTCAAACTCAGCACTGATACAGTAAATAACCAAGAGAGTGTTATACAGACAGGAGGCAACCGCGTTGTTTGCCATAGTTTGGATCATGAGAATGTCGCTTTGAAAACAGCTTTGGAAAGTGTTTTAAAGTAATCTCAAAAAGGTATCCAGCTCCTGTTTTCACATAACAATGCAGGACCTCTGGACAACTACCTGACAAAGTTCATTCATGTCTCCATTTCACTTATTCCAGTCCACGCTTTTCGTGGAACAGGAGCCTATCCCAGCACTATATTTACACTAGTTTTCAACATTGATATAGTCTGTGTGTGGAAAGCATGTCAGACAGAATATAAAAGTGTGATGGATTATTATTTTAAAGGGGAACTCCACTACATTTACGCATTAAGATTAGTTATTAGTGATGCGCAACTCAGCCTGTAAAAACAGTTGGATAATGTGTTGTGTGGCTACAGAGGAAGCTTTCTTAATTCTGAGAAAATAACCCTGGTGATGTCATCAACTTTATTACACCTAAATCCTATCAGGGTTAGTGTTTAGTCTGTGACTTATTATTATTAATCAATAATAACCAATACGTTTAATTCAGATTTAATTATTTTGACAAGAAAACTCTTAACTCAAGCCCAGCTTTTTCTGAGCTTTCAACCACAACTTCCAGACATCCACATCAGATGGAGTTTGTTGAGCAACTGAGCCAGTGTACCGTAAGACTCCCATATTGTAAAAAGTGAGATTTTCATGTCTTTGTTTTAGTTATAAAGCAGGTGGAGGTGCTATATAAATACTTTGTAAGTATCCAAATGCTCAATCCACGGAGAAATAAACACAGCCTGTATTCAGAAATTCTGCCTTCAAACAAGCCGTCAGGACTTCTGTACAGTTATGATGTCAACTATACTGTGCCGAGAGCTCAGATGTGGAAGACCCGGAAACACTGACCAATCAGAGCAGACTGGGCTTTTTTCGGGAGGTGGGTGGGCTTAATGAGACAGGCTCTAAAACGGAGAGTTGCAGACAGAGGGTGAATACAGGTATATTCAGACAAGACAGTATGAGAAAAAGAATGGTTTTTTTTTTAACATTTAAAGTCTGTCTTAAAACAATACCCACATGCCCATATGTACATTAAAACAATATTTTGGTTGCTGTCCAGTGATTATTCCCACTGTCCATACTGGCCAAGAAGAGATCCCCTCATAATGGTATTCTGATGTTAGTGAGGGAGTCCTAGTTCTGTACAAAAATGCACTCCAAAGTTTAACCAAAGTTAATATGGGGCTTAAGCAGTCACAGTTGGTCAAATCAAGTGGGTAAATCATTTGAACTTTAACAGTGTTTGCCAGTGATCTTTCAAAACATGTCCAATCAATATTATATTAGTCTTATATTTTAAAATAAGTGTAAAAGGCTTTTCTCCTGCATTACTTTAACTGTTCTTGTAAATTATGTAATCAGGACAGCCCATAAGTGGCTACAGTCAACACCTTTGGAACTGTTACTTTGTTAGAAAGCATTAAATTGGATGCCTAGACACAACATATGGAGAACACTGCCTGCACTGGTAACCAACACTTGAGCTCCACTGGAAGAGAACTTTCATCTTCTTATGTTGCAGCTCACTGAGGAAACAGCAGCAATCAGCCTATTGTATGCATTGTTTGCCACGAACAATATATTTGTGCACTCAACCTCTGAATGAGTTTTCTGATGATGTCTTATTTAGTAAACAGCTTACACATTGGTGCTTTCAAACAATGTTACACAGGTATTTAACAGTAACAGTGTCTCAGCCAGCAAGCATATCAGCACTAAAAAATGATATCGCAAATCCAGTCGCACACAGCTGACAGGTTCTCTGACTTCCTTCACTTCACTGCTGTCACTTATGTGCAATGATGTGTTTGTGTGGGATCGACTAAGGGTTGCAATTTGTGTGTGTGTGTGTGTGTGTGTGTCTATATACTCTGTGCTTTTCTGTTGAGGCCTCACTAACGAGGGGAATGTCAGCGTGTTGCTCATCAGAGCTCATTAGAAGTGCAGGCTAACACTTCGAACCTCATAACCCACCCACCACCATCCCCACACTAACATACACACACACACACACACACACACACACACACACACACACACACACACACACACACACATCTCACTCTCATCCCCCCTCTCATAACACAAAGCCCTCTCTGTTTGTGGACATTACCGCATAAGCAGCAAGAGAAAAAGGCCCAACGACCGAGACGAGAATGGCGAGAAATAGGTAGAATAGAGGGGGGGGTGAAGAGAAAAGAAGACCGAAACCCTGCCATGGAATGGTCTGGCAACACCACAGAGAAAGAATCTACCCCTATATGAAAATTCAAATGTCTGCAAAGATGCACTGAAGCTTCTGATGTCGCCACCTGATGATGAATCATTTTTGTAATTATCTGTGTCATGATTAAACGAAAATGAATACAATTGTATGAAATGTACGTCATATAATTTGTTCTGTAGGGCAAGTCAACATTTGGACTGACAGTAGAACGTGGACATTAGCACAGCCGAGTACAAAGTGTCACCCCTTTCCAATAACATTATGAATAGAAAGGAATTATAGTTTGAGATGAAGCAAAACAAAAATGAGAATTTGAAAGGCACCAAGTAATTTGCAAATTGATTTTCCCTTTAAGGAATTTGACACAATCAGAAGATTATTTTTTTTTTCATAAAAACTATACACAGCAACTGTAATTAAAATAGTTTTGGGAGACATCTCCAGTTTGAATACAGCCAAGAATTTCTGTAGCATGTAATTCCCAGTTTCGCCCCATTTCTCCGCATACTTCCTGTCTCTCTCTACTGTGCTGTCCAATAAAGGAGAAATGCCAAAAATGTATACTTAAAAAAAAAAGAATTCACTACTGAAGCGACAGTGTGGGATGTGCTTATCTGCTCCCAGGGTGCTTCAGGAGCCACTAAACGGCGGAAACATTTAGCTTTCTTCTGATCTCTATCTTAGGACAAAAACAGTTATGAATTGTGCTCCCAGACAGCAGGACTCTGCAAAAATAGCTGCTGGAAACAAAATTTCATGTGAATATAATCTTGTGCAAACCTAGGCCTTGTCTCAAGGGCATTACAGTGGTAGCCATAATAGCAGTCTATTGTATCGTTCCTGCCCGAGTACTACAGCAGCCGCTGCGGACTCTCTTTATGCATTGTTGTACAGTCATACTAAATAGGCAAATTGTTATTGCAAAACTCATGGCTGTCAAATGACTGGATACCAGGTCATTTCTTACAGCTAAAAGAAGAGCATAAGTATAATTTGTGTCTACACGTCACAGTCTAGCCATACTTCTCCCCAGTCAGCAGAATATACAATACTTCTACACCTATAATATATAGCTGCATCTATCAAAAAGTAACCTCAGTTAATGTTAAGAAACTCCCTGCAATCAAAGCTGAACTGCAGTGTTAATCTAAATCCATAAATACCAGTCTGTAAATGTATATTGGCTCTTTCTATATACTGGCTTTCTATCCATGACTGTGTGTATGTTGCCATAGTGATGTGAGAAGAGGGCTTGACGTGTCACATGAGGATGCATGATGCGCATGAGCTGCTATTATTAGAGATGGATGGTGCATCTGTGGCTCAAATGTGACATTAACACAATGGTCAGACTCAGCTTGAGCGCTGCAGTAACACTCAACATTTTGTCGGCAGATGTACTTTAAGTACTATATACGTGTGTGTGCATGCAAATGCTCCTACCTCCAGGTCATCCAGAGAACGGGCCAGGCTGAGACGTTTGGAGCGTCCAAAGGAGCGTCTGGCTGAGGAGCGCTGGGGGAGAGGAGGGAAGCCCATGGTCAGACCGCGGAACCGACCGCCCTGAGGAGAGAAAATATACACATGTTCAGTTCACGTGCTATTTGAAAAAGAGTGCATACAGGTAGAGGTGGCAGTAGCCTAAAAGTCAGAGAAGCATGCTGAGATGAGGTTGTTAGTTCTAATCCCTTGACCAGGAAACAGCAAAAGAGTGGTTGTAGAAAGCTTCCAGGTGTGAATGTGTAGAACTGAATGAGTCTGAGAAATAAGCAAATAATGCTTGTTTGAGATATCACATGCCATCTCTCACCTTCTCTCTCCTCATACTTTCTATCTGTCTTCACTGGCAAACAATCTCATGACAATAAACAAATAAATACAGGAATAAGAGACTGCCTGATATATCGGCCAACATTAGCTCAAGGCAGACATATCGGTACCCGAGTATATGTTTGCCGATAAGTAACAAGAAATTTCAGCACAGAAATGCCAAAGATGTGTTGGAGGTCATTGAAAGCATAGATATAAAAGCAATGTTGTACAGTATCTATGATTAAAAGCATCTCCATTGCATAGTTTGTCCACCAGAGAGTAGTCCCTTTCAGTAGATATCCTGAGTGGTCACAGAGTTTACAATCAAGGAATCTTTAACAAAAAAGGGTTTTCATGTTATGGGTTTATGTTAAAAAAAAAAAATAGCAGGTGGTGTATCATTATCAAATATCAATATTGGTATAAGTATCGACCTCAAACATCCTATAATATGAAAACTTAAAAAGTTTTAGTACTAGTTAGTAGTAGGACTGTGTGAAATAACATCTACTGTATGACAGCTAGAAGCCAAGGTCTTTGTTTATTTGTTAATATCTGTCATGTATTAACGGGATGTAATGTCAATTCATCCATACATGTTTTATATGAAAACTTGCCTTTGTATAATAGTTTTATAATTGTGCAAGTGTTTGCACTATCCAAACCTAATGATCCAATCCAAACAGGTGTTGATAAATAGCATGTAAATGAACAGTGTGCCACTATTACCTACACCCTATAACTGGTGCCTGTGTGTGTGTGTGTGTGTGTGTGTGTGTGTGTGTGTGTGTGTGTGTGTGTGTGTGTTAAACGGAAGCTTAAATGAAGAGATTTGAGCTGCATGACTATTTAAAATGTTTTTTTTTTGTTTTACCACTTAAATGTTATATTCCACGTTATGCACAGGCATGTACGGTCCTGTGATTTTTGCCTGCAGTTACTTTTGTCAAGCCCTCAGACGCAGCCAGAGACACACACACACACACACACACACGATCGACATGATGACAACAACACTCAACATAGAGCTGTATCTGAGAGGAGGTAGTGTGTTGTGCTTTTGAATTGGATTGCATTATATGGTTCAGGTGGTTTCATTACTGTGTTAACTTAAAGCAGAATTTACGTACGTCAGCCAGTTAAAAGGAAGCATGAGGAGATTCTTTTTGGTGGAGAATTTTATTTTTGACTTTCCCACTTTTGTCCAGAGAGGCCACCAAAATCAAAACAAAATTAAAGTGCCTGTAGATGCTTTAATGTACCTGAATTTAACAATAATAATGATAATAATAATAATAATAATAATAATAATATTATATACAAAGAACATTCAAAATGGTACAGCAATTTCGTAAGGACTACCATAGTGGAAACCCACTAACTGGAATGAAGTTAACTGCCCAGCTGTTATATGATGCCATAAACTGCTGCCTAAAATGAGCGCATGAGAAAATTAGTCATTGGGTCATCAATATTTATTGTCCAAAGCCATCTGACAATGATGTAACCACACTGAGTAGTGCTATAAACTTTGGAGGTGCCTTCACAAGTCTACAATTAGCCTTTTAACAACTGTTTTCCTTTCGTCTTTAGAGAACAACCGAAATATTCTGCTTCTTTCTCTTCTCTCAAAAATGGAATACTGTGGAAGAGAGCATATGTCAGTGGACCCAAGTTGACTAATGAGTAACTAATCCATGCTGACAGGCTCCAGAGACCATACTGTGACACATGTTGAATCTGACTGGCTCATTAGGAGCAGGTCTTGTCAGCGTTTCATCAGGAGATGACCAGTGGTGTTGCCTGGATACTAAGGCAACCCTGCGTCTCTGTGTGTGTGTGTGTGTGTGTGTGTGTGTGTGTGTGTGTGTGTGTGTGTGTGTGTGTGTGTGTGTGTGTGTGTGATATAACAGTCACAGATTTGAACACTCGATCCATATATGGATATATGGACACAAATATGCTCACTTGTCCTCTGTTCAACCTGGTCAGTTTAAAACAAGTAGGCAACAAAGCAGAATGTAAACAAAAGGTTTTATAAGAGAAGCTGAGATTTGGATTAAAACAGGAAATGATAGTGGATCTGACTTAGTGGTTGTTTTGGGTGTGGCTGCACAAGAGCGTCAACAGAAAAACATCTGAAAGACTCAATTTTAGTGGAAAACTCACAGCTCCTATCTGTGCAGATGATCTGGTCCCCTAGTCTCCCTCTCAGAAGTGCGCGCGCACACACACACACACACACACACACACACACACACACACACACACACACACACACACACACACACACACAGACTTTAAATCCACAATTCTCAAATGTTAGATTTCTGAGATCAAAAACATGTGTGCATTCTGTGGACAGATGAACTTTAGGTACCAAGGGACCTTTAAAATGTATGTACGTTTCCTAATGAAAATCTAAATTAGTTTCCCATGGACAGCCATGAGAGTGCAGGAGTATACAGTATATAGGTAGTGAAACAGTGCCACCACGTGGCAAACACTAAAAATATATTAAGCATAATTCACAACACACTGCTTTACCTATACTAGTACAGTGCCGGTTCAAAATATGCCTGTTTGAACGGGCCGATTGCTTGGCCTGTGGTATTGCTGCTTGAAGCTTTCTCCAGAACCATTGTACCCCAAAATTACTTACAGAAGAACCCCAACGCACTTAGCAATCACACTGTATAGTCTACGACTGACTTACTGTGTACCCCTACTTCAGAGAAAAACATTGTACTACCACATTCACCTGACAGACGTGGCAGATTCAGAATTTACTCACAAAACATCACAGGCTCAGTGGTAGAGCGGTCGCCTGCCAATCGGACAGTTGGTGGTTCGATCCCTGGCCCTGCAGTCCCATGTCAAAGTGTCTTTGGGCAAGACACTGAACCCCGAGTTGATCGGACATTGGAGTATGAATGTGTGTGAATGGTGAATGGTTCCTGTACTACAGAGTTAGAGTTGTTATTGCATGTTGATATCGCCACAGTCAGCGTTTAATGACGGCGGAGCCATCTCGTCATATAGCCATATAGATAGATAGATAGATAGATACAAGTGTAACAAGTCAGTTCTAATACTCATAGTAGTATTGCTTATGAAAGACAGGAACTACTACATCTGATACAGCAAAGCTACAGTTGTCAGCATATTCCGCATTGCGGTTTGACTACCGGTAATCATGGCTTGGCATGACAGCCACAGCCTCCAAAGTTCTGTGTCTCCAGTCAGAGGACATTGTTCAGAGGGGCTAACATCCACCTTCCTGTCACTGTTAGCCTCTACCCTGGCCCTGGCCTTGTAAACACTTCCTCTGATTGTCCCCTGGGGGTCAGTGGGACCCTGTCCACCACCAAGTTTTACTGAGAAGGAAGAACAACCAGCCTTCTTACTGTAACTATCAAGGAAACAAGAGTCTATTCCCAATATCGGTTATGATTTGTAAATTTAGACAATGCAACTAAATACTAAATACCTAAATACTTCTTCAAATTAAGACGGGCTGCAGGCTGCAGAGAGGTTAATGCAGAAGGAATCCAGACAGGCTGGACATATCTTTCACTCTATGTCTGTATCTCTTCCTCTCTATTTCTATTTCTCTGGAAACAATAAACAGCCAGTCAATAATGTTCTTTATCTCAATGCAAAAGGACATTTCTTCTCATAAAATAATGCAGCCAATGTATTCAACTGATACATACACTACACAAACACTTTACGTTTACTTCATTAAAACTAGTCTGAAGCGTGTCTGCTGTTTAAGTCTCATTACAGTGGGAAACAGGTGGTTTTCAGGTGAACGCAGGGGCCTAGCTCGTACATAATACATGATCTGATACTGGAGCAGTGGGGATAAATAACTTATCAATCCACTTGTACCAAGTCTGGCAAGAGAGCCAAATGGGGTGATCAAATTATATAATATAGTACAGGGATGTTTGATGGCGTGCACAACGTTCATCGCAACTTTCAAAACCGCTGAAAGGTTTTACATCTGAGTGAGAGACAAACTTTATTCAAGGGCCGAATGAGTTAAATGCTAGGCCTTGAAGAGGAGAGGGTGAGAATGCGACAGAGAGCAGTGGGAGCAGTGGGATGAACACAGATGGATTTATAGCCTCAATAAACCGTAGTCTTGGACACACTCTAAAGTCAGACTAAATTTCTACAGCAGGGGTGTGTGATGGGGGATGCTACCTGCTGCCCGGGCTTCTCATCTCTCAGCCAGTTTTAACACAACTCTTCCAAAAGCCCACAGCACACACACTGGCACAGCATAACACATTACTGAATGCAGGATTGTAGAAAGACTGACCATCTATTGGGCTGAACATTTGGAATAAAAATGAATAAAAAATGTGATCACTGAGTGAAAATTAAGGGCAATACCAATTAGAATGTAGTGCTAACTATCAAAAACATACCTTTTTCTCTCCCTCCTTTGCATTCCCTCGTTTCTTCTCTCTTTCACCTCTCTCTGCTCCGGCTCTTTCCCTGTCTCCAGCACCAAATAGCTTCTTAGCCCACTCATCTTTCTGAACAGCCAGCCGGTGGGAGTGGGAGTGGGAATGTGAAGGAGGAGGAGGTTGGCTCCCTCCAGGTGGTGGCAGGTGATCTCCGGGGGCCAGTGGGGCCCGGTAGCGGTCGGCCGGGATCTTATTCATGGGTGGTGGCAGGGTGCTGCAGTTAGCTGATGACCATCCGTCGGTGGATTCGGCGTAGGACTCCTGATCGCTGCTCAGACCCTGGAGGTGGCTGTGATGGTGCTGCTGACGCCAGTCTCTCAGCACATGGACTGGCAGCCACCGCTGTGGCTCCACCCCTGTTCCTACTCCTCCACCCCCTCTCTTATCTCCTCCCCCCACAGCACCTCCCCGCCTCCCTGGTGAGTAGTGGTGTGGGTGGACTCCTCGAGAGTGCCTGCCGGGGACATCGGGGTGAGCCAAGGGGAGAGGGTGAGGGAGGTCAGCCAGGTGTGGCTCGTGACGGTAGTGGCCATTTCTCAGAGCTGGTGGAGGAGGAGGAGGAGGAGGTGGGTGAGGGGCTGCGGCTCCTAGGGTGGGGCTCCAGGCCTGCTGGGATGACGGTGGGCTGTCCCAGTGGCGTGGCCCCGAGATGTGGTTGTGGCTAGGGGGACCTCCGAGGTCTACTAAAAGCACTCTGTTGCTCTTTTCTTCTGGTAAAAAGTTGCCAATCCCGCTGTCACTGTTGCTGCTGGTGCTGTGGTTCTGCTGGGCGTCGTTGTCTGGATCATGGAAGGCCCGGGCCCGGACCCCCTCAATGTTGTCCCCCATGTCCCGGTACAGGACAGAGACAAACTGGAGGAGAGGCTGAGAGCTGGGAGGGAATTCCAGGCAGCCTCCTGTGTCTGGGTCGGGGGTGCACTCAAAGCCAAACCTCCTCGCGACACCTAAATGGACCTTAGGAAACAACAGTCACCACGAGAGTATCAGTCGATGGGTAGACATTTGCTACGATATACAAAAAAGTGCATAGGAAAATTGCTGAATTGTTGCCAGCTGTTTCTACAATGTAGCTATTAGCATATGTCGGACTGATTAGCATCACTGGCACTAGATGAAATCAGCTGTAGGTGTTCTGTATAACAAACAGGAATTGGCAATAAGACTGGGTATCAAACTTTGATCACATATTTCCTCATTTAAATCATAATTTTGGTATTTTAGACCATTTATTTATTTAACAATGTCATTAACAGCTTTGGGCATTAGCAGCTAACTGCTTTGGGTAAAGACAAAATGTTTTGCTTAGTTTGTTAAATAGAAAAAAGTATATTCATATTCCACTATAAGAGGTAATTTAAACAAAGTGTCCGACCAAAAGCTACGGTACCGCTACTAAAAAAAAAAGTAAAACACGCTTTTTCTACTATATCTGCTCTGATGAAGACCTTGTGAGGTTGAAAGCGGTCAGTATTTATACCAATACTAAATGGAGTTATCTCCTCTTCAGTGTGATTTGTAACCCCTTAATGTATCTCATCACTGTCTCTGGATTCACACCTGGTGCTGACAGAGGTCTGGGTCCACGATGAACACGTGACAGGAAGTCCTCAAACTGCCCTCTTCATCTCGTCCGTTGCTGAAGTGACAGTCTTCGTGGTCGTCGGTGGCCTGCATCGTGACCAGCCCGAAGAATCGACGGTCATCGGGACAACAGGCGCTGAAGGCTAGTTTTTCTGCTGGATAGGTGGCCAGGACCTGACCTCTGTCACTGCACAGACGCACGCTGTCGTGCATGACCTGGTAGGATATAGTTAATACACTTCACAATACGATACCAGGGGGAAATAATGAGACGTTTCCCAGACACAGTTACCACAAGACATCATTCACAAAAACATGACCGACGTTCCAGGTTGATACACTGTGTTCACACTGCTGAAATAAAGTAATCCTGTTAATTAAGTTCCTGTTTTCCAGCACTTTAAGTGTAAATGAGTATGCTGAAATCTTGTGCTCAACAAGACAAAGTGGAGAGGCTTTCAAACCCATTGCAGTTTAGGTTAAGCTACTGTTATTTTTTTACCTAATTAAAAAGATATAGCTTACAAGTTATTATCATCATATGGTGACAAACAAAACAACAAAATATTCAACCGCACCTTCATAAGGACCAGTGAATGGATCTTTTGCTCGGCCCGGAGGCGCCTCATGCTGCATCTGATGGCTTGCAGGCTGTCACTCTCTAAGCTTGACCCGATGGAGGCCAGCTCAATGGAGCCCAGATATCCAACAATCATGCCCACATTGAGGATGCCCTCGCTGGGCTCTAGGCCCAAGTCACCCCCATCTCCTACATCCAAGTCTTGCTCTTCATGGTGTTGAAGGTGGAGATGACGGAAGTCTGCGTCCAGGAAGACTGAGTCGTCGTTCAGAACTTGGGCCATCTCCTCCTCGGAGAGGAGGTTGGGGTTGCTCTGGGAACGGGAGGAGTTCCCATATGCAGGGAACTCTGGATCAGACAGCGGACGTGGCTTTGATGATGAGCTGGCCCCAGGTCTGTCCTTGTCAGAGCTGCTGGAGGACTGGCTTGAGTTCTCAAAGATCATGTTAAAAATTCCTCCAGACTGCAGCTCTGCCACAACCTTCTCTGCCCTGTTGATGCCCAGCTGCTTAGAATCCAGTTTGGGTTTGTACCACCCCCCACGGGTTCCAGCGCAGCCTGACCTGCTGTTATTGTTGTTGTTAACACTGTTGTCATAAAAACCATCCAACTCATCATCACTTGAGCATGAGTCGGGGTATGATGCTGCCATTGTGTTGCTGCTATGGTGACGACTTCCAGTAGTGCGTTGGTGGTGATGGTGCCGCCTCTGACGTTCTCCCTCAACGATGACCAGTTTCAAGACACCAGAGCAGCGCCCAATCAGTTTGACTACATCTTCATGCGATGCCTTGGAGACATTGATGTCATTGACGGAGAGGATGTGGTCTCCTGAACGCAAACCTACATAGTCTGCGGGGCTCCCTTTCAGGATGCAGCTGAGGACACATGGACTTTGGCCTGACAGTGTAAAGCCATACCCTGTTCTACCTCTCGCCACCTCCACAGCCCGTATACGACCCTGCTGGATAGAGGAGGAGGGTGGTGAAGGCTGGGGCAGCCCACTTCCACCACAAGGGCGTCTTTTGGATGAGGCATCCGCTTGTCTGAACATTGTGCCGGGCTCTACTCACGCACGAACGCAGGGCATATCCAACGTCTGTCTTCTTGTCAAACCTATCTGCTGTCAAGCTGCTACGAAAAAATGAAGCAGAGGGGTGAAAGATTGCCCTCAGTTCTGGCACAGCCTTGCTACAGCAGCATTCCCATCCTAGTGTCACTCTCTCTCCCAATTCACCTGTAGCACAACAGAACAGAACCAAGTCAGTCATGAGAGCCTCGACCTTCCCGAACATTTCACTTTTGCTGTCTCTACCTGAGTGTCTATTTCCACGCATCATATAGTTGCTGTCTGGTCTATGTGGCGATATGGGAGCTCAATATAGTTATAAAACCGTCCAAAATGTCAAAGGAAAGCATTATACAGTCATTAGTGGCAATACTCTGTTAATATCACATGTTAAGGGGAAGGGACTGTACACACAGCCACACATGTGCAGGGTGGAGTCAGTGCAGCTCTGTCCAATGGGAAATATGTCTTCAAACCAGAGGCGTTTTTCACACCTGTTGGCATGCAGGTAAAATTAGACAGACCCAGCCTACAACAACTGCAACTTCAGGGCAACCTCTAAATTCGCGTTTCTCGTTTGAGTAAAACAATATTTGTTCATAAATAGTCTAAAACATTCACTAAGAAACTGTGAAGAAAATGTTAACGTTAGCTGCGAGGTTAGCTGACGCGTTAACGTTAGCTTAGTTAGCTGCACATGCTAGTAGTGAAGCTACATGTTAGCACTGGTTTCAATGGTTGCTTTTGAAAGAAAATGACCACTATGTGTTTGTCACTTAACACCCAGAAGTGCATGCTTTTTCTCTGTCAATTCATGAAAGTTACTAAAAAGTTCCTTGCCGTGCCTTTGCTGGTTCAAAAGTGCACCCACCCGTGCTTAAACTAAAGTCCCGCCCCACGATTTCCAGTTCTTTGGAATGTCGGTCTGTTACTATGGTAATGACGGTGTACACAGACTTTTAGATCCCGTCATTGGTTTTCCGAGTTGTCAGTCAGACAGCGAACAGTTATGTGGATAAATTGACAAAAGTTAGTTTGAGACTCCACAAATAAAAGTATCAAGAGAAGCATATTCCACAGGTGTCAACACTTGGCATCACAAGGACGGCCGCCTGAGTGCTCTGTAATTATTGGGAGTATTACTGAAAAACATGTATGTGTCGATCTGGCTTTTACCACCACGCAGCGAGAAAGCAGAAGACAACAGCTGGCCACAATACGTCTGAGTTGTAAAGCAGGGATAGCTACGTAAAAGGTGGATGCAGGTCTTCTTTTTTTTTTTTAATGTTCCGACAAAGATGTTCGGTCTAGCGGGTTCACTCAGCGGGAGATTAAAAAAAAACGACTTACTTGTCGGTGTACGCCGGTGATGCTGCTCGGGCAGATTCCATAGTTTAGTAGCTAAGTTAGGTAACTCAGGGACGATGGGTAAACAAAAGAAAAAGGCTGCACCATCTGGCGAAGTAGCCTTAAAGAGGAGGAGGAGGACTGGAGAAGAGGGAGGTGTGTTTAGAGTGGGCAACGGAGGCGGGCGGGGTGGAAAGAGGGGGGGGGGACACTTCAAACAGTGCACATGATGATAAAGAAAATACATTTTTTGCAGTGCACTAACTATATGCGCATTATACATAATGTATCTGGGGAGTTTATCTAGGCTTCTGCTGAACAGTGATAGCAGTCTGTCTTGTTTTCTGGGGGGGTCAAGGTCCTTGAACTGTACAGCTACTTTTGTCCAACTTGAAAAGCATCAGCACAATGCAGCAAGAAGCCCCTCCCAGCACTTCGAAGTGAACCAGTTGTTTCTTCATGCCAATGAATTCAACTAAAGAAAAGCAGCCTACTTTAGCAAAAAGCTGCATCTGAGTGCCAATAAGGTGCAAATGATGGAGTAGCTTTCAGCTGATACCTCAATTGCTTTTTCAAACCAGAAAGACAACAGTGTTGGTTTGTGTAAGCTATTCACTGTATTTTTGTATTCATTTTTTTTTTTTTTTTAGCTGGTTAACATTTTTGCAGTATATAGTATGGGTACAAGATATATCGACTCAATATCGTTATCGCGATATCACGTTGCGCAATCTTATATCGTTATCGCAATGTATCGAAAGTGTCGCAATAAGTGTGCAATATTTAGTTTATTTTGTGTTGAATTTGTTATGAATCTATTTTGATGCATTTTCCCGTAACTTTTGTAATTTTACACGTTTAAAAATCTCGAAATTAACGTCGATATCGCAATAGTCATAATCGATAGTCGCAATATCACGTTTTGTCACTATCGCGCAACCCTAGTGTATAGTTACAATAAGCTCTATTCAGTATAAAAAGATCTAAAACATTGTTTTAAGTCATAACATGACATTTAAGTTAATTTTCTTTCCAAAACTGTAACCAGTTCAGCTCTATGCGACGCTGACCGTTTTAGTTCATATTGTAAATGCTTAAACTCGTACAGATGGCACGATAAACCCTTTTCTTAAAGTTCAGTCATAAAAAGCGTTTGCTTGTATGTACAGTGGCCTAATACCTGTGCCATCGTTGCTTCGTGAACCATCTGTCTGGTAATCCTGTTAATACCTTTTAATCATGAACCACCCATCTTAATGGGTGCTGTAAAATAAGAGCAACATATGTTTAGTCTATAAAAGAGAATTACAGCCTGGCTGAGAAAAGGAAATTGTACAAAATGCAATAACTTGATCATATCAGAAGTTAAGAGTTAAGGTCTGATAACGGGCTTCAAATGAAATCCACTATGGACCTTTAAACCAGCACACGTTGGTACTGTAAAAATCACGTTTTTTTCTTTCAGCTCGTCTGGCTAACCTGAGCTGGCAATGATAGCTCGTTCTTTCTGACAGAGAGGAAGACGAGAAACCGCATGGCAGAACGTTAATCCTCACGGGTTGATTGGGTCAGAGACACGGTTAGTTTGTAACATCTTCATCCGAAAACACATAAAACACCTACTATCAGTTTTCCATCTTAGTAATCAAGCTGAATTTACAACTCCCCTGAGGGAATCGTACAATTCACAAACATCACACACGTTGAACATCTTTAAATAATGTATTCATTTCTACAACAGACCATATGCAGTGATTACTCTTTAAAATATTAAAATGAATTGAAATACACAATCTCTTCTTTCTTTTTACAGGCAATTGTATGTATGTATGTATATATATATATATATATATATATATACACACACATATATATATATATACATATATATACACATACATATATATATATACACACATATATACATATGTGTGTGTATATATATACACACATATATATATATATATATATATATATATATATATATATATATACATATATATATATATATATATATATAGAAACAAAGAGGCTCTATGGTCCTGTTGGAGGATCCAGACAGGAAACTGTAAAGGGCGAATACAATTTGCAGTCTATACTTCTTTTATTGCCACCTTAAGAATCATTGTCTGAATAACAGTTGTGGCAAGTGGTCACCCAACTACTTTTTAGTAAGGGGGGGACATGATATTCTTTAAAAGCCAAACACCAAACATGCTAATTACAAAGACAGTTGGCATTATGGAGCATGAAAAAGAACTTGGCAGCAAAACTGTGTAACCGCAGCGAATCCCATCTCATTAGACCAAAAACAAGGACTAGATTATCTTCGGAGTTGTTGATTCTTCAAGTGGAAGAAAAATAAAGGGAAGCATGTTAAATCAGTTGAACGTGACCTTTGTCCATGAAATCCACACCCATCTCTAAAACCACAAAAGATTTCTGGGTAATCGTATTACCCCCTGCAGGGGTCCCCAGTCAGTCTTTTGCTATTCCTGTGACTGGAACATTCTCCCTTTAATCCTGTTTTTGAATTATTTACTTTATCAGAAGTATTCCAAAATGGTTTTCTGTCATCCTCTATATTTTTCCTCACCACACAAATCCAAACTGACTTTGAAGAGGCTGTTGATCTTCTGAGAAAAAAGAAAAAAAAATGACTCATTTAGGCTTATTTGATCTACTTCAGGGAGGCCTCACAATGGAATAGAATGACAGCTGCAGGGGACTCAGTCATTTATTGTGTGAATACATTATTTTAACATGATCAAAGGAAGCCAGTCTCATTGCTCTGAAGGTTGGAAAGTGGCAACATGTTTAGCATACAAATCAGTGTTTTTCTTTTACTTGTATGTACTGTAGGACTCATTGTATATCAAGAAAGCGCATAACATGAGTCAAGTGCTAGGTGTATTTAATATTCTGCACAAAGACAATGAATGATGACATATTCGCCAATTGTTAACGGAGACAATATTTAAAGCTCAACAAAAGACACAAAACTCCTGCTGTCACGTGGCATCACTACGCTACACTTCCTCATCTGTTGATTTGTCAAAGCTGCTGTTGGTCGCTAGGGTTACAAGGCTCCCTTTGGATTGTGTTGCATCTCTTCCACACAAACAGTCACGGCAACCATACCCACGGAAATACAGTATTAAGGACTATGCGAGAAAATAGCAGTAATGCTAAGCATGCTTTCAAGCTTTCAGTGTACAGGACATACATATATTCAGTCTTTTATCTAAGGCAAGTGTATGTACAGAGAAACCCCGCCCAGCACACTCCCAGGCAACACCAGGTCAAGTCTTCAATAAAGTACTATAAGCTTGTAGCTTATAGTCAGCTGAGTCACCGATTCTTCATTTTCTGAGCGCGCGTGTGTGTGTGTGTGTGTGTGTTTTAGGACAGAAAAAGAAATGATGGTTCTGTCTTTAAGATCTCTCATCTTAACAGAGTTTGGATGTTATCATGCACCATGGCTTTCATATTATATTACAATTACTTCTTTTTTTTTAACAAGATACGAAGCTAACGATTTAAAGAAGACTACAAATTTTACTTTCAGTCTTATTACAACAATAGTCACATCTTACATCCTGAGAATTAAAAGAGACAAGAAATGGACAAGTGGAATCATTCAGGTGCATTGGGAGCATACCAGACATGAACGTAATTTATAAAAAAAAATAAAGGACATATCATAGGAGGAAACGCTTCTCTGCTCCTGCTGGTTTAGAAATATTGGTATTTTTCTTGCTCGACAGTTCTTACCTTCTTGAGTGTTTGTATATGGGCCCTTACAGTTAAAACTATGTATAATTTTGAAAACGCAGAATGATTTTTTTTTTATACTTTCCAGTATATACCCGTCTAGTTCTTTGTCCATTCAACATAACATTCAGAATAGGCCACTGCACAGATAGCAACATTGTAGCAACTTGCTTAAATGGGTGCAAACAAGTTGCCCTTTCTGCAGTGATACATCACAACATCCATCCCTGCTTCTCATAGGTACTGGAAGAAAAAAAAACTATGGCTATTAGTGATCATTCTTATACATAAAATATTTACTATTTAACTTGTGTCAGAGAATGACCACAAGTAACTTAAATATAAAAAAAAAAAAGTCTTCAAATATAGTATTATTGAAAACATAAGCAGGCATTTCTGACCCTTTTGTGTCAGTGTCCCAACCAGACCTTAAGCGCTCAACAAAACGCACTGAAAAATAGATGCATTGACACTTTAAATATAGTAAATACTTTGTATCTTATTTTTCTCTGTATTTTACTTCACTGACATCACAATACTCAAGCAAGTCCTCACAGGAAAACAAACAAAACCAATTTATGCGTTTGAATAATGTTAGATGTTCTTAATCAAGGTGCTGGGTAGGAGGTGTTCAAGGTGCTGTCATTCATCTTGAGGAATGATCTGTGGTGGTGGTGGTGGGGGGGGGAGAGAGAGAGAGAGAGAGAGACTAGTTTGAAGGCTTTGCAGCCAGTGTCCTTCATATAAAAAGGAGCACTTTTCAAACAGTTCTTTTCCATTAACATATGTCCTAAAACTGACTTGGATTCAGATCTCCCCTTGGTTTTTCCTTTAGCTTGCGGAGGGAAAGGGATGAGGCTGCAGTAGATTTGTCTAATTAAACAGTCTGTTCTTCCCCTCCGTAATAACTGAAGGGGGAGCTGTATATGGAGATGTAATTTCTTGCCCTACCACGTTTCTCTCTAATCTACTTTTCTCCCCGTGCTTCACTCCCCCCCGGCCTCTCTCTGTGCCTTCATGTCCATCTCAGCCCGTTGCCCTCAGAGTGATGTATCCTGGTGGATTGACTGCAGACAGCCCAGCAGCTGGTGATAAGGGCTGCCTGGTGAGGCCACAGTCTCAAAGACGGACTGGAAGGCCCTGCGGTCCAGCTCCTCGTCAATCTGGTGCCGGTAGAAGTCCATGGCCACCAGACAGAACAGGTTGACGTCCACCACCTCACTACAGCCCATCCGGCTGATCACGTGTGGCAGTCTGGTTGAGAGCAGGGGGGGTTAAGGACAACAGACCACACTGTTTGGTAAGCTGTACGTTTACACTTTGCTGCTAACATCCCCACATGCAGTATAGATACGACAACCCAATCACTGTTCTGGTCATGGGATTCATGTCATGCAAGGATACAGGGCTGAGATCCACTGGGAGGTGGACGCGGAGACAAAGAAACAGGAGAGGCTCCACATGGCCATGGCCACCGGTGTCCGCTGAGTGAAGTTGGACAAGGACAGCAGCACCCAGTCTCGCACCATAGAAGACTGGCCTGTTGCATGAAGTGTCTGAAAAACCTGAAGGTGGGTGCAGAGCAGAGGGAGAGGTAGGAAAAGGAGAGGAATTAGACCGACAAATAGATTACAATGATTTTTGCGAGATGTGCCTTAGTTAGTTAAGATATAAAAACTGAACATGTTACAAAAGCAGCCCATGAACCTGCGAACAATAGATGTAAACCGGCATCATTTCAGGTATGTTGTACACCAGATTCAGTCCCGCCAGAGAAACGCGATTATGCATAAATTGCCGATTTCCACGCAAAATAGGCGGGCCTTGCATGATTTCATAATCCCCGCATTTTCGTTGCAAAAAGTCACATATATCTTAGCAGAAAGTTGAAAAATGTTGCGTTTACTTCACACAAGAGCAGCATTTTTCCCCTGTTGCCACGGGAACGTTACGAAGTGACGTAATTACGCGACGTGAACATCATCGAAAAGCTGCAAACCCCGCGATGAAGCCACGATGAAACCGCAGTTTTGGCAAGTTCCCACAATTTCATCGCATAAATATCCCGCATATTCCATCGCATTTCTTTAAGAAAAACGTGCCGCATAATCAAGGATTTTTGCCGCAACAATCCAAAAAAAAAAAAACTCCGAACTTTTCTGGAAGGACTGCAGATTACTCTTTAGTGCTATCCTTCCCTGACACAGACACTCTGGCCGTCAGTTGTCTTCGATTGTCATTTTCTTTCCTTTTTTTAAAACACTTTAGTTGTACTTTTCCAACTATCACATAAAAACAATCGTATTCTCTATTTTACAAATAACCATAGAAAAACAATCCCAACAAGAGAAAGACAAAGACAGACCAAACCCAAAATCAATCTGACAGACTTGTCACAGACAACAGACGGATAAAAAATAAAAAAAATAAAAAAATAAAATAGCCTAACATTCCTTATTACAGGACTGACATTCCTTATTACAGGACTGACCAAGGGCCGGTGTAAACATTCAGAGTTCCAGACCAGGTACATTGTTCACATAAGTTATCAGAGGGTCCCAGGTTTTGTAGAATCTGTTGATGGAACCGTACATCTGATTTCTTTCCAGCTTAACATTCTGCATAATGTCCCTAATCTAGTGGTGGTGTGATGGAGGAGCAGCAGCCTTCCATTTAAATAAAATCAAGCGTCTAGCTAATAAGGAGGAAAAGGCTGATTGTCATTTTCAAATGGGAAAAAGAAGGTAGCGGTTCTGGAAAATATATTTAAAAAAAAAATTCTGCTAAATTACTATGTTTTTTTCTATCAGTTTGAGGCAAGAAATGCAGCAACAGATTCTCAGGTGTTTTCCAAAAAAAAAAAACATAAGCTCTCAAAACAAAAGATCTCAAAATGTAGGCTGGTTGAGCAAAGCCCCACGTTATTTACATGTTGAAGGATAACTTCTATTTCAATAAGCATGGCCATTTGTTTTCTACTCCACTGACTGCACTGGTCACATTTATTCTTTGAGTTACATCACTGGACAACAACTAGAACACGCCGTCGTTGCTCTAGCTTAATGTTGTCTTGGCAACGTATTGTCTTGGTTGGACAACAAAAGAACTGGCCGCGAAAGTCAAAACAGAGGTACCAAGTAACAACTTCACCGAGACTGGACTTCATTGAAATTCTGTTACGCTCCTTGCAAGAAGCATACGTTGCTGCATTTCTGTGGTCAAATAATTTGATTTAAAAAAATAAAAATGAATGACTTAAAAATCTGATCCAACGTTGCCTTGGGAGCCTCATGTACAGAATACTAGTAGGTTTTTAATCTCGTTATTGTTTGGCGTAAAAGGAATTAAATGGTTGAGCGATTCTTTTTTTGGGGTATTTGCATGTCCTGCTGCTGACCTTGTAGACGACCGTGGCCATGAATTGTGGGTAAGGTTGCAGATTGGACAGGAACTCTCCGATGACCTTGTTCATGACGTCCTGCGGCGGGAAGAAGTCGTCCAGAAACTGGGGCAGAATCCTGGACACCACCCGAGCTTCGCTAGGTAAACCTTTCCGGATCCTGCAAACAGGAAACCCCAGAAGAGCAAATGATGATGGGAAAGAAAACGTGCTGCTACGGTTTGTCAAAACGTAGGTCAGCTGGCACCGTCAATTATTTCTGACACCCTGTAGAGGGCAAAGATGACCAAAGAAAGCTGGAATGTTAAGAGTGAAGTGAAACCGAGTGGGGTATTTTTGTATTAATAAAAATTACTTGTATAATGGAGGGTGTGCGAGTGTGTGTGTGTGTGTGTGTGTGTGTGTGTGTACCTGTCGAAGAGCACAGAGACCCTCTCCATGGCAACAATGATCGACTCGCTGTCGGGGGCCTGAGGGTCAGAGTGGGCGGGGCGACCGGCAGGGCTGGCTTTCTCCTTGCCTGAGGAGAAACCAACATGACCTGCCGTGACGCCCACCGCCTCTGCTACGGCAGAGCCAGAGTCAACCTGACCTCTAACCCCGGTCACGTCCGAACCCGACGCAAGCACCGCTGAGAGACGAGAGAGGTGGGTGGGGTGGGGGTTGGGGGGGGGGTGGCACCGGTTGAACCAGTAGGGGAGAGGTTAGAGTGGGGACACTAAGATCACAAGATTCAGATCAGAATTTAAAAAAAAAAAAATCGACCTCAAACTGAAAATCTGGGAGCTACCGTCAGTCGAATCACCTTCTTAAGAAGTAGGTTCTCTCTAAGTGACTGGTGCTTCGAGTATTAGATTTCCAATGCCACGTTTTCAGGGTACATTACATATTTGATCATCCTCTCCTGTGGCCCGATTGTGCCTCAGCTTGCTTTGCTGTACTGCACATAAAGAGAGGTATGCCTAAAGTTATGAATCAGTTTGCATTTTTAAGAGCCGTGGGGTACTCAAAGGGTTTGCTGGCTAGCTCATGGCACCAAAGAAGTGTTATTTAGCTAGTCAGCATTTGGGCGGCTATATGCTAAGGGTTGCTCTAGTTAGTAGGGAACGACGTAGGGGTTAGAGGTAGGGTATATCAGATGTATAGAATACATGTATCACATGCTGGAAGCAAGCAGGCGTTTGTAATGTCGTTATAGGCACCATTAAAAGGTTGTGCTGGAGGAGCCTAAAAATATAATAAAGGTCTGTTATGCTGTAAAAAGAGATGAATGTAAATCTAATAGTATTGGTCAGCATGATAAGGACATGTAGGTGTTAATGGCAGTGTGTTTCAAGAGGGTAGATATGTAAACACTTGCAATAATAGTATGTAATGTAAGCTGCATGCAATGGTGGAATGCACAATCAGGCAAAAGCTAGTAGGTTAGTATATCAGTAGTCTTAGAGGCAACTATTCTTAGGACTGTCCCAGTTCTGCCCCATAACACTTCCCCTTTCTTTTAGAGTCACCCTCAACTATGGAGGTAAGCCCTTCCAGTGAGGGGACACAGCAATGGAACACACCAGCAGAAGCTAAGTGGAACTGGAGTGGAGGACCTCTTTTTGTGTCATTATGTACTTTTATACTGCATTGCTGCTGTCTATTCTTATTTTTAGCAGTTTATGATAGCAAAGGCAAATCATTTGTGTGGGAGAGAGGTGGAGGGGACACTTTGCCACAGGGACACCGCTACATTTTACTGTACATACTATTAGGAAGGAAGGGGGTCTACTGTAGGATGAGCGTACAGGAAAGAAATGGGAGACATCCTCACTTAAGCTGTAATGACATTAGTTAAGCTTGCAGACCTTCAAGTTTAACCATTACTTAATTACAATGCCACAGTAGTTTAACTGATGATGATAAAAGTAGTCTACTACTTGTTTAGAGTGCCCATGCAGGCAAATTAGCCAGCTAGTTCAATCCCACGGGGAGTTTGCAGTGGGTTGAGAAAGTCACAACAGCAGTAATGGAAGCACCAGTCCCTATACAGTACATGCAGGAGATTTCGCCGGAATGCAGGATGCTACATTGCATTTGTGGTGGATCAGTCACATGGAGCCCTTTTTACCAGTGTACATGCAGGTGAGCATGAGGCCCAGGGCGGCCATGGCTCTGTGCGGCGACGGCATGTTGACTCTGTCCACGCTGAGTTTGACCAGCGCTTCTCCGTCCACACGTGACAACTGCTCTGACAGCAGGAGGCGCTCCAGACCGCGCAGCACACAGTGATAGATGACGGAGGGAGTGGAGTCCTCGCTGGCCGACACCATCACACCACACAACTGAAAGACGGGGACAGAGGCAGGAGATGGAGGATAGAGAAAGGCATTTGGACAAAGAGGAAAAAGAAAAAGGATGCATAATGTTAGACACAGTGAAGAGTTAAAAACTAGTACAAGTACACCAGCAGATCAACTAATTAACTTAATGCCAATTCATTGTGAGTGCAAAAATTCAAATTTGTTAATCCTCTGAGGTCTAAGCCATTTTTTCCAATATTTGGTTCGCCTGGTCTCCTTGTGTAATAATGCTTGTATTACCTCAACCCAGTTATACACAATCACGTTCTAGACATCATTTCTTTCAGGAGACCCTGGGCTATCAGGACACGCATGCTGCAGGGATGTCACATGATTGTATTAATTGTTAAATGACTGAAGACAAAATAAAAGACTAAACGGAATCTCACTGAAATGTATTGAAAAATCACACAGAAGAAAACTCTTCTCCCAAGTCTTGGCAATCAGGGGAAACAAAAATATACTCTGTAACTAACAAAATGATGAAACTGTATTTTGATTTCCCACAAAAGTCCATACGCTTTTATCCAAAAAGTTAGTCGTGTCATCTTCAATGCATTATCTGTGCCATTTGACATCAGTAGGCCAAATCACATTCATTTCAACTTCCAGGCTTCATTCTGGCATTTCTGCCAGGCCTCCGTATTACACGCACCATTCTCCATGTAAAGCTAATGTGTTTGAGTTGTGCTACGTTTTGGATTAGTCGGTTTCTGATGCAGCGTGAGCTATGTTGCATGTCCTTGTTTTGAGTCCTCACACACACACACACACACACACACCCCCTCTAAGGGCTCTCTATTCTGTGAGCAAACTCAATGAGCAAATTACTTCATGTGATTGGTCAACAAAGCGGCCAGTCAACATGCCACTTTCAAAGATGGTAGCCGGCCAGTAAATAGCCGTTCAGTAAAAGTCACCGTCTTCACCAGCCGGATTACAAAGCTTCTGGAAGGGCTACAAAGACATTGAAGGCATCGTTAGAAAGGGTTAGCTCCCTGCTGACAAGCTACAGCGAGACCAGGGTAATCATTATTTATTTATGTTACAAAGACAATGTAATTCGGTGAATTTCTCTGCTTCTAAACAACAAAAGTAAGTCTCTACACTGTATTGATCTGGAGAGATTAAATAAGACATATGAAGTACGTATTCTCCTGTAGCGTCGACATAGTTAATTTAATGCATAGACTGCTTGAGACCGTAATCAAACTCAAAATGATAGAGGCGTTTCTTTTTGAATGTTATTTTTGACCCATTCTACATTGGTGTCATACATCGTAGAGTTTTTTTCCCCCTAGTCAAGTTCATGTTATTTCACACAACGACTGTTTACCTGTATAATTCCAGCCATAAACTCGGCTCCTACATCCAGAGGGTAGTTCTCCATCATGTAGAAAGCCACTGCGCACATTACCAACACATGCTGCTGGTTATGCAGGTTCACACAGCTGCAGCATACAAAAAGAGGAGACATACAGCCAGTAGTTATTTGTTGGAAAAGTGAAGGGCAGCACCTAGCGGCCAAATGTTGCACTGCATTCTTGGTCCCATTGCGGACTCTATGCTGATTAAAAGGATTTTAGTCTAGATTAGATTAAAACCATTTGTCTGAGGCAGGTACATTATGGCAAAAGACGTGTAATCTGCACTAGCCCTAAGATTGATAAAACAAATCTGTTTGAGAAAGTTTGAGACAGAGAGAATGAGAGCGATACTCACTGAGCGATAGCCCTGAGGTTGGACAGAAGGTACTCCGAGACGGTGGGGATGAGCTGTTTGGCGGTATCATCCAGCAAGTCACACTCCAACACATACAGCACTCCATGTAGAGCCCCCATGCGGCTGGGCAGGTGGGTGCTGCGCAGGGTGGTCTCCAACAGGCGACACACAGGCTCCGCTATTGCTTTGTCCTGGAAATATACATTTAGACTGTTGATACAATGTAGAATATCAGATTAGAGGCTAATGGTACACTACAACAACAAATCACAAACACACATCCTTCTCCACCATCAAAAAGGTTCCCCCCAAACACACACTGCCATACTGACCATGCCCAGAACGGCAGCAGCCTTGCAGATGGCAGGCACCAGGTATTGATTGAGGATCTCATCCTCTGGCGGGTGGAGCTTCTGCAGTTCCATCAGGGTGGAGAACATCATGTCAAACTGGTTCCGCTCTGTGAACAGGTCTGACACCGCCAGCAGCTACAGAAAGCGACAAGAGGGGGAAGACGGTGGAGAGGGTGAGAGGAGAGCTGACCCCTTGGTCCATTTCTGAAAGGATCCCCTCAAACATTTCTTATCCCAGAACAGGCAAGCAGGTATGGATTTTTATTGTCTGCTTTCCAGAGTGAGGAAAACTAGGGTCTTTGTTTACGTTTTTTTTTTTTTTTTTTTTTTTTTCAAAAATAATTTGGAAATTGTCAGCTCACCGATCGAACCACTTCACTGACGAGGATGGTCGGTGTCCTCCTGTTACTCGGGGAGCCAGGGATCAGCCACTGGCTGTAGAGCTCCAGCAGAAACTGGGAACATGAATGAATGTCCACACCGGCACGATGCTTCCTGAAAGCACAGATAGACAGTAGTCATATTTGTATCAAGCCAATTTTAAGCAAACTTTTAAAATGACGCAAAAAAGTGTATACATGTGTATGGCGCACTGGATGGGACCCATATCCTGATCCTTCCCCCATCGGATGGACACCGGGACTATAATCACGCGAGTTACACGTTCGCTACGTCACAACTTATTCGGCAAAACTGTTCCAATCTCCCATTTTGTGCATTAACTCTTTTTCGAAAAAGGAAAAAAAAAACAAACAAAAAAAACACCTCAAGCGAGCGTAAACTTTTTGCCGTTTCCATCAACATTTTCTAATGCGATACTTCATAATGAGCAGTAAAATACGTTGATGGAAACATGACAAGTGATAAGTCCCATTGTGCATTCTTGTTTCAGTGCATGTGTTGAGACTGAAGATATGTATAAGTGACCTGTTTGACTGACCTAGAGTTGATAGGAGACATGGGTGGGGAGGTGGGGGCTGGAGTGTCTGCTTCATCTTCCTCATCCTCACCCCACTCTTCCTCCCTCAGTGGGGTGATGTTGTTACCTAACCACACTGAGTGAATGGAGACCTGGAGAAAGAAAACATTTAACATTGTGCTACTAGAAAGAAATCTATTAAACTTTAACACTGTTTCTCAAGTTTCATTTTATCCACCACTTCCTCTTTTTTATGCATATATTACCTGTCCCAGTTTGTAGTCCATGTTGCCCATCTCCCTCTCTGTGTTGATCTGAAGTAGCAGCTTCTCATGGCTGATCAGCGTGCCTGCTGAAGCAAAATTAAACAGGAAATTGGATTGGTAGGTGCAAGTGCAACAGCTGTGGGTGGAGAGAGAGACTTTATGAATGTGTTACCAGCTGAGGCTGCCGACAGCGAGGGTACAGGATCCCAGGCGTGGTACGGATGGTGTGTATGAACGTTGTCTCTCTTAGACACGAGAGCCTGAATCTCTCTCTCCACCTCGCCCCTGATCACTGCAAGTTTCCTCCCAAACCTGGGCACACACAATTTCCATATGCATAATCATTTTTAATATCATTGCATGCTTATTCTGGGAAAATTATTCTGGGGTAAAAAGAAAAAAAAACTGCTGCACAGCTACGTACCGAGTTTCTAGGGCTTTGAGGCTCTTGTTGCGGGGCTGCTGTTCCAGACAGCTGACTGCAGGGTTGCCAGCAGTGGGCAGGGTCATGGCACTCAGCACCAGGCTGGTGATGGCCTGCACTGCCAACACATTCAACTGGGTACGCTCCAAGTCCTCCTAGAGACAAAATGATAGATGAAAACATCCAGACAGATGGAAAAGACGAGAGAGAGAGGGAACTGAGGGCTATAGAATAGTTTCTAGAATGCGTCCGAGGTCTGTCATGAAACGCAGAGCGTGCATTTCTTCAGTGCTCACATGCTGAATATATACAAACCAAATGCTTGCACGTTTTCTTATTACAGTAAGCAATTGTGGAAGTTCTTATACAGGCAAATAGGAGTGATGAGGACTTAGTCGTGCTGTGCGTTTAAGGATGTGTATGTGTGTGTGTATATATATATATATATATATATACCTCCTGCTGCGTCTCCTCCTCCTGGTCCATAGTGATGGGTTGGGTGACCAGCACCCCCAGCAGTGTGGCCCAGGTCTCCTCAAACTGAGTCCTGCTGCTCCAGCCTAAACATAGCAACAAAACCATTCAAAAGAACATACAGTATGCATCTGTCACACTTGGACCAAAATCTGACGTAATGGCGCCATTCAGAGTTTACTCTACTGAATCATTCCAGATGTGCAGTAATCAGTAGTAGACAATGCCATTGATGAGATAAATATGAAGAACACAATAAAACGGAAAGCTCATTTCATGACATGCGTGTATATTTCTGTACCCAGTGTGTTGATGCGGTAGAGGAACTCTCTGAAGACATCCTTTTCCTGCAGGAAGTCGACAGGGATCTCAGGCAGCGTTGTGCCGTACTCTCCTCCTGGCTGAGGGGACCAGCCCAGTTTCCAGACCTACACAACACATGATTTCAACAGACCAATAGATTCCAGTATAATACAAACTCAAAGTATAATATCTTTCACACACTGACCAGTGGAGGTACTCGGGTGTAGCTGTTGACCAGAGGCAGTCGGGACAGACTGATGACAATGTTGCGCAAGGTTGGTGTGAGAAAAGCAGGGAATGCACGGTTTCTATGGTGACCAAGGGCAAAGATGCTCTGCAGGCCGTCCACCAGCTCCGCCATGATCTCACATGCTTGCCACTCGCACAGGTCTGCAACACACAGGTGAAGGCTTTAAGGGATATGATGGCAAATTCCCTCCGAGATCCGACTCAAAAGAAATGACATCATTTGACATCAAACAGAGGGGTGAAGAAAAAAACACACACACACACACACACACACACACACACACACACACACACACGTTTTACTGAATCTCTTAAGTGAGTGCTCACGGTCAGCATGTGCCGAGTCCACTTCTTCTCCTTCGGCGTCTCTCTCTGCCTTCCTTTTTTTCTTCTCTGGATGCAGAAGCTGGTCACCAGGACTAACAGCCACTGGGAGGCCAAGACAAAAATGTTTGATCAGCATTGAAATGACATGCAGAAAGTTTTGAGTACAAGGGAGTCACGGCATGTGACCATAATAAAATATGTCCTGGCGGCCTCCTCACCTGCAACAATAATCAGGCGTAGGCAGTAGATGAGGGAGCAGGTGTGTGTAGTGTACTCTAGGGTCGAGAGCTTGTTCCAGACGCAGGGCTGCTGCAGGGCCAGACACAGGCAGGACAGAGCCCACTGCAGGTCCACACTCAGGGGCAACTGGTTCTTGAGGAGATGCCACGCTACCACCTGGGTGAAGAGAGAGACATACCACGATGGAAGATTAAGTAACCACATCTAACATCAGAATTTAAAGTAGACAATTAGGATGGAATTATGGAGTCCCAATTACGTTAGACAAAGCATTACACCAATATAACCACTATTATATGACTGACACTAAAGCCTGGAAGTCTTAACAAACGAGAGAACTAAAGTTCTTTCAAATGATTTCATTATATGAATCTATAAGCAAGAATCCGTCAAACAAGTTAGATGAAAAATTCCATTTTTAATATGTGGTCTTTTACCTCAGCGGCAGTGCAGGTGAAAGTGGTGATGAGGTGTTCCTTGTCAGAGGGGATATGTAGTGAGGGAGGAAGCTGGCTTACACTCAGCAGGTACTGGGACAGAGCTCTGCAGAGCGACAAAACCCTGGGGTAGAAACTTGGCTCATCTGAAAAACAGACACAGAATAATGACAACAGTGCAAAGGGATAACATTTCTCCTGCAATTTCCCCCTCAGATTTAGGTCTCAAACCAACATTATCCTGCTTATAATACACAATGCAAAGTCAATGCTTTACGGGAAACTGCATGCTCAATAATGTCACTTTAAGTTCAATTTGTTCAAGAGCCCAACATTTAAGAGACTTCAAAATGATTCAATCTGACAGTATATGACATAACAGAACTCTGACTTCTATATTTCCATCCACCATCTCTCCTTCCCTCCCACTCTCACCATACACTTCAGCCAGTTGGCTCCAGTAGGGCTGTGGCTGGGCGGGTGGCAGGAAGGACTGGTGCGGGACAGGAAGTGACCCGGTGACCCCTGCGAGCCGCTCTAGGGTCACCTGCAAGGCTGTCTCCAACAAGAGCGCCCCCTGACCCCGTGCTAACCGCTGCATGCCCATACTTAGGCATGGGCACAGCAGGCTTAGGTTGAACTCCTGGGGGAGAGGAAAAGGTCAGGTTCAGATGCAATATAATCTCACTTTAATTCATCAATATGGTCAAGAATATTTATCCTCTGATATCTGGGCACCTTGCAGCTCATGATGTTAAAGAGGTCAGTGGGAGGTAGTTTGGTGAGGAGTTCCGTCGTCTCCAACAGGGAAACATCTCCACGAAGACAACACTGAGACTTCACCAGAGCCACGTACCACTCCTGAAAACAAATAAAAAAAATTTTTTTTAAAAAGTACAAAAACTATTTATACCTCCCATTTTGAATTGATTTCCCTTTGCAGGATCAAGACACAGTAAAAACATGAAATACAGACCCACACCCTGATTCTCTACTCACTCACCCTATCTGCAATGACCAGCTCAGGGGAAGGTGGTGGATCCCCATCTAATGGGTGTGATGTCACAGGAGGTGTGGGGCTGCTGGTGTCAGCGACAGTGGCTCTGAACCTGTCCAGCAGGGAGTAGAACCTCTGATGCCTGAGATAAGAGAGATGAAAAGAGGTTATTCAATTCACCAGAAGTTATCTCAGGTAACTTTACAGAGAGTAGGTCTAGACCACACTCTACAATGTACAAAGACCCAACAATTCCCCTCAAGAGTAAGCATTTAGTGCAAAAGTGGCGAGGAAAAACTTCCTTTAAAACAAGCAGAATCTCAGACAGAACCAGGCTCTTGGTGGGCAGCCACATTTGTTTTTTTCCCCAATTTGACTGAAATCTGTCCTGCAGATGGATAACTTAAATGCCTGCAGATGGTACCCTAAATAGTCCACTGAGAGTAAAGGACGTTTAATTATTTTGGTCTAAGACACCTGATTAGGTAACCCCAATCCACATAGTCATACAGTATTTATATTCAACATTATTTTGGGAACCCAAGCAACAAAAACTGTCTAAAACATGCAAATACTTGGCTGTGTACACTTATGATCTGGTCTGAGCAGGTGGGCAATGCAAGCGCATACCCCCTACTGCTGACAGTAGGTGTAAAATGTGCAACAGAATTCAAAAACTACAGATTATTCATTAAATTGGCTGCAATACAGAAGAGCTTTACCTCTGAGCCAGGCCACTGGTCTGGAGGTATTCCTGGATCCTGTCTAGTTCCTCCACAGGCAGCTGAGCTATACTATTCTGCAGGGTGGAGGGACAGAACACATGATCAACTTGAGGGAAATCAAGTACAAAACACCTTTTCCTGAGCAAGAAATCAACAGGTTTTATCAAATGTTCAGAGAAAGACACGCAAAGTTTGCGTGCAATAGGTTCTACTTGTTCTTGATGTATTTGTGAGTCTTATAAGCCCATAAGAGCTGCCACTACCTGTATGATGCTAAAATAGAATTTCCTTGTGACAAGAAAATGCAAACCAATCCATTAGCTGTACCTGTAGTGTCTCAGCCAACAGCATCTCTACCCTGCGACACGCCAGTGTGTCCACCATGCGAGCTAGAACCCTGAAGGGTGTACTGAGCAGCTTGTCCACATACAGCATCAGCAGGGAGCCAGACTGACTCAGGTGGATGCCTTCCAAACACTGCAGAGTCTTCTTCAACATGGTAGGCTGCAAAAGAGGAGAGGATTCAGTTAGTAAGGCAGAAAAGAGATGACAGAAGGAGAGCAAAGATAGACGGAGGTGAAGAGGAAGAGCAGTGAAAGAAGAAGAGTGGAAAGAAGTTTTTAACATTAAAATTACAGCAGTAATGATAAACTGAACAATTAAAAGAAGAAGAAAAGAGAGGAAATGGTAACAAATGTAGATGAATAGAAAAAGAAAAGTTTCAGTAGTGAGGGGTACTGGGCAACCTTCAACAGTATGGGGAATGTAGTTACAGGTGGTGGAGTAAAGAAGAAAAGAAAATCAAGATTGGTTGTTATTAAACGTTGTGTATAAATGAATAGGATGACTTGACTAATGAAGCATGATGGAGAGGAGGGGGAGCTAAAAGGTTGTAATCTCACAGTACTGAGGTTGTCACAGCGGGACTGGATGGCCTGAATGAAGAGACCACTGGCAGCTGTGTTGCGGTGCACAGCGCTGATGAAATCTTGCACTGGAGGCTCATGGGAAAGGTTGATGAGGTCACGCACGTGGTTGACAATCAGCCAGGTCAGATGCTCCGAGTCATGAAGGTTCTGACACTATTTCCCGTGCGAAAAATCAAAATTACACACCGAACTTTAAGGATGGTGTAATAAAAATATTTCAATCTCCATTGGTTACTTACTAAATATTTTGGATTGTCTAACACTCTTAAGAGTCTTACCACATAGTCACAGAAGAGGATGAGGGCTCCCCTGCGCACGATCTCTCGGTTGACCATAGCCAACCGAGTCTCAGGCTTGTCCTCTTCTCCTTTCCCTGAGGAGTGAGGACTCAGCAGCTTTGTGCACGAGTGGCTGTGTCTCCTGAGAGAAGGATGGAGACAGGGTAGATTGTCACAAGATACAGTGCTGTGCTCAAGTTCTAACAGGGATTCGATTTTGAAAAACGTCTTGCACAACAAATAGATCGTATTGCCCCCTTTTAGTCATTTGATACTTCATTAGGTCCTTCCCTTTTCAGAATATTTCCATTGTCCACTTGAGGGTGTATGATTAAGGTCTCCACAATTAAACTGGACTTCAATGAGTTACTCACACCATCTGTTCTTACCTGGGTGTCTGGTGCACCTCAGCCCACCAGGAGTAGTTGGTGTAGTCGATGATGAGGAGGACCTGGCACCACAGCAGCACCAAGGAGGGGTGGGTGGTGATCAGGCACTGCACCATGCTGTTCAGACCCTCTAAGGGGTAAAACAGGCCGGCCTCGGTGCTCGTCTGTCCACCTCCACCCTCGCCCTTCAGGAGACGGCTCGCTGCAGCCGTGATCCTGCGAAACATCCCTGGAAGGAACAGGAAAGCAAAAGAGTGAAAAGGATTGTCACGGTGTACTTCCATGCAAAGTGCACCAATAGCAAAGAACATAATGCAAACGATTTGGTGAGATGTAATGAATTTCATTCTAAATCTGTTTAAGAATGACTATTTAAATGATACAAGCTCACCACTTTTGAAGACATGTATGAGACACATGAGCAGTGTGCCCAGCTGCTGACAGTAGAAAGTGTGTTGCTGCTCTGTAATGTCCACTTTAACCTGTCTGGAGGAAATGTCATCCAGCAACACTCCTACCAGCTGGAGCAGAAACCTGGAAGGACCAGAACAGGGGACACATGTCAAGTGAAAGAAGAAAGGAAAAGAAGAAAAAAAAAGACACATGGGGGCAAAGTAGCGGTTACAAAAAAGAAAGCAGGGGCCGAGTAAAAACATCCCTCAATCTCAGAAGCATCCTTAAACTAGACAGTGAACACACTCACTAACCTGGCAAAGGTTTCCTCAGGCAGGGCTTTTTGTGCCTCGCCATTAGCTTCCCGGATGCCGAGTTCGTCGGCAGTGGGTGGGTCACATGGGGAGGGGCTCTGCTGATGCAGGCGACGGATTGTGTGGCAGGAGAGGAGATGCGGGGTGAGGGAGAGTTCGTGGACCCGTGACAGGACAATGTCCTCCGTGGACTGGGATATAAGTACCCTGAGCACTGCCAGGATACCAGACACCCACAGCTGAACTGTAGCTACTGATGCCTGGATGAGCGGAGGATTGAGTTCAAGTCAAAAATCTATAATTTTGCAATCACTTAACAAAAAAAGACAAGGTGTTAAGGTACATCAGACAGCCAAGTCCAAAGTCTGTCCAGTCTTTGTGTGCATTTTCAAATATCAGATGAAATGTCTCACCATGGTGACCGGGGTGGTGAACATACTCTTGAGCAGCATGTCTACTGGTCTGAGCGAGGAGGGCGCCACAGTCTCAAACAGAGTGTTCAACACTCCCAACGCCTCCGGAGAGTCCAGGTGCATCTGTGAGGACAGAGCATACAAATGTTTGATGACAAGTAGGGTTTTCACCAGATCATTTCATTTACATGCATGCAAGTCGTAGTCTCAATAGCCAATATTTGGCAGTGTGCACCAACAATGTTTGATCCTACCATATCAATAGCTTGATTTGAATTTCCAGTTAAAAGAGAGTTCACAAAACATATACACCAGCATGCATTTCCCTACCTGCTGCTTAGCAATCAAGGGAAGTATGACGTCAGCAATCTGCCTGGACAATCTCTTCCACTTGTCCTCGTTCTCTTTGTGACACTGCTGCAGTACAAGGATGAACATCTCCAACACCTACAACAACACATGTAAAAGCAAATGTGAGGCAGGGAAAAGATTGGCTGGAATGTTTTAGGACATTGGCATGCCGTGTCTGTTTGAATCCATTTGTGACCGTACCTGATGGTGTTGCACAAGTCTGAGCAGCATGGAGACCACCACTTCTTTCTGTGTATCCAGCTCTTTGCCTGCATCTGCTTTGTTTGAGCCCCTCAACACAAACAGGTCGTGGACTATTGGCTGCAAGGCTGGGATGGCTGTGGAGGAAAGAGGAAAAGTAAAAAAACGGAATTACTGCAGACTCTAAGGAATGTGCTTTTGAGTTTATGCGTTAGTTTGAAGTAATGTTTAGGAATGTAAGGGAGAGCCAGTGACGTGTTTACAAGTAGAAGAAATGATTGCGTATGTAGTGCTTTTCTCACCATGTGTGACAGCTTTCCTGCCGCTCGCCATTATGCCGTCACACAGCTGAATGATCTTGGGGATGCTGATTATCTGCTTGGAGTGGTAACGCTCATACGACAACAGAACCAGGAAGAAAAAGATGTTGGGAATGATGGCCTCCGAATCTCTGTGCGAGAACAGGTATTATTTTAGTTCACAGGACGGCCCTGGAATATTTGCGTTTATCTACAGTTACGTAGAAGCGAGGTTTTATTAATTGTATAACCAACACACACAAAACGAGTACTACAAAAAGGCCTGAGAGACACATGGGTTTCTGAAAATAGCACAATACATTGTTTTTACAGGAGTCACAAAGAACACTCACCTGAACTGTCCCACTTCAATGTACTCAAACTGCTTCAGGACAAAGCCTATGAACACCTAAAACATAGAATATATATCTTTCTGAGTGTGCTTGATTCCACAATTTGATGATGAACTCATGCAAAAGCGTGTATTTGTTTTTCGTTTTACCTGATCGGAGTCCAGCAGGCAGTAGTTGACCCTAAGCTGCACGAGTTGAGCGAGCAGGTCCAGTACTTGTCTCTGCAGGGCCACAGACGTGCTGGTAGTGTACTGCTTTAAAGCTTTGATCACTAGCGGCTCAAACAGACGAATGTGGTTGTGGATGGCATTCTGGAAAATCAAAAGATGAGGCCACAGCTTTCAGAACAGCAGCACTGTACTCAAGCAAATGAGCAATGGAAATCATACTTTATATAAAAAAAATATTAAAAAAAATACCACTTTGGTGTCTTGATCTTTAACATATTTTAGCAGAACACTAAGTTTACCTTGTCTCCTCTGTTGCGTGTTGCATTTGCAATGTTGGACCTCAGCTGGTTTGAAGCTTTTTGCATCACATCAAACCATCTACAAGTGGAAAAAGAAGGCAGGTTCTGTAATGTTCCACCTGTTCTATGTTCATTTTTGCGCATTTGTCTGGAATTCTGTCAGTCCATGTACACAAATATCAATGCCAGCGCTTGTGTCTAATCTGTGTGTTGCTAAAACTCACCCAGAGGTGTCGTGCTCCTGTTCAGCCTGCACCATGTTACGGAGACTGGCATCGGCGAGAGCCTGAGTGAAGTGAGTGTATGGCGCCATGAAGCAGTAGTGGTAAAGGCCTGGTCGCAGACTCGACGATCCAAGACGGAGAGCCTTGCCCTGGGAACGGCTGGGTCCACTGAGGACGCCCTCGCACTGAGACGCCAGGTTGGTGCCAAACAGGGTCTTCAACAGCTAAAGAAAGAGTTCTTCAGTTACTAAAGAAAAGTATAGTCCACGTTTGTTTAACTGTGTTGCATTTTCAAATTATCTTCTCTAAACTAAACTTGCTTACATTACAAATCTGCTGTTTTATTCTCAAATTTAGTTTTCGTTGCATCTAAATCATAATTAAGTTCCAATAGTGTCTTGTAGGATATTTCTTATTACCAGTTTTGTCTTGGTGTTTGAATCTTGTTACATCCTAAAAATATGTCTGTTTAAATGTTTCCTTTATTAATTTAGTGACTTTGGTCTAGAAGGGGACACTGCTGAGTAATTACTGAAGGGGACCTAACCTACAGTTTCTGAGATCAGTCAGATTGGCTGGCTGTGCTTAATACAAAGATATATTTAGCAGTTTATTTATTTTTTTTTAAAGAAAAATCCTCCAATATCTCTTCTAGGAGCCTTTTCTGTAATAAAGCATTGTATAGCAAACTAGATTCACTGTTATACAATGCAGAGAATTACATCATCCTCCATCATGCTTCTCTAACAGTTAGGGAATTAGCTAGTATATCACTGTGTGTATACAGATGTATGGAACCATCGCACAGGAAAACCCGATGCCTTTACAGGCCCTGTCGGCAGGAACCAGCCTCACTCTGTGTGGAGTCGCACCGGTTGCAGCACACCGCTCAATGTTGCAACCATAAAGACACCACACACACAAATGTTACAATACAAAACTAAATCTACAATCGGAGACATAAACACAGATTACTGACCTGTTGTACACAAACTGTAGCCATGGTTGGTTCCCTGGAGAAGCAGGACTTAAGGTAGCCTAAGATTTCCTCCACACACTGACAGAAAATATAGTACATAATGTTATTCAATTGAGTGTTACAGTCATGGGAGCAGGAGTGGTTATACATTGGCTTATATGAATGAAACAAATTAACTTGTTATAAATATTAAAATTTGCTTCAATCCAGTCCAATCATCCAGAACCTCCTCCTTCCTGCTCCCACTGACATAAACACTTCAACAATGGCTGAATTCCAAGAGAGCGTATTTCATATCTCTACCTTGCTGATGTCATGTAGTGTGGCCAGCTCCAGGAGCTGGGATAGAACATCTAGAGTGGCACGCAGGAAACCTCCAAACTTCTCCTGGCTACTGTGGAGGTCCAGCGTTACCTAGGAAATAAACAAGTAACACCACTACCAACCACCATCTAGGCTAGTAAAAGCTGTAAACCTGTTTCTGTTATGATAGGAAGTCATTTAAAACGGATGCGTGCTCCGACCTTGTAGTTGGCGTGTGTAGCTTTAAGGACATCATAGAGCTTGAGGTAGGGTGGAAGGTGGTAGAAGTTGCCAAGGGTGGTAGATTTGTTTACAGCTGTTGACCCAGTGCTGTCTGCTGGCCTGCCTGCTCACAAAAAACACAACATCAAAACTTTTTAAATATTCACAGTAGGGCTGCACCCAACGATTATTTTCATAGTCGATTAATCTGTTGATTATTTTCTCGATTAGTTGTTTGGTCTCTAAAATGTCAGAAAATGGCGAAATGCAGTGTTTCCCAAAAGCCCAAGATGACGTCCCCAAATGTCTTATTCCGCCACAACTCAAAAGATATTCAGTTTACTGTCACAGAGGAGAGAGGAAACTAGAAAATATTCATATTTAAGAAGCTGGAATCACAGAATTTTTACTTTTGTCTTAAAAAAAAAAAAATTTACTCAAACCGATTAATCTGTTATCAAAATAGTTGGCGGTTAATTTAAGAGTTGACAACTAATCGATTAATCTTTGCAGCTCTAATTCACAGACGCCTCAGAGAGATTATCTGTACCTGTGCTAGTGCATGGTCAGGTGTGCATTTACCTGTGTTGACCTCATTGCTTTTCTTTGGGCTCATTGGGGCAGCACTGGGCTCAGCGACATCCTTCTCCTTGCCTTTTCTCCGGATGGGACTGAGGGAGGGGGTGTTGCTCAGGGAGGGGAGGGTGGCCTTTGAAGTAGGGAACAGAATACAAAAAGTGAATACAATGGTCTTGCTGTGGATGCAACTTGGTATAAGCAGATAAATGCCAGTACATTACAAATAATCACTTTGACTATGAGCCATGTAAACCAAACAACACAAAACTCTGAACGTGTACCTTAACCGCTGGTCCAGGTGGTGTGTCATCCAGCACATGGGCACAGATGTTGAGGATCTTCAGTAGGTGAGAGAAGAGTTGCTCCAACATGGCCACCAGGGAACGCTCAGACAACCCGGCCCAGGGTTCCTCCATCTTATTTGGGCCTCCACTGGCGTTTGTGCTACCACTAGTGCCGTCTTCCTCTCCAGCCCAGGGGTTGCGCATGCATTTAGGAGCCACAGCTGGGAATATTATTATGGGACCGTTTAATCAATCAGGTTACTGCTTTTGTTTAAGTAATTTGTAGTAGGTTTCTAAATACAGTATAATTTTAAGCTACGTGAACAGGATGGTCATGTAAAATTTGTACGCATAATATCACCCACCAGCAAGCAGATTGCCAGAAAGCAAAAGTGCATCCTGGTGTGAAGAGAGATCCAGTGGAAACCAAGCAGAAGAGAGTAAGGAGAGGACCATGTTGGCCATTCCTACGGTCAGAGTCCTCCGCTCGGTGTCTGGTGCAGATGAGGAGGTTGAAGAGGCTGGAGCACTGCATGGCTGGGACACACTTCGGAGCAGAGGGACAAGGACAGAAGATAAATCAGGTGGGCATAGAAAAACAAGAGGAAATGAAAAGCAAGAGTGGTGTGTTGTCCGGCAGATTGTGCAACTAAGGTGGCATCAAATGTACAGGTAAAGGATGAATTCACCAGAGAGAGGGTACACAAACCTGAGGGCCCTGCCCCTGCTGCGGTTGAGACTAGAGCGGGAAGAAAAGCTGCTACTGGAGCTGACATAGCCACAGTGCCAGCCTGTACTCCAAGTGCACACTGGGAAGTTTAAAGCCAGGAGGGACAAAGCCTCACAGCAGCCAAACTGCAGAGAAACGGACAAAAGAAATGGTGTTGAACATGTTATCATGAAAACAAAAACACACACCCAACTTTCTATACAGCAGGCAGAAAGAAAAGATAACGCGTTAAGGGTGTCTGAAAGCTCACAGTCAGGGCCCTGGAGGTAGAGGAGGTGAAAGCGTGGGAGACGGCAGTGACGACTCTGGACAAATTGTTCTCGATTGTCACATCAGACACATTGTTGGACAAGTTGTAGCCCCTGTACGTCCTGGCAGACAGAGACAAGAGCAGAGTTCCTCAATCAGAGATCTGTACAACATACTGTAGGTACCATAGAAGGAACAAGTGACCACTGATCTTGAAAATAGTTTCTTGGTAAGAGGATGGCATTGAGAGCCTGTGAGATGTGACATCAAAGGACCTTGTGTCTTTGTGTTCATGTACCTTGTGATTGTACTAACTGTGAACTGGGAGGGGGGTTGGGTCTCATGCATCAGCAGCTGCAGGTAGACCGAACTCTGGTCCCGGGCAATAGCCACTACTGGGTCCACTTGACCCTGGTCACAGTCATAGAACAACCTGGAAACTAGCCTAGTAGAGGTAGAGGTAGAGAGAGAGAGACATGTGGGAAAGATAAGGGGGGAGTTAATCGAAATAATTTTTTTAAGATTTTTTTTGGGGCTTTTCCCTTTATACGGTGACAGTCGATATACATGAGAGGGGGAGAGAGAGATGGGGGATGACACGCAGCAAAGGGCAGCAGGTCAGATTCAAACCTGGGCCGCTGCAGGACTCCGCCAACATGGGGCGAACGCTCTTACTGGGTGAACTAGAGGCCGCCCCAATAGAAAGAATTTTTAATAAATTGCACCAAAGAAAAATCAAAGTGTGCTTGTCTACAGTAAAGTCCAGTATATTAAAAATGTGCATATACACAATACAGTATATGAAAGGACATAGTATACCTGCTGACAGCAGAGGCTGCCACGTGTCGGACTCTGGGGTCATCATCTCCCAACAGACAGATGACCACATCATTCAGGACTCGGTCCTGTAGCCGCAGCCGCTAGATAGAGAGGAATGTGGACAAATTAAGGACTAAAGTTTTCAACTCTCAGCATCTCAAGTTGAAAACTTTTAGGATACACACTGCACGTGTGTGTCTAAAAGCTTCAACAAAGACTTGCATTTCCACAGCAATAACGGAGAACTTACCCCAGTGTAGTGATGATCCCCTTTGTGCAAAGTCTCCGTTTTCCTCTCCAGGAAATGAACTAACCTGAAAGAGTGAATATCTTTAGAATGGGTTAACAAGTGATGTTGCATTTAAGACAATATCTAACAGACATTGTTAATGTTTAGGATATAGTCCACCCGTGACAGACAGACAGATATAGTGATTTTAGAAAGTGCACAGTCCCCAACCGACCCACACACACAAAAAGAATTGAGCCTACCGGAAGTCCATCTCAGCCAGGGTCTCCAAGAGCTCAGTGCGAACAAGCCAATAGGACGAGTCCCTCAGAGCAAGAAGGTTTATCAGCAACTGCAGGCCGAGCTCACTCAGGGTACTGCTGCACACAGTCATGATGCAGTGCTGAAACATAATAAATGTCAGACTCAAACCCATGCAGAGCACAGATTACTGGCACTAGTACAGATATGTCTTACCCTCACTGCAGAGCAAGCCATCTTGCAGGTGACGGAGGATTCATCTTTCAGAGTTTTCTGGAGCAAAGGGACCAAGTCCACCAGGGACAGAGGGTTACCTGGAGAGCAACAGGTCACACAGGTGAGAGAACCATTAAACACTGTCCAACCTTTCAACATGTCAGCACCAAAACAAACACTCCTGTACAACTCAACCACACCCAACCACCCACCCACCCACACACACACCCACACCCACACAAACCTGTTGCACTCTGCACACTGGCCAGCCAGGTGTGTATGTTGTAACGCGTTTTGGTGAGTGCGGCTTGTATGATGGCTGCACAGAGGATGGCTGTGGCACCTCTGATCTGGGGGTCCCCATGGTCGATGAGACCCAGGATGTCACTGATATACTGCTGCTCTGCAAGGGGACAGAGAAAGAGAGCGGTGTCAAAAACAGTGCTGAAGACGGTTGTCAATTAATACATTCTGTAACTTCCACTGCAGTATTAGTAGTCAAAAATGCACTACAGGCCTGCTCACGTGATATTTTGACATGTCACAGTTGGAAAAGCACAGGAGTAAACAATACAACCAATGACGGCTGAATTCCATTTAGCTGCTTTAGTTTCAGAGTCCCCGGCACACTGTCATTGCTAACTGGAACACAGTTAATGTTATTAGGAACACCTGTGCTTTTCCTACTATGACAAGTCAAAAGGTCTGCGGTGAAAAAGGTCTATTGTGTTCCATTAAAAACAGTGAACTTAATTATAGTACTCTTAATTCAAGTGAATGTGGAAGGCCACAGATCAACAAAAACAGCCAGCTATTTCAATAAAGATATCCACAATTTGAACCGCAGTATTTTGCTCACGTTGGAGATTGAGAGGCTGTCCAAACTACTAAACCGCTACACTCAGTCCTCAGGCTTCAAACTTCCGTATTATTGCTTATTGTGCATCCATTTAATCCCATCATGACAAATTGTTAATACTATGGGTGACAGTTCTCACGTCCAAATGAATGCCACAAAGTGGGATCTTAAAGGCCCTGAACACCCACATAGGGGTTTTCACTCAATGCCTGATGCAACCTCTTCTCAGGAAACCTCCCTCACACTCCCAGTTTATGGGTTTCTGAAGTCAACTGACCTCAAGTAAATCTCAGCATAGCGCCACCAATCCTCAACCTGAGCAGAGGCCTACTCAGCCTGGATAAGTGGAAACCCCTGTGTGGGTGGGCAAGGCCTCCAAATATGTGAATTCATTTTCCTGTGAAAACTGTATGATGGCATTCTAGTAAAGTAATAATGAAAACTGAATGATTAGTGTTGCAATATTAGTTTTGTCCATAAATCCCCAATATAGGCCTTTTGTTATAACCGACCTGTTCAGGTGTCACGCATCATCTAAATAGGGCTCTCTTTAACTTTGTATGCCCCTACCTTCTACTGGAATGCCATCCAGCGGCTCCAAGTAGAGGGAATTAAAGAAGGCTTCAGGATGCAGCGCTGCTGCTGCCCCAACACAGCTGACTGCCAGAGCCTTCACGCTCACTCGCACCTCCTTGTCAGGGGTCAGACCTGTAAAAACATAGCACACCAAAGATTTATATCTACACACACAAGGTCAAATAAAACCAGAAAGGAGGCGAGACAAACAATTAACAACATTGTTTTGAGATTTTGTCTCTAAATCTTGTTCATTATTTAAAGATACGGTTCTGTGATTAAGGTTTTATGATAAGTTTTGTATCATAGCAGCGTGGATTTAATTCATTAATTAGTAGCCAACCAAAGAGTTACACTTATGGCCATCTGCAGCTTTATTTCATTTATTTTTATTTTATTTATTAAGGCTTTCATAATAGCCACGTCTTGCATAGATCAAACTAACCAATAAACATAACTACTACATAATGGAATATGGAGCGTCTCAAAAACTGGCCTAGTGTCATTGGTACTTATTTAGGCTTATATCATTCTTTTTGTAGGCATTTTTAAAACACACCTATGGCATATTTTGAGCAGTTTTGATAACACTCACCATTTTTTCTTCCCGTCAGTAAGAATGAAGCTGCAAGAAGCCTTACACAGTGCACCAGTGGCTCCACCCCCTGGTCTGTATAATGTCCAATTGGACCCTTTATCCGTGATGGCTAAGAAGCAGGCAGTTAAGAGTTAGAGACAGACGCATCATTTTGCTTTCTTCACCTTCCAGTGTGAAAACCTGGCATGGATCGTTTTTTGCGTGGCTGTGTCTTTACCTTGTTGTCAGGTTCGTGTTCAGCAGGTTCGTCCTTTGTTATGAAGCGGTCCACACTGCTGTCTGAACCCTGCCGGTTGTGACCTCGGCCATCAAAGAGATGAGGCTTGCTCAGAGCTGCACGGAAATGCACATAGAAACAATAAGCAAAGCTTTAACTTATGAACGGAACCTGTTTTCAGGTTGTTTTTTTTGTTTGTGTGTGTGCACAAGCATACCCAGTGCTGACTGCAGGATTGGTTCTGGGGGTTCTTCTTGGGAGGAAGGTGCAGCACCTTCATCTTCTTCATCCTGTAATGTCCCGATCTGCATCCCAGAGTACTGGCTCTCACTGCCATCCAGCACCTTTTGCACAGACACACAGAGCCAACATCTCTAGTGAGGAACTTAACTTACAATACAAAAAAAAAAAAACACCAAATGCAACATATAGGAAATGCAACTGCATGCAAAGGATACCTAAATAGTTCCAACTCATTCATTATCGAGTTAGATTTGCTGGATTGAGGACAGAGACACAGCATAACAAACATGACGAAAACCGCAAGTCAAACAAACGTTCTCATTTTAAACCTCTACTGGATCATGCTTGGGTCACTTAATTCACAGCAAGTCAACTACACATGGAAAGAAGCACAGGCTTGGGAACTCAGCAATTATGGTTGCCACAATCCACCAGAGGAAGAGCAAGCTTTTGATCCAAACTATTCAACATTAAAATGAATTACTCGAAGATAAAGTAAGCAAGTTTGTTTTACTACATGGGACTACATGAGGTACACATGGTATTTTATAGAAAACTAGTTTTTCCTAGCTAGATGTATACGCTGAATCCAAAAACAAATTGAAAGGTTTGTTTTTCCAGGTTTGGCCTCCGCTGGAACAAAAGCCTGTCACAGTCTCTCGAAAAGGTAGAGGGAACCAAATCTGAAGTAGAACAATTACAAAAGGAACAGATGGCCTTCATGCTTCTACTTTGAACTCTTCACTGCAAGCCATCAACATGGGATGTAGGGGTTGCTTGTTTAAACAAAAGGTCTTTCAAGAGCATCTCTTTTTGGGGAGGGAACCACTGGAAAACGAGGAGGACAAGAAGGGGCATGATGTATTGTCACTGACAACAAGAAGGGAAAAGTAGAAATAAGCAGGGCAAGTTCTATGCATGGGCTGTGATGAAAGAAAAGGAGAAAGCCAAAAAGGTTTTCAGACAAGCAAGCCCCTCCCACTCTGTTCAAAGTGTCCAATTGGCTGACCTGGTCACTAGTGCTAGAGGAGGAGGTGGCATAGAAGGAGGAAGAGGAGGAGAAAGAGAAAGAAGAAGAGGAAGCAGTGTAGACAGAAGAGTCGCTGTCTGTGGCATCGGGACCCTCGGTGGAAGTTGGTGAGGGAGGGGACGGCTCAATCACCCGCGGCAATGGAGTACGCGACTGGTACGGAGGATAAAGGAGAGGGGGCAAGACCATAGAGGTAGAATTGTTAGAGTGGACAATCTCACACAAAAATGTCTCTGAAGGGGAGCAGCAAAAATCCAAATGACTGAACCAAGTGTGTGACATCACATCTACAGTAATTCTATGTCTTCTAAGGAGCACTTTTATTAAACGAGATGGTGCATCTCAAAGGGTTTATCCTCTAATTACATTTTTTAAATAAATTACAAAAGGTTACATTACAAGTGGTTTGCATGTTGTACTCCGTTACTTACTAATTGAAAGTATTAAACATGAATGCCAACCAGCTCCCAAATCTTTTAGATGACATGTGGGAAAAGGCCATAACAAGACGAGCATCCTCTCTCTTTGAATGCAGAGTTGTCTATATTTAAACTTCTATCGCCATCATTTCAGATTATACCCGACATGAACTGTCAGAATTTTTCTACAGCACCCTGCTGTCACAAAAAGTGGCTTTTAATAATGTATAGCATGAACTGGAGCTAGTGGCCACCCGTAAGAAAGGATGGCAACTTAAAACACTGTACTATAATTTGGGGGTTATGGTTTATGGTCATTTCAATTTTATGAAATTTGTACGTAATGGGCTAAAATATGCAAAACCACCGATACTGCCCTTTAACAGTTTAAAAAAAAAAATGTGGGGAATGAATATTTTGTCCATTCTACAAATCCTAACTCTATGAAGTATAGCATCATTCATAAACCGGGAAGTATGCCATTAGGGACTCATTTTGGTTCATAGTTAATTATAGCACTGTATGGTAATTAAGTCTTTCGGTGTCTAGGGAAGCACGCTGTCACACACACATCCACAGAAATAAAGAACTGTATGTTCAAGCTGTATTCTCCAACCAAATTAAATCTTACACGCATTCCCACACAGTCACACTGACCAGTTCTGCTACGTCCGAAGGGGTGACAGCGGAGTCCGGTCCTTCCGTGGTGGTCTGGGAAGAGTCGCTGGGTGGAAGTGAGCGATCGTTAGTGCCTAGCAGAGTCCCACCTACACCTAAGGGCCCTCCCTCCATCTCTGGCGTAGTGTAGTCCGCTGTCTCGGGAGTAATGTTGGCCCCACCGCTGGAGCTCCGACTCAGCATTTCCTCCTCGTTGTCATTGGGTGACTCAGGAGTGTCTGATGCAGATGTCCCGCCTCCGCCGCCGCCCTGCTCTGAGGAGGCACTGAGGTCCACCGAGTCTCCAGGCTGCAGGGTATGCTGGGAGGAGCGCGGCTGCTCTGTGATGATGTCCACCTGGGCTGCGGAGGAGCCATCTGCACCAACAACTGCCGCTGAAAGAAAGACACACAAAGTCAATTTTGTACTGCTGCATGGGGCTTTACCTTATTGTTTAAAAAGTGAAGCGACCAAATACTTTACATTCTGCCTCCTAGAGAGTGCATCTCACCTGTGAAGGCACCAGCGGTGTCCTCTGTTCTCTCAGCGTCATCCTCCAACCCATCCTCCTCCCCAGAGAGCATTTTACCTGGAAACAACAGGTGTAGTGTCAACATAACATCAGCACTAACACTAGCTGAAGAGAGGCAAAGAGACTAAATCCTGGGTGGTGCAAATTTACTTTTAACTGAGTGCATTTAAAAAAATTGGATGTATGCATTAAAAACTAATTATTGTGCATCATTAACAATATATCCTGAATTTAGAGGCCAATCAACCATCATAGGTGGCACACCCTGACTGAAACATCAGTTAGAGGATAGAGGTGAGCACACAGAGATAAATAAACCAGTCACCTCTCGGTTTCCTGAGAAGGAGTGGACTGCAGGAAGAAGCTCCACCTGCTGCATATGGCAGGAAACGGGAAGTAGAAACAGAAGAAGAGGACGAGAAAAGCAGCAAAAGCTCAGAAGGACTCGTAGGAAACAGAACAGTTATTTACAGAGAAAAGGGAAAGCGTTAGGAACCAAAGAAAAGGGCTGCAAACACAGACCAAAGCAGAAACTTGAGTAGAGCACCAACACAGCTTGGTCGACTAATTACCTGGCAAACTCTTTCAGTAAGGATTAATGAATTAAAACACTGTAGAGCCCACGTTACATTGTACAAAAGCTTTATGAAACCAATCCCGACTGATGGATGCGTTTACCAATGAGCTCGAGGATGCTGCCGGAGCGCGCACGGCTCTCAGCGTCCTGGCGGAACACGGTGCCATGTAGAATGCTGCCGGTGGTGATGAGCATGTGCAGAAGCTCTGGCGGGGGAGTCCTGAACATCTGCTGCAGGAGCTCCAGCGCTGCCGTGACCACATTGTGATCCCAGTGCTGTGTGTAGTGCAAAGTCAGCTCGTACACCTTCAGACACACACACACACACACACACTTTAGCCAAGACTCTTCAATTAACATACAAACACAGATGACCCACACAATCACTCTCTTCTCTCAACCTGTAGCAGTTGTTCAGGTGTTGGCTGTACATCAGCCTCCTTCCTCATGACTCCAAAGCTTCCTTTGAGGCTGGTGGTGTTGACTTGCTGCTGCAGCAGAGGCATCAGGTAGCGAAGGGTTAACAGCACCCCCAGAATTAGGTGGCTGGGGTGCTCCTCATCCACTGGAATCAGCAGACCTAGAAAAGGACAGAACGTCAGGGTGTGTGTTCCCTACTTGAATGTTGGTAGCCGGAGTGCTGTAGCTAAAAGCAGTTCGATACCAAACTGGCTCACAACTGGTTTCTGAAATAAGCTCAATTGTTAAGTAACGACTAGGCAGGTAACAAGGTGCATGGCCAGAGTATGTGTGTGGGTGTGGCCCTACCCAGCAGCACATTAAGGAGCCAGGTGTAGAAGTAGCTGCTGCGTCTGGAGTGTTGGCACACACTGACGGCTGAGCTGGCTGCAGTCCGTCTGATGGTGGGGGAGCTGGACTTCAGGTTGGCCACATATGACTTCAGCAGCACCTACAACAAAAATGGTTGGACTACAATGAAAGCAAGCTTTTGCAAGATGTTCATATTTCCTTGTGTAAATGGTGTCCAATTTAGTGATATTATTATTTAGGTAGTAATCTTTTTTGCATCTAAAACATTTTTTTTTTTTAAATGATAAGATGTTTGACAGTACTGGAAGGGAGAAAGCTTTCAAAATTAAATGTTTATGGAGCCAAAACAAGGAAATATAAACTTTGAAAAAGGGAACCTTTCTTCGGCTCGTTTTAATAATGACTTTCAGGTAAATTAACTCAAACTCATTTTTGATTGGTGGGGAGAAGAGAAGAGATAATTCCCAAAAGATAAAGCAATAAGCACTACACTAAACAGTTTCAAGATTTCTGCTTTGTGTGGATACCTTGATCTCGCCGTCATTAGCGAAGTGTCCCAAGGCGGCCATGATCTTGGGCATTGCAGCAGCCAGAGTCTCCTGTACTGTCTCCTCCTGCCGCTTGGTGATTCGGGAGAGGCATGGCAACAGGTTAACCAGGTAGGGTCTGGACCACAAGGGATAGAGGGAGGGATAAGAACAAAGTAGTAACAAGCATTTAAAACTGAGTTAGACAGTGATGCTTCCTCCCCTAACCATAGCCGATTGGGAGTTAAATACAGATAGTAGCTTTACAATCTACACCAAAATCTGGTTTTGTTTTGCTTTGTTTGGCATTATGTAATTTAAATATGGTGGTCATGTGAATGAAGTAAAAAGAAAAGTCATTTTCAGACAGCGTGTGCATACCTGCATTTCTGAGGTCTAATGAGGTGAGCAAGCTCAGCAAACCTCCACAAAGCTGCCCTCAAACTCCGAGAGGCACCGTTCTACAGAGATACACAAACACTCATCAACATCAAGTTTTAGTTTTCACACTTTACATGAAACAAATGTCAAACCTTAGTCAGTCTGTGAGAATAATACTGTCGCATAAAAACACGACTAACAACACAGACACACATATGTCATACCTTTTTAATTTCTTTATAGAGCTCCAGCTGCAGTCTAGGCAGGTTGGAGTCCATCAGTGCCTGAAAATAAACATCCAAAACCTTCTCTCAAGCCTGATCATCCTGGTCAACATGTTTAATTATAATAGCCAAAACAATGCTTTATTTTATACTTTGCTAATTGTACATATCATCTTTTAGTGTTTTTAAAATGGATTGATAAGGTGAAAACACATCTGGTCACATCATGCAAACTCAAATCAAGGCTTATTATTCTGTAAATGCACCATGTCCTTAGTGGGAAGTAATTGATGATCTACTTTCTTTCCTATTATTGAAGAAACAATGAAGGACAATGTTGAAAAGAGGAGAGAAGATAGTAGTCTGGGGTCCTGCTCACTTTGATGATTTTGTTCAGGCACTCATCGGCTACCATCCGGACATCTGATTCGCTGTCATCACTGCAGAGCAGGAACATCTCCATGGCAATGCCCAGCAGTTTCTGAAACTCTGGAGATGTTCTGCTCTCAGGACCATAGAGAAGAAAAGTAAGGCAGGCAAATGTCATTACGCACATACATATTCAACTTTTGTATACGTCAATACCAGAGATGTATAGTAACAAAGTAGAACTACTTCACTACTGTACTTAAGTACTAAAAGGCTGTATCTGTACTCTACTGGAGTATTATTTTTTTCTCCTACTTCCACTTTTACTTGAGTACATATTTTCGATGAGTTCAATACTTTTACTCAGATATATTTTTTATGTGCTGCATCGTTACTGTTGTGAATTCCTCGCGCTACGGAGACTGTAGGTTACAGTGTGTGTAGTTACGGCTACGTTAGTTACATACGATAATTACGTAAAAAATCCCAGAGATCGCTTAATATAGATCGATTAATATTTGTTATTTTTAATATAATATATTTAATATTTGTTAATTCTTTTGGCTACAGCCAAAGGAATTGTGAGTGTCCTTTAGCCTAAACATTTGAAATAATATAAACAATATGATATTCAAGCTTTCTTTACTAACTATATAACACACTACTTGTACTTTTACTTTCAGTACATTTTAAAATAAACTACTTTCAATACTTAAGTACAAAAAATGTTGAATACTTTAGTACTTCTACTTAAGTGCGGTGCTTAAAGAGCACTTCAACTTCTACTCAAGTCACTTTTTTGATAGAGCACTTGTACTTTTACTCAAGTCTGGGTCTCTAGTACTTCATACACGTCTGGTCAATACCACTATTCTCAACAGTTTACACATTCAAAACCTAACACTAACACTCAAAACCATAATAAAAGGGGTAAGGAAAAACAAAAAACAACAGAAGGGGAGAGATTTCATACCATCTCAACCCAACTCAAACTGGCATATTAAGCCTAGGTCATTGTAATTACAGAGACTCGGTGTAAATTTGATTGATTAAAAAAAATAAAAAAGTTCAAATCAGCATGCCTACCTCAGAGACTGAGCCACAATGTTTTCACATATTGTCAGGCAGTGGGTGACCCTGTCCTTCTTTGTGGTAGCCTGTTCCTTTTTCCTGCAAAAGGGGAAAGATGGGGAGGATGGGAAGAAGGGACAGAAAACAAGAGGAAGCAAATGACAAGGAGAGAGGGAGAGGGAGAGAGAGAGAGAAGAGGAAGAGAGAGAGAGAGAGAGAGAGAGAGAAAGAGAGAGAACCGAAAAATTAGGTTCAGAGTCAAACTGAGAAAGTACCTCGAAGAACTTCAACTGCCGGAAGTCATTCAAACAGGATTACAATTAAAAGGTGCACTATGAGTTCCTGCATGACGTCACTTCTGTTGACGTTCCAAGTAAATACAAAACGGAGCAAGCTTGCACCTCCCCCCATGTTTTCGTAACTGTTATGACTAACTGACAAACCGTCACTAATCGCCACCCCCTCCCCCAACCACATTGTCGGTGATTGGCTGGAACGTGTTTTGTTGTATTTTGGTGCACAGCCTGTGCCCCTAGTGTTTGACGTTTGCGACCCCTGTGTTGTCTCCCGAGACTGGGCTTTTTTACAGTGTATTCAGGGGGCAAGGCAACTAGGAGAGATGCCTACGATTTGAGACAAAAATTAAATTGTGCTGAAACCATGCAGGAACTCATAGTGCACCTTTAAATCTCTTGCAGCACAATGGATGGAATACTAAATATACCAAGTCAATGCCAGGCCACCCCATAAAACACTGCAAACACTGATCATTTCTGTAGACATCACTGAAAAGACAACAACTGAGGAGATCTCTATGCGGGCATGAAAGGAACCACAGTGTGCATTTAAACTCTAGTCAAATCTCAGTATTCCTCGAACCTTGAATAGCAGAGAGAAACGTCCATTTCAAAAGTGTCAAGCAACTTAAGTGCAAACTCACAAGACCACAATTTCAGACCCATTTCCTCTGCATCTAATAAAGCATACATCAGCAGCAGAAACACATTTTCTTAATAGCTGAGCGAGACTGCATAGGCTATATATTCCATCATTTACACCATTAGTGATGCAATTTACTAAACTGTATACTAATCATCAAGGAAAATCAATCCATTACAGAGTGTATTGCTGATGACAATAGACATGTCTAGGGACCTCTCGACTAGCAGATGAGCCTGATGAGTCCGCTGGTGCTTTAACACCAAAACCTCTTTAGAACTTGACAGATGAAATAATTGACTAAGCTGAATAGTATATTTGAAAAAGTGGAAAATATGGTACGGTCGTTACTGAAGGTGTTTGGCACGTGTTCATAAATGAAACATGAAATGAAAAGCTTGATTCCCTGAGCAGCGGCTAAACAAAAACAAGGCACGCAGCCCTAGTCGCTATAGCACATCTTGCTCCACTGATCCGGATGGGGTGCGATGGACAGGCGTACGTGACGCCAGTCCAGGAGGCTACCATTAATGCACCAGGTCATCAGCAAAAGTAGTTATGACATCCAACGTTAGCTACCCTTCTGTGCAAATGACAGCACAATGTTACACTCAAAATGTGAACGTGGCTTTACAAACTTTATCATATTTCACATTTAACTTTATTAAGCAGAATCTGAACCTTTTAATTAGTCCCTGACCCCTTAGCAGGTGCGTGGGCATCAATTAGCGGATGCCTTCTACTGTATGTTAGCTATCATTCAGCTAACGTTAGTCCTACAAATCTGAATATTTGAGTGTCAGTCAATAATACTAACTAATATCAGGCGACGAAGCCTCAATAAGCATTAGTGCAATGTCTGGTAACATAGTAGATATTAAATAGCAGAGAAGCTTACTAACAGTTTAGAATCTGGTTGCTGGTTTGCATGTTGCTAACTGGCTTCAAGCTAACAATTAAACCTTGGTTCCCTTAACTTAACGTTACTTGAGAGAGAGAGAGAGAGAGAGAGAGAGGCACTAACGTTAGCTCGCAAGCTAAGCTACATGCCTAGCTGTTAGCTTGTTATGCAATCGCTGTGGGACAAAAATCCACTTACTGCCTCTGGACAAGCTCCTCGGCGGTCGGTGGTCCCTGTTGCTGCTGGAATGACTTCAGAGACTCAAAGGCCTTCATCAATTTCTCCATGGTGGCCATTTTAGCAATCAGTAAGCAAGCTAGCTAGGCTAGCTAATATTTACTATGTGAGCTAACTAGCTAGCTAGCTAGCTAGCACACTGGGGACAAGTTAGCGCAAGGAGAGAGCAATGGGTGCGTAGTGCGACGAGAGTGCTAACACTGCTCGCGACAACTACCACCGGCTCTCCGCCTTCTTTTCGTGCAATATATCTCTTATTCTTTTACAATGTTAATCCTTAATGAACAAAATATTGGTCGATAATAAGCCATCTTTGATGCAGCGTTGCGTTCCCCCGACAAAATCACACCAGGAAGTGGCATTGGTGACAGTATAACAGAGAGGGGAGGGGTGCAACGTCAGCGGCCAATCAGACTGCGGTTTTATGTTGGGTTCCTTGACGAAGAACCAATGAGCGAGTAAGGTTGTTTTTTTTCTTTAGTTGTTATTGTTGATGTCACGGGACCGCTGTAATCCAGATTGTAAAAACATATTTGAGCAACACCAATGCTGTAGCCGTGACATTTATCTTTGCGCCAAGAAAGATGAGTGGGAGGTGTGACAACGGGGAGGCTAAGAGAGCTTCCTGTAAATCAAAAACACGTGCCTTGAAATGAACGTTTCTGGCTTTCACCCATGAAAATTTTTACTGATAGTTATTATACACACCCCGACTCAGTAGGAAGATAATCAATGGTGAAAAGACAAGCGCCCGACAGAAATAAATCTTGAACTTTAATCTGTAATTAATTATGTAATGACTTCAAAGAAGTAGTAGTAAAAGCTTTAATAAAGTCTTACCTGGAAGAAATACGCAGATATTATGGCTTGGACACAACATAAGTATTAGCAGCAGGACACTATTTTCTATTTCTGTTTTATAACTTATTTTCTCCCGTCTCTGCCCATTTATTCACAACAAACAAATGAATATACAGTATGATACAAATAAGTAAAGACACAAGTATTTTTATACAAATGGCAGTGTATTATTTCATAATTACAAATGTCAGATATGGTACAACAACCAGTGATACAACTTGTACAAGAATTAACAATGACTGCAGTGGTTGAACGACATGACTGTACATATACAAAAAAAAAAAGAAGAAAAATCAAGAAGTCCCAGGCCACGTTTGAATACCAATAATGCATTTGTCGTTCCTCCCTTTCTTGAAAATATCACTTATCCGATATATCTGGACAGAAGAGTATGAAACCCTGGAAAACCTCGCATTTATCCCAAAACTACACTCAAGTGACATCAAGAAACTGAGGATCTCTCACTTCTAAACATTGTTGGTGAGCGCCATCCCAGTTTTAAGGGGGAGACTCACCATCACCACCTTGGAGGAAGGCAGGAGAGAAGGAATGCATGTCATGCATTCAAACAGGGCCAACTCAGCTGGTCACCTTGCCATTTATAAAGTTGTCCTCAGATACCAGTGAGATATGTTGGCACTAGAAGGTCATCATTTACATATACAAGGAACCTGAAGTATTACAAACCGATACATGCTTGAGTAATAAAACATATGTATTTTTTTTTTGTTGTTTTTTTTTGTTGTTTTTTTTTTAAACAGGCATTACAATGCACTTAGTGCGGACATTCAAAACCGTTGAGCTGTTTAAAGTTCCTTTATGTGAAGGAATTTCTCTCAGAATGGACGGAATGATAAAGAGGTGGAAAAAAAGGCGGGGTGTCAGAACTGAACTTGGTAATTGGCACATACAATAAAGGCTGTCAGTCTTTCTTCAGTACATGTTTCCGATCACAAGACAAGTTTGATTTACTTAATGTTGCTTTTGGTATCATTGGCAAAAATAGTTAAAGACACTTCCTAAAGTCATTGTCAAAACACACCATAGTGCAATGAAACTAAACAGAATTTCTCTACTGCTGTATGGATAAGATGGTATAAGAGTAAAGTTCAATGACGGAGGCATGGGTGGCAAACACAGTTTAGTTTCCCTGTGAGAGTGAATGAATGTGTGTTAGAGCTTAGTTACATGTTAGAAGTACATCATTTACAAGTTTGTTTTTTTTTGAGGCTAAAGAGCTAAAAGGCTAAAATCTACATAGGCAAGAGAAATCTGCTTCAAAATGTGCCCGAGAGCAACAAAAAATGAACAGACACTCAGGTGACGTCAAGCCAGCAACAGATGCACACATTCGATTCCTGATTTTTGATGAATGGAATGTGCAACAGGGTACGACAGACTATTTTTTAGAACAGGCTAACTCCAAATTAGTTAACAAGATGGGGAATTCTACGCGTACCATTTTAAATGTAAGCGGTCTTGAATGGTTGGAAATTCAATAAAGTGACATTCAAGTCCGTACATGATTTCTAGCGATTGTATTGTTGTATTTCAATGCATTAGATCAAACAGAAGCTGCATTACACGCACGCACTCACGCGTCCAGATTGGGCATTCACAGCATTAAAAACAGGTTGTGGGGGGGTAAACAGCAACTGGCTAAAAACCAAAATTCAAAAGCAATATGGCTTCAAAAGCCTCTGAAATGCCAATGAAGACAAACAATTGGAACATGCTGGGAAATGTACAGAAAATGTATTTGTTCAGGATCGGTTAATTTGGAAACATTTCTATGATGAAACAAAAGTGCACAACAACTGCAAGTGGCGAGTGTTTTTGTACACTAGATGATAGTAACTCTGCAGGCAGGATGAGAATAAACATTATGCCCCTGTTCCTCCCCGTCTACACACATACAAGCAACTGTCTCAAGTCATTCTTATGACAGAACAACATACAGGATTTCAATGGAATAGTTAAAAGGCAGCTGCTATTATGATTAAGAAATGTTATTTTCATCTAGTACAAACACAGCTAAAGCCACAGGGTATAACTGGAGGTCTACTAGCAGGATATGTGGCCCACAGGCTTTGTGCCATCTATGATCAACAGGCACAGAGGCCAAAGCAGGCTGTATCTCAAGTCAGCGCAGAGGATGCTGACAGCTGAATCAATGTAAGCTTGTTTAATGCAACAGCAATTTGTTTTCAGCTGCAGGTCAGATCTCTTATACAGTGCCATCATCATCCTCATCATCATCATCATATGTCTCTATGTTCCAACTCAACCTGTCCTAGGCTTTCCGGTACACAAAAAAAATATGGGTGACAGATTACACAAAAAGAAGCAGAAAACCAAGTTTGAGGAATAAAGATAAACAACCAAAACATTGTTTTGCCTGAGTGAATAATGTAACAGACATTTACTTAACATGCTGTTCCCCCCTTGGCATCTAAAATAACGATCTGAGCATTTTGCAGCTCATGACATTTTGGAGAGGTCCAGGAATGATAATTATCAGGCCTTGTATTACCAAAAAAAGCCTCCGCAATATTTCCTCAAAATACTAATTGTTTTGCACGTGCTGATCCATGCCAACTCTACCAGAATTAAGTTGGTACAGGCACCTAGGCGACAGTTTACTACACGTCACACAGGCCAGTGCAACCTGCCTAACTGGGCTGAGGGAAAGATGTGGCTTATCACTTCCAAACTAATTTAAATCAAAGTGGCAGATCTTGGAAACATATGGGGAAGGCTTAAGCAGCATAGCATCAACACAGCAATGATAGACTGGACCGATTTTCCACCAATACCATTTGAATCTATGCACTTCATTCAGATCTACCTGAGCCTGCAGAGGCTAAGGGTTAGTTTGGGAACCAGGTGGATCTGATGTGCTAACAACACGTCACGTTGGCTAAATCAATGACAAACATACAGCACATATAAAAACAAAAAGGCCTTATGCTACATTGAGAGAGAAACTACTGGTACTGTGCTTCTTAAAAAAAACTCCCCAATACACATTGTCCATACTCATTCCAAAATAAAATAAAAAGGAAATAAAAAAAAAACGTAATGTATGCATTCAAGTGGTACTTTTATGGCTTTTTGTACAATACAACCTTTAGTGAAAATATACATCTAGACATAAATTCAAGTACAAATGTACAAAATCTTTAAACTCATACTTTTTTCTTTAATTATAATACACTTTTAATACAGCTCATAAATACAGGTCAACATTCACTGAGTTCCTAAGATTTGCGCTTGCTTGGAGTTTGTGGTGAAGTTCAGCGGCGAGGGGGGGGGGCAGGGGGAGGCAGGTGGAGGGAGTGGTTTAAAGTCGCGAGGGCTCTTCGATCTCGTCGTCACTGTAACCGCTCTTAAAACAGACCTGGGGAAAACCAGAAGTGAGGATATATCACTAACCTTAGCAACTTTCATCACTACACCATCTCACATGTGCAAGATGAGGTCACATTCTCCTAGAACCCCAACCTAAACTTATAACCACATAACGAGAAGTATTTCTGTAGTGCCCAGGCTGGTGTCTGGCACTCAAACACACTAACTGTGAGCAAGTTAGAAGACAACATAAGACATGCAACTGAAGAATGGGCCTAGGTTTGGTAGCAAATAACCAATTGTGATGACATTGTTCTTCCCATTTAAAAAAGGTAGTATAACAAAACTAGAAATTCAGCTTGTTTAATGTAATATCCCTACTTGAAATGACATGCAGTTTCTATGCAGAGCCCTCATAATGTTGTATTTGCATTTTTACTACAAAGAGCTGCCTTATTTGACTTTTTATTTTACCTGAAACACATCCAGAGGTGAGCAGTGCCTGCAGCCTCTCTCTCACGCTGAATACAGCCCCGACAACCTCCACCAATAAGATAGAGCAGACTGTATGTAGCCCGAAAGGCAAAACGCAGGGCGAAAAAACATCCACACAGCACTCACTACTGCTGCCTTAAAACGTATTGCTGTGAGCACATGGTGATAATGACTCAGTGGGCATATTGACATTTATATCAACTCCTCGCTTATCTTATCTGCATTTCCACAGTAACAGATCACCGCTTAGAGTGATTTTATTAAGAAAACCAAACTGAAACTATAGAAGTAGGATTTTGAAAAGTGAGGGGGGCACGTCACCCCCTTGTCCCCAGAGGTAGCTACAGCACCCTTGAATACAAGTTCAAACAAGTAAAGAACAAAATGAAAACGTCTCAATAATAAAAAGGACAGGTGGAAGTTACGTTGGAGACTTGAAATATTTTTTACCACTGACTGATATTTTGTGATACGTGTCACTGTATCTTCAAAGTAAAGCTTGAAGTCAAGTCTTCCCACAACCACAAACCAGATCCTCTCAAGAAAAAAAGATCCTCATGTTTTAGACCTTCTGAGACAAAGTGGAACAGCAACAAATACAGAAAGGAATATGCAAAGGGAAAGAAAGGGAAAAAGAGAGGCTTTAACTTAAACTAGGAATAGCATAACTAGGGAAAAAAAAAAAAAAAAAGGATCGAAGAAAAGAAGGAAGAGAAGAAGTACCTTAGCCCCCACCCCCTCGAACAGTTGCCGGAGCACTAGCACTTGCCTCTCTTCTGAACAGGCGGTAGAAGAAGCCTCTCTTTGGTGGAGGGTTAGGCCGGTTCACATCCAGATCGGAGCACAGCGTCCCGTCAGTCTCGTAGACGTTGATTTCTTTAAAGCACTCCATCTCAATCATCTACAAAAGGTAAAGGTAAAAGGTTGAGTTTTCTACCCTGATAACTTTCACTTCTTTAGGAGTTTGGTTCAACAAAAAGGTCTGTGCGTCAGCATAAGGGTGGGTGCAGTGGTGGAAGACGTATTCAGATCATTTACCTCAGTAAAAGAACTAATACCACACTGTAAAAATACTCTGTTATAAGTAAAAGTCCTGCATTGAAAATATTACTTAGGTAGAAGTATGTAAGTGTCATCACGAAAAGTACTCAATGCAGAAAAATCCTCACATTTTAGAAACTAGAAACGATCCAAACAGTTCTGTCACTCAGCTAAGTGATTAAACGGTTAATCATTTCAGCTGGATATATATATATATATATATATATATATATATATATATATATATATATATATATATATATATATATATATATATATATATATATATATATTTATTTTGTTGGGTATTTTAAATAATCTATAATAATAATAATACATTTCATAAACTGCATGTGTTTTGTGTGCAAAAATCTTAATTTGTAAAGTAACTAAAGCTTTCAGATGAATGTAGTGGAGTAAAAAGTACAATATTTCTCTCTGAAATGTAACGGAGTAGAAGTAGAAAGTGGCATGAAAACAAAAGACTCAAGTAAAGTACAAGTACCTCAAATTGTACTTGAGTAAATGTGCATTCCGCCACTGGGTGGGTGCCATTTATTTAAAACACAAGCCTCCTTACAGGTATCTGTTTAAGAATCTATCTGGCTTGGGCATTTGGGATGCAAATGAACACTTCCACATCGTCGCATACATATTCAGTAACTTGAGTCATTCACAGGCAAGGGCACATTTAAAAGCATTTACATTGATTCATACTTCTTCATTACTCTTAAGGGAAGGTAATCTTTAACGCAGGTATTTCTATGTCACCAGTGCTGTACTGCATTGTATCAGTCTGTTGTGGGACTGAACGATGACATCATCTCAGAGGCCTGAGCCTGCAGTACCTCGTTCTGCCACGGGATGGAGACACTGCCTGTGACAAACTTGTGGTAAAAGTCGTCGTCTGTGGGGTCAAGGTTCACGCCTTTGACAGTGGAGAACTGCTCAATGTCCAGGACGTCTTTACAGTACACGGCCCGGGGCTGAGAGAGAGAGAGACACACACAACTGTGAAAAGTGTATTTATTTTGGATGAAAGGGGGGGAAAACTAATCCTGAAATAAATCAGATTGTTATTTTTAAAAACATGGAAGTCTTTACTACTGAGGACTCTTTACTGCTTTGTTCTCCCCAGCAAGGCCCTACTGACCTGAATAAGCCAAAATAGAAACGCAGATAGCACTATCTACTTTCAACTATTGATTTAACCTCTCAGGTCAGTCACTCTCTTCACTTAGGCTATTATTTATTTTTTTTTTTTTTTAATGATTCCCGGTATGAACAACGTTGAAATCTATGAGTGCAGCATAGAATAAAAGTTTACAGTGTTTTTGGTTGAACTACATTCATCCCGGGAGGGTAGGGGTCTGTGTTACACTCCACAGTTACACATATTCACACTTGACTGTTTCCTAATATGACCACAGCCGTCTACTGTTCACAAGCTCCACTGGAAATATTAGTGATGATTGACATACAACAGAGCAACTCCGCTTTAATCGCTGCAGAAGAAAGCATGTTTTCCCATTTTGTCAGCCAGTTTGGGATTTCAAACGACGACACTGAAATCACACGCATGCTTCTCACCACCCCCACCAGCTACCATGATAACTAGATTACACTGGAAGTGTTTGTTTACTTGTGACAATGGCATTTCCTGGCTACAAGCTGTGAATAGAGCCTGTATGCACTCTAGTTTGTGTGTTAGTGTGTGTGTGTGTGTGTGTGTGTGTGTGTGTGTGTGTGTGTGTGTGCGCGGTCCTTACATCGGGGCTGAAGGGAGGGTCCAGCATGTTGGCCTCCAGCCGTTTGAAGTTGATGTTTCTGAAGATGGGGTGCTGCTTGACCTCTATGGCCCCTCGACCCTGACAACCCAGTCGCTCCTTGGGGTCCTTAGCCAGGAGCTGACACGCAGCAGGAAGAAGAGGAAGAAGAGGTTTAAATATTGCAACTCTCTTAAGATGTGCTGCTAGCCCAAATGGCTTTGGCAGATAAATTATAGCTAAATGTATTTCAAATATCTCAAAAAAAAACAAAAAAAAAACATAAACCAAACCTCTATTTAAGCCTGGTTCTTAATCATAAATCACAAAGAAAGGGAGGGGGTCCCTGTGATGCTGGATGACTCTAGACAGTTTGACGAATCCCTTTAGTGCAATGTATACAAAAGACACACATGGTCGTAGTTTTCATGTAATCCACTTGCCTTTATGTATCTGACCCAATGTAATCTAATAAAGACCGATACAAATCCATGCACTCAGGGGTTAATGCAGCACCATCATGGATAGAATTAGAGCGCGCTATTGCCTTCTCTATGAGAGCTTCAGGATAATATTACCACCTACAGTACAGCAGGCTTATGAAGGGGATGAGTGCTGTTTAGTGGTTTGGCTACTAGTAGACACTCTCACTGGCCTTGTTGTCACCCAAAAAGCTGGTGGCTTTGACAATCAACAGACCAATGGATTTGACATTTTTAACCACATCGCTCTTTCTAGTTCCCCATCGTGTCTCTTGTCTTTGCACAACTCTTGCCCAATTTACACCAGTGTTCAAACAAAGCAGACTCTCACTCTCACTTTCTGCTCTTGACAACTTGGATCACTTGTCTATTTTGAGCTGTGGTAATCCCCCCCCCTCTTGTATTTTCTCCCCCTTCCCGATTATCTTCCTCCCATTTCTTGCTGAAACCTTTTTTTCTTTTCTCCTCCTCTCCCTGGGGAGTCTTTGAATCTGCTGAACCTCGGGTCAGAATGTTCCACCGCGTCACACAAATAAACGTCCCTTCCCCTCCTGTTCAGAGGCAAAGTCGCTTAGTGGCTCCCTCTTGGAGAATGGTGAGTTTGTGGAAGACAAAAAGGTGAAAGCCAGATGGGAAGATTTCAAGCTAAGTTCTACTAAACAACCTGCACTAATCCATAGGTTTATATTAACATTGGGTTGAAAGGGGTGCTCGTAGTAACAAAGTTACAGAGTTATCAGCTCTGCAGTTCCCCTCAGCTCTATAGAGCAATTTAGCATCTTTTAGCTCATTGTTTTGGTTTTACAGCCTGAAAATGTACTGTTTGGATTCAGTCTCACTGCTCTCATCAGCACTGTTTTCAGCCCTGATAAACCCATTTTGCACCTGTCCAGCAACAAACGACAGAAAAAGTGCAACAGACACCAACTCCTTGGTGAACATACTGTAAGAGGAGGCCTTTATTTGTATAGGACAGCTGAAGATGTGAAAGGGGAGAGAGAGGGGGAATGACATGCAGCAAAGTGCCGCAGGTCGGAGTTGAACCCGCTGCCGCTGCGTCGAGGAGAATATACGGGAACCCGCTCTACCAGGTGAGCTTCCCAGGCGCCCATTATTATCTAATCTTGAAATAGATTCAGAACATATAGTTCTTCGATGATATAAAAAGAAATGTAGATTTTCAAACATTTTGTAATCCATGCTTTATTGTAAAAATCTGCATCTTACACTAAAGGAAAAACAATTGTATAGGTTTTTCAAAATTTTAGACTAACCAGAAGCTACGAAATTAACAATTATAGTAGTTCAAGAAACCCTGTTTTTAACAGGAAAAGGTATAATGTTCTTTGCAATGAAATACGGTCATTCAAACAGCGTTTCTAATATCTCACTGTGCAACTTCTGCTTTTCATGTGTCACTGTGTCTACCAAGTGAGTGGCAGAACATAAAAGACCTATTGAGGCCACAGCTACTGTTTGTATTAATAAAGGCAGTTATTGCAGTAATATAAACCTGTTCATGTAATTTATCAAGGAGACATGAACATCAAGTTTCATGCCCATACTAAACTGAAATCATCACCAAGTGGTATGACAATGCTTTTTTTCTGCATTATTCTCCACCACCCCCTCAGCCACATCCATCCATGTCCTTATTTGCCATTACTCTCAGAGACATTGAGTGTTAACGTGCTCTCCTCCCTCTGTCTTCATTCCTCCTCTTCCAGCATTTTTATAGTCTCGCATTGCCAGACCTTACTCCACAGCGCTGTGGAGTAAGTACTCCACACATACATTCTGTGATACGAGAACTTGTTTTGGTGGAACATTTGCACCCCGCAAAAGAAAATGCCACATACAATATTAAATGAAGTTAACTGTTGACACAATACAGTAATGTAAGCTATTTAAATTAGCTGGATACATGATGGTTAAACGTCATTTGCTGTGTATATTTTGTCCATAGCAATCCTCTATCGGTCCCAAAAATGTCCCAGTTAGAGAGTAAATGCCGTAAACATATTCTTTGTACATTTTTCCAATCATTCCCCGAAAGAACAAAGCAGGCCTGCCTTGTTGCATGATCCAAATCTTCTTCTTAACTTGCGATTTTCAGCGTGTACCTTGCTAGCTCGAAGTTTGTTGTGGTTTCCCGAAGTGAACGGAGTTTGAGAATGGCATCTCACGCGCCAGATGTCAGGCAACTATCCTGGAAATGCACTTCTGTTGATCCAGACTACTGTTTTTCTAACCCCACAGCCATCAGTCACCTCCATCTCCTCACTCTCACCTGTCTGCAGATGTCCTTCGCCTCCTCTGCGAACTTATCAGAGTACTCCTCTGGGTCCTCGCGCACTCGTCTGTCCACCTCCTCCCGCTTGACACGCTCCTTGCGCTTGCGGAAGGGCGACTGACCCTGTATCATCTCGAAGATCAGGCAGCCCAGCCCCCACCAGTCCGGGCTGACGGTGTAGCTCTCGTTCTGGATCACCTCAGGAGCTGAGGGTGGGGAGAAGAGGCAGGGATGAAGGGTAAGAAAAGTGAGGTCAGTTCAGGTAGCAAACAGGAAACCTGACAGAGGGGTTTACAATCTGAATCAAGTGGAACAGAGACAGTTGATAAAGGTCATAAGGAGAGGTAGAAAGCTGAGAATTGTACAGATAAAGGAATGGTTGCAGTGGTTTTAGTAATGAAGGGTGTAAGGCTTGACTAAAGAAAGAGGTAGAAGAGGGTTACCACAATTCTTACCCATGTATCCAACAGTGCCCACTCTCCCTCGTATCGTCTCTCCTTCAGGGATTTGAACAGCAAGGCCCAGGTCTGAAATTCGAATGTGTCCTGAAAAAGAACAAAAGATTATTAACCTAACTGAGATCATGCTAAATGCACTTAGGTTAATAAAATGTACACTACAGAGGAATAAATCTTATTCTCTAGATATCAAGAGTTACAAAAACTAGTCTCGCTTTGCCAGACCCTCCTCCAAAGCGCTCTGGAGAAGGGTCTGGCTACTCCACATAGTATTCGGGGATGGGAGGAAAACGTGCTCTGGTTTATTGGCATTTCTTTAAACCAATCACAATCATCTTGGGCGGTGCTATGCACCGGAGAAAAGCTGCGGTGCCGCTGCAAAATAGCCTCAGGAAGGAACTTGTTTTGGTGGAACATGTGTAAGTTTAAAAGTAGTTTTAGTCGTGCAACAGAAAACTCTGATTGGACAGATAGTCTAGCTAGCTCCACCTCTGGCTCTACATGCCACTGTACTCTCCGTAAGCCCTTTCTGATTCCGATTCAGATTCTGTCTCGATTTACCCTGCAGAGATCTGAGGAGCAGTTAACCATAGTCCTCAGAAATCCACCGGAGTTTAAAATGCCAACACAAAGGAAGCTCAAGGCAATGGATATCCGGCCTAAATGAGTGAAATCCGGCAGGATTTTCCGGCGGCAACGGAGCAATCGCGGAAGTGGAACGTCAAGGATATAGACTATACAAAAACCAACTAATGAGTGCAAAGGTTAAAGCCATAGTGCCCTCATGTTACACTAAAATTATCTTTTATGATAGAAGTCAGTGAAAGAAAGAATAAGAAAAGTATGAGCGTAAGAGAGCCACAAAGGAGATTCCTCTATTTCAAGATAAGACCATGTTACAGAGAATAGACGATATGGAGTATGACTCAGAGGAGAGAGCGTGATGTGAAGAACTTGAAGAGATGACTTTTCAGCCTTTGAAAGACAGGGAGACTTTTTGCTACTGTGCTTGCACATTATAAAGTGAGGTATGGGTTACGTCAAAAGGAGAAAAAGAAACTGGAACATACCACGATCATCCAGAAGGATGTTTTCAGGTTTCAAATCCCTGCAGGGGAAAAAAAAAATAAGAGAACACATTAGGGAGTCATTCCGTTGATATACGGCTTGTATAAAAATAGAACTTACATTTAACGATCCAACAATAAAATATTGGCTAAATATTTGCATCCTTTATTAACTTGTCATTTTGTTGACATTCATGTGGATTAATAGATGGCTTAGCTGCACACATGTCTTTATTTGCTTTGTTATGCTTTATATTGTAGTGAGCTATATTTCTGTTCAACAGAACTTCCTGACTGAGAATTTTAGGCGCCTAAAGTTACTCTTCTTATAAATCTTATCTCAGAACTTAACTGTCTTTTCCGAGCCTTTTTTAATAACCTTGCCACGTTATGTTTATTGTTATGTCTTTATTTTAACCCTCTTTTAAGCCAAATCAGTGTCTTATCTAACTTTTTTCAAAAGTGCAATTTTTTTTCTTTTATTGTAATAGCTATAACAATTTGAAAACTGGGACACTCCACTAACCAATGCCAAGGTCAACCGGTCAGCCTTAGCCTCAGCCTTAGTCTTACAGTAAACTGTGAAGTTTACTGTAACCCCTGCTGTGAACACCGTGTGTTTATATGACTATGTGGGCCATGCGTGTGTGGGTGCATGTGTCCACTAAGAACTTCAGTGTTTATGTTAGCATTACTCTGAGGCTCCACTGAGTGTGACAGGTTCATGACACCTCAGTGAAATCAGTACACGATTAATCCAGTGACACTTCATCATCAAGGACTTTCTATTTGGACTTGTCCCAATCGTTATGGAATATATCTCTTCGTAACACCAGAGCTGGGACAAATAGTCAGACATACAGTTAGTTTATGGTTTGTTTTAGACCTCTTGCATTGGTGAGGGGGTATTCCCCCAATTTAATACTGCACTTGTAAGAGACAAAGTCAAAGTCGAGCAGAGTCTGAAATAACCAAAATCTTGCAATGCAATCTGGTAGCGCCTTTCGACCCTCACTGCCTGGTAAAACCCCACTTCTTTTAAACTCCACTCCCACAGTTCGTAACGCTGGCTTTCTGTTACAAAAAGTCAAGTCTCAAGACTCATTCGAGATAACACTGATGAAATCATGACACCATCTGGGTTATTTTCTCAGACTTTAGAAAGCTCCCTTTAGAGCCACAAAAGGCATTATTATTCAACTGTGTTTACTGGTTGAGTGGTGCTTCTCGTGACAAGTAAACTGAACTTCCTGTGTAAAATCGGCGGAGTGCCCCCTTAAAGGCCAGGACATTCAGCCAGTTGTAGGCAAAAACAACAAGCTTACATAATGTTGATCCGGGTGCTGTAACCTTACAACATTGGTCCTCAGAGACAGAGATCCTCAAAATACCCCTGAAAACTTTCCTAAAGCCTCTATGCTTACTGCTGTCCTAATATGATAGTACAAATCCCCCCCATCTACAGTATCTTCTAATCATTTAAACAGAAATACCATCATGAGGCTCTACGCCTAGAGCGCTTTATCGAGAAGCTAGTCCACCCCGACCAATCAGGTTTTATACCAAAACGTCATGCTGCAGACTATGTACACAGACTATTTCATGTAATAGAAGAAGCCAAAAACCTTCCAACAACAGCAGCAGTTTTATCAGTGGACGCGGAAAAGGCTTTCGACCTCCTAGAGTGGAACTACTTGTGGCAAGTAATGGAGAGGCTTGGTTTGGAGGCCAAATTAAATGACATGGTGCATACTTTATATGCGAATCCCACGGCCATAGTCGCAACCAACAGGGATGCCCGCTTTCCCCCATTCTGTTTGTAATCTCTCTTGAACTGTTAGCCCAAGCCATAAGGCAAAATAAAATCTGTAATATCCAGATTAAATCCAATAGCAGCTCAATATCGTTATATGCAGATGATATTTTGTTGTACATCTCTGATCTTGAGGACTCTATTCCAAAGATTCTTAAGATCTTCAACAAATTTTTCTCAATCTCCAGCTATAAAATGAACTGGAATAAATCTAATCTTTTACTGAACAACAGGCAGGTGACATCAGCCATTAGTGTTACAATACCAACCCAAAATTACATATTTGGGCATCACCATACACGCATCGCTACAGCGAGTTGTCCAGGACAACTATGAAACCATATTAAGTAGTGTTCTAAGGGATCTGGCCAACTGGTCTGCGTTGCCGGCATCACTACGGTCCAGGATTGCAGTTGTTAAAACGAACATAGTTCCTTGTGTGAATTTCTTAAGTTCAATGATCCCCTTACCCCCACCAATACATTTCTGGAAGAAAATTGATACCTTAATTCGGCAGTATATTTGGAATAATAAACAACCTAAGCTAAAATACTCTACCCTGCAATGTACCACAAACACGGGAGGCTTGGCCCTCCCCAACCTTAAAGTGTATCACAGAGCCTTTCAGCTACGGGCCCTCAGAGTGTGGATGGACCCCTCATCTACAGTCCCATGGAGAGAAATAGAGCAAAACCTCACTGGAAGTTTAAGACTGCAAGACCATGCCTTTGCAGGTGTGTGTCCAAACAAGTATATGCTAGCTTATGGCCCTATTATCACCAACAAATTGACCAACTTTAAACAGGTGGAGGAGCACCTACGCTACACCAATAAGTGGCATTTGAACACCCCAATATGGTTCAATACACACTTAATGTCTGGTAACAAACCCTTTGCTTGCAAGCAGTGGAGTGACAGAGGCATTTATACTGTAAACCAGCTATTCAATGAGAAAGGTATATTGAGTTTTGAAGACCTGAGAGCTGAGTTTTGAGGTCCCCAGGACATCCTTCTACTTTTATCTGCGCTTAAGATCAGCCCTAAAATGTTATGGAAAGTTTCCTGTGAGAGGATTAGTGTCCAGGATTTATGCTAAACTGATGCAAGTATCCATAGGAGAACTCCCAATAGTAAAGAAATGGGAGCGAGAGCTGAGCCCTGAAGGGAACGAAATAGGAGCGAGAGCTGAGCCCTGAGGGAAACGCAATTAATTGGGAGACAGTTTGGGACAACATTTTCCACTGTTCCAAAAACCCAAATCACCAGTATATCCACTTCAACATATGTCATAGGACATACTGGACTCCTCAGAAGAGATACGTCTCTAAAGCCATTCCCACTCCCTATTGTACTTTCTGTCAACCTGAACAAACTGGAACTTTCCTGCACATGGTCTGGGAGTGTGAACAGGTGCATGAGTTTTGGAATAAAACATCATCAAGTATATCTGATGTCAAGGATGTCGACTTCCTACTGACCCGATTGTTTTGTTACTTAATGACGACTCTAAATTACATCTGCTTGGGAGACAGAGGAAATTTGGCTAGCCGGCTCAACTGCAACCAAGAAAATGATAGCGCAGTGCTGGCTCCCCCCTCACTCGCTTTGTATAAAGCGTATTTTCTGGACATAGTTATGCTTGAGCTCTCTACAGCAAGGATTAACAAAACTAAATCATCAACTATTAGCCTATGGGAAAGCGCAGCACCACAAATATCAGACTAAGGCCACGTCCACAAGTACCAAAACAATCTTTTTTCCCCCATGTCTTCCCTGGAACTGTGTCAAAAAAAAAAAGTGCGTCCACACGGATCCATTTGTAAAAGAATCAACACGCTACTTCATATTCCAGGCCTATAGGTGGCGCCGTTTCTGCTACAGAAATTCACCAAAAACGGAGAAGAAGAGCATAGTCTTCAGTCACTCCCAATCATAACATGATAGACTATAATAACTTTCACCACTGCTCATTTTATAAAGGCCGCCGCAAGAAAACGTCTTTGTTTACATTGTGTTACAGTGCTAGCTAGCAGAGCTAATGTTAGCGCGCTAACATCGGCAGTCAAACAAACATCAGTGATCCAATGTCTTTTTGATAATCTACACGTTTTTCTTGCGGTAGCCTTTCTACAATAAGCCGTGCTAAAAGTTACTATAATCCGTTCAAGGAGTTGATAAGCAGACAGATTAGCTAGCTGGTTGATAAGTTTAAAAAAAGTGCTTTTCAGGTAGTGCGTTTACAGGTTGGTTTGGACGATCGGCCGAAACAATGCAAAATGTGCGTTTGCATCAAAAAGCGTCTCCGTGTTGATGGCCCCTTAATGACCTCAGCCCCACAAGAACTAGAGGAGAGTGATTAAGCAAGGTGTGATTTCGGTTTGTTTGTTTTGTTTTCCTTGAGACTGCAGAGGGTGGGGGGTGGGTGAGGGTCTTTGTTCTTGTTCAATTTGTGTTTCTTTGTTCTGTGCGCCATCTGACATTAGCCGTCACATATTGTGGAATTTGTTTTGTATGCATGAAGGCGCTAATAAAAAAAGAAATAAAAAAGAAATACCATCATGAAAGATATCTCATCTTTTTGACTTGATTCCCCAAAACAGTTTCTGACCCTGTGTGAGCTAACCTGTAGACTATCCTCTCACGGTGCAGGTCCTCAAGGCCACAGCAGATCTCAGCAGCATAGAAGATGGCCCTCTGCTCGTCGAAGCCAGAGTTGCCCATGTTGTAGATGTGGAACTTTAAGTCACCGCCATTCATTATGGTCAACACCAGACACAGCGCATCCTTGGTCTCATAGGCATATGCTAGACTAACCTGGAGAGGGAGGCAAATTTGGGGAAGTAGTAACGAGGGAGGTGAGGGACCAGTCAAGGAGTCAGTGTAGAAGAGGGCATGAGGAGAGAAAGAGGGGAGGAGGTGGAAGAGGGAAGAGCAGTGGTAAGAGACAGGGTGGCTACAGGCACATGATTGTTTCATTTGGTGCATTTAATGCCCCAAATAATCATCCGTTATCCCAAACGGAATGTCAGGAATGTATATAAAGAGAAACATATCAGATATGGAAAACAATAATCCCACCATCTATCTCTCTTCTCTCATTCCCACCAGCCTCCCTTTCTCTTCCCTCCTCTTTCCTCTCGCCCCCTGTGGGTCAGTGACACACAGGGTATATAGTGTGTGCGCGCATGTGTTGTTGTGTACAAGCAGGATGTTGCTGCCATCGGGAGGAATCCCATCTGCTCCGGACTACGTAGTCAGAGACAGACCACAAGAGGGGATGGGAAAAATTCTTATGGGCCACACACACACACACACACACACACACA